>NC_143157.1:4004435-4365123 GCF_041381405.1 Jatropha curcas | reverse complement strand
ACCTTCACTTAACAAGCTTGGAATCTTCTTCTTAGCCTCCTTTTCCCTTTGAGCTTACTTCATCTCTGAATAAGAATTCTTATGAATACTCTAAAAATATCACCAAATGATTCAAGTATGAAATTCAAGAAGGTTTACTTACTTGGATAGAATAGAAGTTGAATTACTGCTTGAATCCCATTAAAATCTTCACTACCATTAAAAGTGATGGAGAAAGGAAAGTGGAAGAGGAAAGTAGAGGAAGAAGATGAAGATAAGGATGAAGAAATGAAAATGAAATGGAATTCACGGGTTCATCTCCAAAATATCATGATTTTTATGTGAAAATTACCAAATGGTACCTCAAGTGTCAAAATGGTACAACTCAATACCTCAACTTTATACTTTAGTGCAAGCAAGTCCTAATCCTTATACTTTGATCTTTTTGTTTCCTTCAAGTAAGTCCACTTCTTTTCCTTATTTCAGTTACATCCCATTCTACCCCACTCTGGACTCTAATGGCTTGAACCGGGTTTTGGATCAGCCCGACTCGACTCTAAGCAACGACTCGATTCAATAGAAAAATGGAACGTTACAATAAATGAGTCACCCATTTATGACACGAATATAAATGTGTCGTGTCGTTGGTTGACACGCGGGTTAGACAAGTGACCCGTTTATTTAAGAGTAAGGAGGTAATTTTAGTGTTCGATATAAATAGTCCGACTAAAACCTATTTAATGTTATAAAATAATAGAAAAATAGAGAGAGAAATAAAGGGAGAATAGGGAGAGAATACGAGAGTGTGTCTATTATTGATGAGAAGTCATATATATAGTTACATAAGTGGAACCCTAATAAAGTCCTATACAAATCAGAAAGATAGAGTTCGTAATAATTAAGAATACAGACTTCTAACCCATATAGGACATCCATTTATTTCATAACACTCCCCTTGGATGTTTATTCTTCAAAGAATATGTCTCGTTAAAATCTTAGTAAGAATTTTTACTAAGAAAAATCATGTGGAAAAAAAAAATCTTAGTGAAGGAAAAATAGTACATTATTATTTTCTTAAATACGCGTTAAAATACCGCCTCATTAAAAACCTTTACTAGGAAAAGCAAGTGGGAAAGAACCTTAGTTAAAGGGAAAAAGAGTACAATGCCTCTCCCTCATGTTAGTTATAATATAACTCATATATATATCATGCCATGGAGATATCAAAATACATATTTAACTCTATTCAATTTCTTCATATTTAAGAAGAACTATATCTTGCAAATAAAATTTATAGAAATTCTTATATCTAGTCATATGACTAGCAAGATATATTAGCGTCTTTATCACACTAATATATGGTACTTCAGCACCAATAAGTTCTTCATAATTTTCTCAAAGTTGAAAAATAATCATTTTCTTATCAAGTGACTTCAAAGCCATTGGGATTCACATAAAATCATTTTAACAACTTAGTCATTTGTTTGGATTCATAGACAAAATTTCATTTATGAAATACTTGATCTTTAGGCTTAGACAAAACTTATATTCACAATGTCTTTCATCTCAAACTCTTCCTTTAAGGAAACTATAATCTTTGAAAACTTTTCAGAAATTCCAATAATGTTCATGAACCAAATATTGACAAATTTATATTCAAAATCTCTTTATAAAAAAAAAATCATGAACATATAATAATATTATTATAATTCTTTCAACAAATATTCATTAATCAAGAGATCACCTTACTCGTGATAGTATATAAAGTAAATATCAAAAGTATGAAAGCATGTGACTTTCAACAAAAAAAGATAATAAATGCAATATAATCATAAAATAATATAATTTCCCAGCCATAAATATCATTAAGGTGATTATACTGTATGTATTGAGATTTTCTTATTCCATATAGAAATCTTGAATATATTTTTTGGGGTCTTAATTTGCTTGCTTTAAGCATTTTTTCAATATTTCATGGATATCATTATTTACTAATCCATATAGAGCTCTATAATATTAGTTGAATAAATTTCTTGAGAATTTACCTTTATACTTCAAGCAACTAGAATCTTTCAAGGATTTTTCATATCTACATCAAATTAATGTATAAATAGGCAGCCATTAATTCATTAGACACATTTCAAATTTTCACAAATTGCCAAACTAATCAAATATCAAATTATTATTGCATCCACCACATGAGGGTATTTATCCTCATAATCAATATAAGTTCTTTGCGAAAAACTTGTGCAACAAGTTTGCTTTATATCTCAATGACCTCATTTCAATTTCACACAAATATATATTTGTATTCTATTGGCTTGACATCTCTTGATCCCATATTAAAATTTCAAAATTTACTTTTCAAGTAAATTTAAGTGCCACATGCGTCGTTCTATTTTGGCTAATCAATTCTATGTCTATATTCTCAATAGACTATATGCTCAAGATCCTCATTATTTTTCACAATTTTAAGTGTTATATTTACAGTCAATGTTTATTTAACATCCGTTCTATATTTGTCCTGACATGACATAATTTATAGAGATCTCATCATTTTCAATGATTTCAGGTACCTGAGTTTCTTCTGAAAACTTATTAGTCATGTCTAGGAACTTCTTCCACAATTTGCTCTTCTAGAGTTTGACCATCTCGAATATTTGCTCCTGTCCTTTTCTAGGATTTTTATCCTTGGAACCGATTAGTCTACCACTCTTCAAGTGTGCCTTAGACTCATTAGCATAGACAGTTTGTCCTTTAGGGACTTTAATTCTAATAGAAACATTTGCAGCAAGTATGTGAGATTTACTTATGTCCCTTTTGGATCAAAAATATATCTGGCAACTAATTTGTGATATTTACAAATGAATTATCTTTTTAAACTTTTAAATTCACATTGCCTTATATGAGGATCAAGATATAATAACGATAATTCTTTTCCAATCAATTATTCTTCTAGTTGCTTATTTTCTCCCCCTAATGTTGGGATCCATAACAATTAGCAAATTTGGCATATTTCTTATTTAAAAGTTTTAAATATTTAATCATAGATCATACCTAACATATATTTTCAACCTCCTTTTGAGGACCCATGTTAGTGCGTTGTGGTGGAGCAATTAAAACATATACCGCACATTTAAAAATTCTTCAAGGGGTAATGTTTGGTTCTTGATTTAAAAACCAATTATAAAGGAGAGAACTTATAATAACTTATCGGCTTGATGCGAGTAAGTGCTATTAAATTTTAATAACATGTCCCTCTAAAAAGTAGGGAGATTTGTTCTTACAATAATTTGTCTTGCAATTAATTTCAATCATTTATAAATGATACTAAATCATTTTTGAGCATAAATAAAAGCAATAATAGGTTGTTATAAATTATTTCAATTTACACATGTCATAATCATTAAAGACTGATGTGTAAATTCACTATCATTCTCAAGATAAATTGTCTTAATAACATAATCTGGAAATTGTATTCCTAATCAAATTATTTACGCAAATAATCATGCAAACTCTAGGTTGCATGTTGATAATAATCTTTGCAAACTTCAGGTTGCAAATTAATAATAATCATGTAACTATCTTTTGGATGCATCCATAATATATCCAAATAAATTGATCAATAATTTTCCTTTATATATTCCAGAAAATACAAGCAATTCAATTTGAACTCTTGGTGATTGCTAAAATTAATTTTCTTTGAGAACAAACTATGCATGAAAAATTCATTAGATTTGAAAAAACTTCTGATTCTTCAATAAATATTCATGTAAGGATTAAATTTTCCTTTTTGTATCATTATTGATCGAGATGGTCCAATTGATCATGCCAAATAATAAAGTACTTAGCTTTGTAAACTTCCGTGTAACAATCATAGTTATTTTAATCATTATCTTTATATGATATATATTTTGATAATGCATTATGCATAAAATTCATTCCTCTAGGTAGTAATACTTTCTCTTTGGGAGCTTTAAATACTCTTTTACTACTAAAATCAAATTTTTCTTTCAAATATTTTGGTGTACAACAAGTACATATTCAATATCCATACATGCCATATTATTTGTACTACTTGTGGTGGTAAATTTTATTCTTAATCATGTGGCCACCATAATTGCTAAAATCATTATTTCAACTATGATCTCATTAATATTCTTAGTGATAAATATATCTTTTTCATTCGTTCATATCCACACCCAATATCATATATTATTGCATTTACTTCAAGAAATGTATCAAATCTAGTGTTTAAATGATTAAATTGGCATTTGAAAATAATTAATGGTATTTATAAATATTTATTTGAATTTATTATTAATCATTAGAATGTATTTATCAAAATGTGATTATTAATATTTGTTGGTGATTATTTTTAATTATTAGTATTTATTATTATTGGTTAATAATTGATTGTCAAACATGATTTATTGGTAATTACTGGTGTTTATTGATAAGTATTATTATTTTTTGAGAAATTAATGGTTAAGATGTGATTTTATTAAATTCATTGGGCATTTTGCTAAGTGGGTCTTATTTAATCAAGTGGGCCTATTTGTATGGGCTATTTTAATTAATTAAATAGAAAAGAAAAAAAAAAGAGTTAAAAAAAAAAGAAGTTTATTGCCTATTTTATAAAAAGTGTGCGTCGCATTAAGGGAAAAGGAAAAAAAAATTAATTTCCTATTTTTTTAAAGGTTGACGCCAACTTAAGGAAAAAAAAGAAAAAAAAAAACTAATACCTAAGGAGGCCGAAGCCTCGTAGAGCACAAAAGAAAAGAAAAATGAAGAGCCATCTTTTTATTATCACACGCACAATAGAGAAAAGGAAGTCAGATAACTTTTCATCTTTTTCTCTTGATTTCTACCGTCAAATCTGCAAACAAACAACAAATTAAGTATTAGTTAGTCCAGATTAGTAAAAAACTAGCAAATCAAGGGTGCAGTTAGTTATAGCTGTAGTAGGACATTTCGTAAACAATGTATAATTTCTTTTCACAATCTGTAAACTCGTTTTTTATTTTGATTGTATATTTAGAATTTATGCTTTTAGGAGATTCTAAATTCCTAATTATTGCATATTTTCTGTGCATCTTCTGATTTCGCGCCTTTAGAAGGTGAGAATTTTCGAAAGTCGATTAAGGCTAAGAAAAGGTTTGGATTTCGAAATTGATTGTTGTTTGTGCAATTGGAGGTTAGTGCTCTTTAATTTTATGTTTGATTTAATTTTTAATTGATGTTTTCTTAATTAGGATCTTAAAAGTAAATTGGAGTTTTCTATAATTTTTGTATGATCCTGTGAAATTGATTCGATATTATTGCAATTGAGTGTGAATTTTGTTAATTTTTGCCCAATTGTTCTACTTATGAAGCTATAGTGATTTGTTGATGTGATCTTTTATGTTGGATTATTTGGTTTAAACAAAATGCCTTAATTTATTTGGTTGACAGGATATTTCTAGAGTACCAATTTAATTTATATATGGCTTTAATTATTATTTGGGTAGGATAGTCTAAAGTCATATTAGAAAATATTATTCGCTAAAGATTTTAATTGTTATTTTGAGCGTGTTAGCCTAAAGCTATATTAAAAAAATATTATTGGTTATTGTTATAATTAATATTTGAGTATTTTACCCTTTGATTATAGCAGAAAATGAAATGGGCTATTATTTTTAATCATTATTTTGATATGTTAGCCTAAAGGCTATATTAGAAAAGGTAATTGGTGTTGACTTTCATTTTTATTTAGGCATGTTACGCCTATGGTCATATTAAAAAATATATATATAATTGATTGAATATAACCATATCAGAAAATGTAATAGGTTGACATATTATTTGGAATAACGGGGGTATCTGTACTGGGAAGACTAACATATATATATATATATATAAACATTGCGCATGAATATTTAGTTAATTTAATTAAATAATTTAAAAGTTAGGTTGTTAATTAAATGGTTAGCATTAATATTATAAATCAATATAATAAATTATATATTAATAAAATGTAATCATGAATTTTATATGTGAAGTTATGTTGATTTATACTACAGTTAAATAAATTATGCTAATAGTATTAAATGCATGTAATGAATTAACAATATTATTTATTTAATTAAAATAAGCTAATGAACCTTACTATGCATGAATTGGGCATAAGTAAGGTTGGCTCCCTAGAGAGGCCAAACCTATGCTAGTCCCATAGGTGTTTTTTTTTTTTTTTTTTTTTTTTTTTTTGTTACTCTTTCATGTGTTATGAACTATTATAATTTATTATATGATGCCTAATTAAATAAATATGCATTAGATGAAATTGAAATAATTTGATTTTGCAATTAGTCATGATGCCTAATTGGATTCCTTTTTTTTTTTTTTTTTTTTTTTTTTTTGTTAAATGAACTAATGTGCAAGTAGATGTTAACATAAAATCATTATATGATCAAACCTAAAGAAGAAGCATGCACCCTATATTTCTAGGACAGGCAGAACCATGTCCACAAGGTGTGCACTTTCGTTTGACTTTTATTTTATGATATGCATAAGTTAAATTATAGAGTTGATACTGTACTTGCTTGTGTAGTATATGATGTGATTAAATGCACTCTTGGACCTTGATAATGTGATGTTGACTTTGTTGACTTATGAATCACTATGAAATGTGAATATATTTGACCTATGTTTGACTATGATTTAATAATACCCATTTGGTATTATGCTATGGAAAGCTTAATGTTATGCACTAGGTACGCTTACTTACTTGACTACTTAAGTAATATTGGAATATGTTAAGTCAAGATACATGTGGTTTGACTTGAGTATCCTATAGATATGAGATTATTATGTATGTATAAGTATGGACATATATGATTGAGATTTGTATGAAGCAAATGAGCTTCTATAAATCATGAGCAGGTTGCAATCATATACGCCTACTTATTATGACTATTGAGTGATACTTGAATGATTTAGTTATTTCCTGGAAATGAAATAACTGAATTGACTTAATGAGAACTAATGGGCTTCTACTATGAACTTGGTTGAGTAGTTGCTAGTAGGGGTGGCCACGGTTCCGAAACCGGCGGTTCCGGTTCCGGAACTGATGGTTCCGGTTCCAGTTTTTCTGGAACCGGAACCGAACCGAAAAGGTCCGGTTCCGGTTCCGGTTTGAAACCGTCCGGTTCCGGTTTTGGTTCCGGTGACAAAACCGACGGTTCCTATCGGTTTTCCGGCGAATCGCATAATTTTAAATTTTGAAGACCGGTTTAAAAAATATATATATTTGAACATAAAAAATTAAAAAATACACCTAAAAAATTAAAAAATACTTCAATTAAATTTATTTTTTTAAAGATTTGAACATAATTATTTTTTTTAAAAAAATTTTTCAACTGAATTTATTTTTTGTTTAAAAAATTTTGAACAAAATTTAAATAAAAAAAAAAAAAAAACTGGTCTGTAACAAAAATGTGTCAACGGCTAAATGCCAACTGTCATAACGTTTCTCACCACATCCACTAATTGGGTAAAAGCAAGTACAGCCCATATTCCTATAAGCCCATGAGCTTGGCCCAAAATAGACATTTCATTCAGTTTATAACTCTGGAACCGCGGGTTCGAACCGGTTCTAACCGGCCGGGGAACCGGCGGTTCCAGTCCGGTTCCGGCCGGTTCTCTGGAACCGCCGGTTCCGGTTCTAAAAATTTTGGAACCGGAACCGAACCGGAATTCTCCGATTCCGGTTCCGGTTCGGCCCGGTTCCGGTTCTCACTGGTTCCGGTTACGGTTCTGGACCGGTTCGAACCGACGGTTCCAGTTCCCGGAACCGTAATATGGCCATATCTAGTTGCTAGAATATGGTTATTTGTTCCTAAAAATAAAATCATGTTATGTATTTGATTTGGACTGCGCTATGATTATATGCCAGACACGTGGGTGTCTTCAGGACGAGTGGACGCACTCTACTTGTCACGCCCCGACTCTAATCACTAGAGGAATTGTCCGCTTTGGATCAAGCCAAATCCCTCATACAAGATTAGCAAAACCCGCACGGTTTTGTCCCGCAGGTGAAATGAGAAACTTCCCAGGAGGTCACCCATCCCAGGATTTCCATTAAGCGAGCACGTTTAACCCTGGAGTTCTTCCAACTCTCCAGCCATTCCACCAAAAGGCACCTCTAATGATTAGTTTCCTCCTTTTCGATATATGATTCGATTCATTCCTGTGTCCTGCATTCCACTACCCTAGCTAGCCTGCCATCCTAGAAGCTAGCCAGGAGCTTTGCTCTACCCACCCTCTTAGGATCGCTTTGCCGGGTCGGGATGTCACAGGCCCACCAGCTTCCGCGTGGTTCGTCCTCGAACCATACATCTACTGGAGGGGGTCTGGCTTTGATACCAACTGTCACGCCCCGACTCTAATCACTAGAGGAATTGCTTGCTTTGGATAAAGCCAAATCCCCCATACAAGATTGGCAAGACCCGCACGATTTTGGCCCGCAGGTGAAATGAGAAACTTCCCAAGAGGTCACCCATCCTAGAATTTCCGTTAAGCGAGCACGCTTAACCCTGGAGTTCTTCCAACTCTCCAGCCATTCCACCAAAAGGCACCTCTAATGATTAGTTTCCCTCTTTTCGATATATGATTCGATTCATTCCTGTATCCCGCATTCCACTACCCTAGCTAGCCTACCATCCTAGAAGCTAGCCAGGAGCTTTACTCTACTCGCCCTCTTAGGATCGCTTTGCCGGGTCGGGATGTCACACTACTAACTCTGTATTTGAAAGACTTTCTAAGTCTACTGTTAAAAGGCTAACTAGCCAGTATTAGTCTGGCTATTATCAGACACCATTCTATTACCAGTTCTACTTCTGTTTCTTTTGAGTCACTATTAAGGCCCAATTATCTGAATTAGTGATTAAGAGAATGATAATACAAATATAAATTACTGATTACTTATGATACAAGTTACCTACAGATTGTCAAAAATCAACTTTTTGTATAATTTACCCCTTGAACTTGTACCAAAAAAACAAAATTGTACCATGCACACTTCAGCTTCTTATCCATTCTTTAATAGAAAATTTAATCGATTTCCTTTTATGTAACACTAATTGAAGTTTTTATTTTTTATTTATAACAAATTGAATTTTAGGAATGTCAATGTAACATGGTTTATAATTCAAATACGAAGGTGAAACTAAATTTGTATAAATATAAATGATGATACAAAATAATAGAACTTTTTTAGATGAAATTTTTGATTTTGTATTTCATCTAAAGGTTACGTAAATTAAATGAGCCACGACAAAGTCTTGATTTTGACTATGCATTTTAGTAATTAGAAATGTATATGTAATTGGAATTCCTGCTATTTTGCTCGTGAAGTGAATCCTTGAGGAGAGGAGGAACTGTAGAGACATTGGGACTAATAATAATTGTTACGTGGAAACTTATGATAGGATTGATCTTAGAGAATGTATATATACACACGCAACATATACCAATTAATTTTTTAAAGTTATATTTGGTAGAATTTTATTATTTTCTAAATAACTATAAATAAAATGATAAAATTATAATTTGAAAGATTTTTATTAGTAATTATTTTTATAAAATTAACTAGTCATGTACCCACGCTCCGCGGATTGTATAATTTTTCCTTTTTTTAATTAAATTGAATTTAATTTTCAAGAAAATTATATTTGTCTTGCTTTAATTTAAATAATTTGCTTATATAATTTTAATTCAATAATGAAAGGTAAAATTATACACTCTTTTTGAAATTCTCAAGTAATGAATTGAAATATTAATTAGCAAAATTAGTAAATGTAAGCAAATTATTGTAATTAAATTAATGTATTTAGTTAATTATTTATTTTCTCTTTAAAATTTTCATATATTGAAATTAAGTGAGGTATGAGAATATTCAATTTTAATGAAACAAATTTTAATGAATTGAAATTAATATTTTAATTCTACTTATTAATGTAATTATATTATTTAATTAATTTTTATTAACTATGACTCTATAATAACTCTATTGGTTTTTTTATAGAAGAAAAACTAACTAATAAAAAAACTTAATATTTATTAAATGTAAAAAAAATTAATTATAATGATAGTCTCCATTAGATTTATTAGTTTGTCAATTCATTATTTAATAAAAAATTTTAATTTTTTAAATGCAAAGAAAAAGATTAATTATAATGAAAAATAAAATGACACATCATCACTTCCATATTCTAATATGTTGCCACATAAGCATTTAATTTTTAAAAATTATATATTATATAAATAAGGTTCAAATATAATATAAACAGAAATCAATTATCAATTGATAGCAAAAATCTTCAAATGTAGTTTACGAACTGTCTGATACTTCTATAAGTTATTAGCTACTGATTAAAATTCTTACTAATCACTTATAACCTAATTGTTGGATATGAATAAGCTATTAGCAGTATGAATCAGCTGAATCAAATACCTTCCAAATATAAGAAAGAAGTGAATGGCCAAAAATGACTTTCAGAAGTTTCAACATTTAACTTAAGTCATTATTTCATTTTCATTTGGAAAAATTACGATTTTACTTTTGTGTTTTGCAATAATATACAATATTACTTTTGCATTTTAGAAATACATAGTTTTGTCCCTATCTTTTGTCTTCGGTACACTGTTATATTATTTTGTCAAGTTTTTGTACTTTTTGTCAATAAATTACTACTTCGTCCTATATTTTATCAAAATTAACTAATTTATCTCTATTTATTAACTAATTTGCCCTTGTATTTTTGCTAAAATCAATTTATTTATTTTTGTATTTAACAGAAAAGTACAAAAAATTACCGGAATAGTAAATTCAAAAAATAATGGAAGAATATAACAGTGTCACTAAGGTAAAAGATAGGGACAAAATTATGTTTCAAAAAATATAAGGGCAAAGTAATATATTCTGAACAAATAAAAGGATAGAATGGTAAGCCTTTCCTTTTGCATCACCTGAATTGTGGTTACCCACATAAGGAAAAATCAAAGACAGACTTGCAAGCCTAAACCAAATCCCATCCGAAAATGCTGGAAATGAATCAGACAAAGTTAAAACTCAAAATGGATGAAGAGGAACTTATATTAGGAGTGAGGAAGAAAAGGAACTTATATAACTTTTGAGGACTGAACAGGAAAGGAAAGGATCCAAATAAAATCAGAATGAAAGTAAGATTAGGGCGTTAGGCATTCATTTATTTAAGGATATTCAAGACATTATTCTGATATTGTATATGGTCTTAAAATGACCTAGTTTCAATAAATTGATTATAATAAATTATTTGTTATTCAAGCATAGTAAATGAAATATATATCTATTTATACTATATATAAATGTGGGAATAGGGGGAATAATAAGATTTCTGATACTGCCTTTGATGAAATTTAGGATATTCTAAAATAACCTTAGTCATAAGTCAATTAGAAAATTATATTTTATTAGTTGATTGAATATATTTATAAAAATTATTTTTTAAGTCAATTATGTGTAATCTGATTGTCATTTTACTTATGTGAAGAGTGAGAGGTTTCGAGTTCGAGTCTTCTCGACTACAAATGTTTTCACTAATTTCTGAGTCTAGGGGAGGGTTATTTCTTATTGTATAACCCTTAGTATTATTTCGGCCCATCAGGTCTCCTAATAAATAAATAAAATTATTTTTTAAATAAATACTATAGATAATTATGCATTTCAAAATTTTAATAGTTTTATCTTTAGTAAATTTATTTTTACAAATATATATGATAACGACACATTTGAAATTTTTTTGTATTTTATTTATTAAATATTTAATTTTATTTTAATTATAATTTAAAATATTTTATTTAGGAGATAGATAAAAAAAGGAAGAAATTATATTCTTTTTATTAATATTCTTTTGTTTCTTTATGTTTATATGATTTGATCGGATATATTTTTAAAAAATAAATTTTTAAATAAAAAATATATAATATTTTATTTAGGAGAGAGATAAAAAAAAGAAGAAAAAAAGTATATTATTTTTATTAATATTTTTTCTTTATGTTTATAAGATTTGATTGGATATATTTTTTAAAAAGTAAACTTTTAAATAGAACTTGCATAATTAAACCTAGGATGACAAAAAGTTGAAAATTTTAATGAAACACCTCAAATTTTATTTTCGAAACTTTTGAATTTTTATTAAATAAAAAATCAGAAATTTTGACTGTGTGGGCTGCAAATATAATACAGTCTCGATTCGAGCCCAAATTTACGATTTGGGCTCAAGCCTAAAAATATATTATCGGAATTTTCGATTTGAGAACACTTAAAATTTTCGAGAAATAATATGGAACTCCAGCTACTAAGCTATTATAAATATATAGATATATGTGTGTGACTACTATATAAATTAAGTATTCTAAAATCAAATATCATTATTGTTATTGTTTCTATTACTATTGAGTAAATTGAGGAAATGTTCTAGAACCTAACTAAAATAATCAAAATAAATCATATCAGACCAGAAAACCAATTAATATCTTTCAAACTGAGTCAAATCACTTAATTGGACCAAATCGATTCGAATCGAATCGGAATGGTCTAGAAGCTCTAGACTTCTCTTTTCTTTTCTTTTTCTTTTTCTTTTTCTTTTTCTTTTTCTTTCTTCTTCTTCTTCATCCATCGCGCAATAGCCCCCTCCTCACTCTCCTTCCTGTTTTCCGGCCAAACGGTCATCGTTTCTAGTAAGTGAGGACTCTAAGCTTAAGAGCTCGATGAGACAATCACTTCGGTGGCCTTGGTTTGCATGATAAGGGCTTGAAACAAGAGAGCTCGCGATTGGAAGACCGTGTCACTGTGTGATGGAGTTTTCCAGCAAAATCTCATAATTTCCGTCGACTTCAAGTGTCAGGGGTGGTCTCAATCGACTCCTCTCATCCACACGAACATTTCCCCTCCACTAATTTGCGATTTCACTTGAGTTTTGAGGAACCACCATGAATGGTAGTGAGGGGCGGCTGTCAAGCTAGTTTTGACCAACTAAAGGGCTGATCTCACTAAACCAACGATGGAAATGGACTTCTTAGTGAATTTTGAGCTGAATGGTATGATCGTGGCTAAATTCTGGGCGGTTTTAACTTTTCCAGCCACCGTGCATGGCGGCGGCAGCGGCGGTCCGGTGAGGCACAAAAAGGCAGAATCTTCCTCTCCTTGTGTGGACTGTGGATAAGTCGTTTGATTTTCAATCTGTATACTCTAAGACTCAATTCGCAATTTTTCGTATAAATTTTGAATTAACTAATTAATGAATTTAATTGAATATTTAAGTAAATTAAATTGAATATTGCTAAATACATTTCATGAATATTAGTTATAATTAGAAGAATTGATATTGAAATGAGAATTCTTAGCTAATGTTTGTTTTGGTTAACCTAGGAATTTTATTAAAATATTGTTAGGGGGAAAATAAAATCTAAGGCTTAGACGAGTAAGTATAATATAGAAACTACCAATTAGAGCATCTGTATTTGACATGGCGAATCAAGTTTTACTATAAAAATGTATAGTTATTTGGTAATTAGGTATAGAATACTTAATAATACCGTTGAAATATGCTCGAAGGCTATTATGACTTATTGAATTGTTGGTTTGGAGTTACTCGTGCATATATCTATGTGTGTGTGTGTGTGATGGATGACGCATGTAGCCTAAAGAGGATGAGTTATTTGGATTGACTGCTCGATGAATGGGCTGTGTGAATTGAGAAAGAGATTAAATGAATGATTATGGTTATAGCGGATGGGATGAGTTGATGTGAATTACCCGATGGATGGGCTTTGAAAATATGTTATTGAATTATGGTTTGATCAAATTCTAGGGTAGATTTCGCCGAAATTTCGATAGAACCTAGGTTAGTCTTAATCAATAATTAAATTAATTGATTTATTAGATTAATTCTTTAAGTTAATACATAATAAATAAAGTTTTCTAATTATTTTATTATTATTATTATTATTATTATTATTATTATTTATTTATTTAGTTATTTAATTAATTAATTATTTTGATGGATCAATTATTATAATAAAATGTTGTTGATTAATATTTCTCTATTTAATTATAATTAACTATGAATGTCTACTTGTGTATTTGCATCATGTTAATTAATTGTTTGCTATGCTTGCATTTAATTGCAATACTTGATTAATTGTGTTGTGATAATGTTATGCCTTGTATGTGTGGAGTTGGGATGAAGTGGGTCACTATGGGTTTGTGAGGGCGGTCTATGAGACCGTTGGCCGTATGGGAGATCAGCGCCCCCGTGTGCATCTGATGATATGAATTTTAATGGGAACCACAGGGTGGCCTCCTGATGGTATGGAAAAGAAAAGAGAGAATGGAAAAACAATGAGAGAGCTGGTCAAATGAGGATTAGACCGGTTGGCCAGATATGGGGGATCGGCCCCCTGGTGCACACGTTATGAGAGGATGGGCCATGTGGGAGGATGGCTCATTGGGGGTTTCGGTGACGCCAATGACTAATTTTCACGTGATGTGATTATGTGAAGATGTTAATAATTGTGAGTGCCGTTGTGATGCCATTTTTGTGGCTGTCTACGTGAGCATATAACTAGTCAGATGACTAGATTGAAACATTCGCACGTTTGTGTGAATGCATATGTTGTGCAATAACTATTATTCATTAATAAACTCACATGTCTTCTGTTTAACCTTTCAGGACGTAGATTCTTCTAAACTCAGTTAGAGCTATGTCTCTTTTCTCGCAGAGCTAGAAAATAAACTTTAGAGTTAGCAATTATTTAAATTATGTAGCCATATGTACAAGAATCTATCTGCTTGTGAACTTCGCAGTTGTAGAATTTATAAACTTTTAGTCGTGTATTAATATAGATGAAATAATTCTGTGAGCCCATATTATAAATGTGGTTTATTATAAGCTGGGCCGATTTGTAAATGTTTAAGATGTTATAATTTGGGGCCGAATTATAATATAAATATGAGGTTTATTTTCGCATGGTAATATGGGCTTAATACTTAGAATTTACATTAAATTTTTTTTAGTTAAGCTTACTACGGGCCTCGGGGGCCTTAACCTTACCTGGGCCCTAGTGCCGGTCCGGCCCATGATTTTGGGTCGTGACATTTAATTTAAAAATACATATAATATTTTATTGATATATTTATATATCTATAAACATTGAAATGTTTTTTTTAGGTGAGTTTTGAAAGAATTTTATTTTTAATAATAATTTTTTATTTTCTTTTTTGTTACTGAATAATTTGTAACTACTATCATTTTAATTTAGTAAGAGATTTATATCTCCCTTGCAATAAATAGATGGACTGTTGATGATTAAGTATTTTTAATTTTCATGATATGTTTTTCTCTTATATCCTAAATCTATTTGACTAAAAAAAAAATAGTGTTTAGAAAACTAGAAAAAAAAACTAAAACTATATATTTCTTTTTGGATCACTTTTTGTGGTTTCAAGAATTTGTGTGTACGTGCATATATTCCTTTCTCTGATGTACCGGATAAGTAATACAGCTACTGTAGCCAAATTAATTTCTATTATCAATTCAAATTATTTTCTCATTTCTTTTCTTTTACCTAGCAGTAAAAAATAATTTATTATTATTTTTATTATAATTGTATATAAATATTGATTTGAGTTTGAAAGCAGGGAGTTAAAGATTGACTGATGGCTTCATTTTTCTTTTAGAACACCTATTAGGATTTTAAAAATCCACATTTATAAATTAGGGACCAAAGAATTAGGTCTAAGGATTGGGTTGAATATTATTCTGAGACCACTTCATTATATAAAAATAGAATTAAGTGGAACACCCCTTCTCCAACCCCGCAAGGCTAGACAAGAGATGTCATATTCTGTGCCAAAGGCACATCCAGGCTTGCTTATTAATACGGAACTAGTTTCAAATGAAAATATAATACAATAAATGTTAACTTAGTTTATAATACTTTAAAACATACAGCAGAAGTCTTAAGAAAATATAAGCTGCTTAAAATAGTTCTATTATAAAAATTAGGGAAAATTAAAATCTTTAAGCAGTAGTGAAACCCTACAGAAACTGCAAAGTTTCCTTTAAAAATACAGCTTAAGGTAATAGTTCAAACCTATTAATAAAACGTTTCAAAAGTAATAACAAAAATTTCAAAGTCTCTTTTATACAATAATCCAAATTCCAATCCAATGAAACAAATGCTCGAGAGAAGTTAACCTCGAATCAACACTAATAAAATCCATAACAGCAATAAACTCAAGATATCAAAAAGTCAAATCTCAAATGAGAGTCCATATCCATGTGGGACCAATCAAAATCCTCAAAAGTTTCAAAGAAATAAAATAAATGTACTAAAACAGAAAAGTTACAAATCTCACATAGTAAACTAACGCTCTCATTATTTCAAATTTAACACATGTCACGAGTCTGCAGTATAGACCCATACTCTAGTATGGAAGTAGAAGATCTTGTCTTTGAACACATGTACTAGAGATCCATAGCAGACGAACCTTCAACCTAGGCGAGTTAAAAACATCATGCTGAGTATAAAACTCAATGGTACTCAACAATACATATATAATCTCATAGCATACAAATATGGTCCATTGAAATCATACACAACATTAAAATATCATTTACTATAATAGTTCTCATTCTCACACCATATTCCCATGCATATACTCACAATCAAATCACATTCATTATTTACTTGTATCTTGAGTACCAATATCAATTATAACATAATAACTTGTTTCGCAAGCAATCTCATATATATGATTATTCACATAACTTGCAGTACATGTCTATTATGCTTACAATAATTTGTGTGAATGGCAGTATTCTAAAAATTGCATAAAGATCATTTTATATCTCAATTAAAAGTTAATTTCATTATTAATTATTATGAATTTTTGGGCAACATGAAGGCTGGTTTAACCGGAAAAATAGGTGCCTAGCACCTTCCCATTTCATACCTAACTCCTGAACCCGTCTCTGGTTTAAAATCGAATTAGTCGAATCCAAAGAATCAACTAATTCAAGAATTTTCCATAAATAAGGGCGGCGACTCCAAAATAAAACTCTTACCAACGTAAGAGAACCTTTTTTCGAGGATTAAACGAGTTTAATAAAAGAAAACCATTTTACTAAATAAAATAAATCAAGCTCATTCGATTCGGTTCTTTCCAAATCACTTTTGGTAAAACCAAGCGTCCTCAACTCGCTCCGTCCTATTTTGTTTGCTTGTTATTCATTTTTTAGATGTCCCAAAATGTTTGCAAGGTTTCCAAATTTAGATATGTAAACAATTATTTTTCCATAATAACCTTTATGATTGTTCATTAAATGAATGACTTTTATTAATATCTTAAGTAATGAGTTAAGGGTAAAAAAAGGGCAAAATAACGTTTGTTGACTAAATTCTTAATGTGCATGTTTTGTCAAAAAACCATGCAATCAAAATGGGATAGAGGGAGTATATAATAATAGGGAGGGAGAAGTACAAGAAGTTGGGTGACCGCTTAGGTCAAGCCCAACTCCAAGTGGCGAGAGCCTACTACTCTCCTAAGCCCACACCCTAAGTGATCGCTTAACTAGCACCTCCCCCATTTATATGCATGCAACATATTCTCTGTCCTCCCCTTCTCACAATTCGATATAGACACCTTCCCTCCCACTTAAAATTGCAGATAGTACATCAATCCACCTATTATCAAACCAGCCTGCTCTCTTTATATAACCATAAACCTGAACCTTTAAAAGCATCACCCACAAACACCTTCACCCTGTTTTCTCTCTGTCTCTAAAATGTTTTCTCCATCAACGACACTAGCAAATTCAAATCAAAGAATTCGACTTCCCTTTACTTCCTCCAGCACTAAGTAGGCAATATAGTTTTTATTTCTATTTTTATTTGTTTTTCCTTAAGCATGAATAATGGCTCAAAATTTAATATTTGCCCTTATTATTGTTGCTTGTGTGTTATTATGAGAAGCAAAAGAAAAAAATTGCTTTAATTGCAAAATGGTGACAATGAAACATATTGGACCCGAGCCATAGCCATAGCAAACACATTTCAGATGAAAGAAGAGGAGACTCTTTATGAAGCATAGGAAAGATTCAAAGACCTTTAGTGAAAAAATTTGCAGCATGGATATGACAAACCATTCCTTATCCAATTATTCTTTGATAAACGGATGCCTTCAAGTAGAAACACTCTAGATACACTCATCAGAGGATCCTTCCTAAAGAAAAGAGTCAATGAAGCTTACAAACTATTAGAGAAAATGGTAGCAAGCAGTTATTGAGGAATAAAGAATGAGGAACAATGAAGAAAGTAGCATAAAAGTTTGATGTAGATGGGCTTACATTCTTTTACAAAATTTGATGTCTTGTCCAGAAAACTAGACAAGCTCAACATGAGTGTTGTCAGAATTGTACTCTAATTACAACTTCCATATGAACAATAGGGAGAAGGCCTATAAATTCTCCATTCTTTCCATATACTATTTAACTCGATGAAATAAGAGTCCATAAATTTGGTACCTTGTGAAATTGAGCAAAGCATATGTTGAAGATGAAAAATCTTCGCATCATCAAGTTGTAAAAACCTCTAACTCAATTTGTCCCAAATTTACTTAGCATCCTCTAAATAAAATATGGTTGAAGCTATGGATGATGAAATAGCTCTCTTAGCCAAGCGATAGTGAGATCATAGCATCGCTTCCAAGAAAGATAAAGCGAATCTCCAAGTGACAATTTAGGTATTGAACTATCAAGAAAACCAGCCTTGTTTCTAATTAAAATCGCAAGCAAAAATAACCTTCTCCGAGTTGCATAATTGTTAGAAGTAAGTTCTAGAGTCACAACCATCGATCCATGGTTGTCTAAGTGATGATAATGAAAGAAGAATACAGGATTTAGGTTAGGAAAGGCTGAATTCCAAGAAGAAGAAGAAGAAGAGAAAGAGGAAGAAGAAGAATCCGAAGAAGAAATAAGATCTTGAGGAGAAGAAAGAATACTACAAGGATAGAGAAAAAATTCACACTTTATTTATTGATACTGGTTGAGTATATTACAAGCAGTGCAACTCATTAATTTGAGCAATTTTTATTTATGAATATAAAACTAATATCTAATTACATTATAAATTAAATACTAAGTACAGCTAATTGTTGTTAACAAATACTCTTCAAGGAACTTTCTATGAGTTAGCTTGTGTAAGTTGTATCACATCTTTAGCTTGAAAATAATGCTCCAAGATTATTAAGATGAAATATTTTGTAAAAGTATGAAAATTTGGAGTTTTAATCCAAAGTTCTACAGAGGAGAATGTTGGAGTTAGAACTTTGTCTACAACTTCAAGTTAGATATGTTCATGATTTTTTTGTTTAATTAATAGAATCTAGAAATGTGTAGCTTTTGTGATTATATGATATAAGTTTAAACTTGAAAGTGATTTTAACTTTATGTCTAATCTAAATTCAACTTGATTAGATTTAAATTTCAAATTGTATTGCAAGCTTTATTGTAGCCTTTGTATTAGCTATAATGGGAGAGAAAAATAAAAAATTTGTTGAGTGCTATTCTCATATCACAAAAATAATATGTACTAATTGATAAGTCAACATCCAAGTAAACAAAAAAACCTATAATCTTGTCATGTTTTGTTTGTAGCATGCAAAAAATTCGCATACCAAGTGTATCTTATAGTAGTTATATCTATACCCAAAATATACTTTCAACATCCAATGATATACTTTAAACAATCAAAAAGTCCTAAGATTCTAACTGTCAAACAACCAAATAGGAACTAATTTTCAAGTGCAACAAAAAATGCTCTTAAGATGATTAATCTTGGCATGAATTTGGAGGTGCGTGACTGGGATCCATTATCTGTTGTTATTGCATGATATTCTCACTCCTAAAGTGCATCTAACTTTCTATTGTTGTTGCATGATATTCCTTTTGACCTTTGTTTTCTTCTTTGTAGCAGCTCTTGTGGCTTCAGCCCCACTAACATATTCAATATCAGTTTCTCCAGGCATCTGTATTCACAAACTAAAAAAAAAAAAAATTCAATTTTGTCCCAAAAAGTCTAATTTTATATGACAAATATTGATTGCAAAATACCCTTGCGTATACATTGCTACTCTGAGAGAAAAATGTGACTTTATATCCTTGTCTGACCTGCAATCATATGAAAATCATACATTGCATTAATATTAAAAATCTATTATCAACAATATTAAAACTCCAACAAGTTATTAAAAACTTAATGACAACAAGAAACATAGATGCTTCAGTACTGTTGATGTTACTTTTATGTTCACTGATAGCCTTAGCTTTAGTTAAGAAAATTGATTTTCAATTGTAATTTAGATGATAAGAATAATATAGAATGAACAAAAAGCAAACATCCTAGATCCCATAGACTATTGAAATTTCAATTATTGGTCTATGAAGCTTAAACACAAAACAAATTAATCTATAATATACAGTAAAAATCTATGGGAAAAGCAACAAGTAGCAGCTTCTTGCAACAAGATACCAATCAAGCATTTCAACAAACCTTTCAAAGCAAGAACAAAAGATTAGTTCAATTTTAGGTCAATTTCAACATTACTCCCTCTAAATTAGACCAAAAAAAAAAAAAAAAAAGAACATAATAGCATAAAAAGCATTTCATATAAGGTACTATAGATTCAAGAGACCATATATAGAAAGCATTGAGGTGTCTGAATATTAAAAAGTCATTGTCAACAATATTAAAAAAAATAAATAATACATATTCTTTTTCTTTATATTGTTTCTACAGTTGTTGATGGTCCACTTGTCTATATTGTTATAGAGCTGGAGGCCACATTTGAATGTTTTGAAGGTCTCCCAACTTTTCCATGATAATACACACATTCCAACAAACGTGGACATGTGAATTATGAACTAGCACAATAAAAAACCATAAAAAATAGTTGTAAAATATAAATTTCCTATTCTTCTGGGGTCCCTAGGTGCAGGAGGTCATTTTTTCATAGATACCCCCTCTTATTGTGACCATATTCAAGGCAATGTTGGCATCTCATTTGCACCTCTTTCCTTCTCATGGATGATTTCTTACTATTTTTTACTTCCTCATCTAGATACTTTATTCTATTTTTCTTTTGTCTTCTAGGTTTCTTCATGTAGTCTGGGAGCATAATTGCAGATTCAGTCACACAATGCCATATTTTTTGTCCATCCAATGGGCACAAACCATATTCACAGTTTTTCTATATGTCTCTTGCTTCAAGCAATCGTATACACTCTCCAAGATGTCTTTTCTCATGAAATTAATACAAGCGATGGCATGATAACAAGTAACTCCAGATAATTATGATGTTCTACAAGAGCATATCTTTTTATCTAGGACAACCACAAATACATTTTCTGTTACTTTCACTTGAAAATTATAGCCATTTGATGGTCTTGGATGCATGTGAAAGTACCCAATTTTGCTTTCTTAATTATCTTTCTCATTTGATGCCCAACACCATCTATTGTTATCAAAAACGCGAGTTAGATCATAAAATCGTCCAAGTTTACGATCCTAACTCACTAAATCAAGTTGAATCATGAGTAAAATTGAAAATTGGTGAAAGTGTGGTAAAATCGTGTCAAATTCGGTAAAATCGGTGGAATTAATGAACTCGGTAAAATCGCATCGAGTTCAAAACTTGCTTGTAATAGTCTAGTGAACTAAATTTTTAAGCCAAAAATGATAAATAAAATAATGGCTAAGCCTTATTAATAAGTAAAATGGGCTCAAAATCAAGTTTCAAGGGCAAAATTTAGGTTAAAAAATTGAAAATTAAACAAAAGTCTTCCATCTCTCACTTTCTTATTTCATGGCTAGATCACATTATTATAAGTAAGGTCTAGATGAATGAGTTACAAAAGAAAATAATTTTATTTTGGCTGGCCAACTACAACACTCAACTACCTTTAATAATTTTTTTTTATTTTTTTATTTTTAATCTGATTTTGTATTATATTTTGATTTAGTTAATCAAATATTGATTATGCATGCCCATGCTTGCTTCAATTTTAATCTTTCTAAATATAGTTTTCCTTTTAATTAAATATTTATGAGTTTACTCATTATTTATTACTTTATTAATAAATTGATTGCTTCAATTTTTATTTTTTTATAATTTTTGTTCTTGACTTGTTATGAATGTAATATGGAGCTTTATTATATGGATTTAAGGTGGTTTGTAAAATCTTACGATTTTACGATCCAATTTTACGTTACGATTTTGCGGCCTGCCACCGATTCTAGGTAAAAAAGCGAGTTTGACAAGCTTGACACCATCATTCCACTTATCAACCTTCAGCCTATCAAAATAATTTCTTTACATCACAGTAGTTCTAATTTCCTCAAGCATCATAATACGAGGTATAAATTTTACTTTCCCAACGTAGCCACTAAAAGTCGCTGTGGTATTGTTGTTGACACCATCAACTTTAGGCCAAGTTTAATCTGCGATATTTCTAAGAGACCTAAAACACATACGTTCTTCATTATATGTCCTTATGACCCATGGTTGATCTTTACCTCTTGTACTACCTTACAGCCTCCAAGGAACAATTTGAGTACATTGACAATCAACTTTTTTTCCCTCACTCTTACTCCAAGTAACATCAAAACCATTGTATATCACATATTTTTTAACTGCAATCTTCAATTGATCTTTACTAGTAAATATCATCCCTACACTAAATGTCAACTTGATGTGGTCACAGCTTGGGTCGTATATATTTTTAGTCTTTTTCACTTTTTTTCTCACTGTCAAGTCTCCATCATCACTACTACATGTTGATGAAAACTCCCCATTTGGTTCCTCATAATCATTGAAATGACTGGGTCCTAGATTAGTTTGGACTTTACCCCTAAAATCATATGCTATCTCCACTTTTCTACTACCCATTGCCTTATCTAGTCCTAATTCAAGTCCATTGTCAGCTATAGTTGTCTTTAATTTCTTCAAATTTGTCCTTGCAAGTAAGAACTCTTCGTCATCTATGTCTTCTTCAGTAGCTGAACTCTGTTCACTATCATCTTTAGGGTTTGGTAACATAAACTCTCTTCTTAATCATTTTGACTTCATGACAAACTTCAGTTGCCTCCAGATTGCATTTTTTTTTTTTTGCTAATGGGTCTTCAACCATCAAATTAGGGTCTTGTTCTATCTCTGCAATCAATACCCCATCCCTTGCATTGCCTTCATTTTCAATCACATTTTTTATGAAGGTCTTCATTTTCAGTTTCACCAAACCCAGTTTCGTATGCTGCTAACCCTTATTTTCCTCTAGTTCATTTTAATGTAAATTTTCAGTTAGTTAAATTGTTTTCATTTGTCAAACATTAACTTCACTTCTTAATCATTTGCTGCAAACTCCAAAGATAGCCACTTTGCTTTTTGTTTGAAATGCCAATTTTTAGCACATCGTATAATAATATCCTTTATCTTCTCACAGACCTCCATATAAGTCATACTGTCAGGCTGTGTATCTTATTCCTTTAATAGCGTCCCACCAATATAGTTAACCCGCGCCTCTTTTACTCTTCTTACTCATCACCCCACCCACCCATACCTCCAGCAGAAATTTGCATCTCCATATTCATTAGCATATTATCATAAAAAATGAAACATAATTTATTATATCATTGAATAAAAAACAAATAAATTTTGGTATCATTTCTAATAAATAAATAAACCAATTACTTATTCTGTGATGCATATATTATTTATTATCATATTATGTGATGCATAGATTTTGGTATTGCATAAAAAAACACATTGTGAAATCTCGTGTGACATTTCATCAACTTGACTCCTTAAGCATTTGCAAGAACGTTTCAAATGCCTCTAAAGAAATAGTAACAAACAGAACATATCCTTCTAAATATAAGAGGATATATCATTATTATGTCACATACACTAATATTTCTTATTATCTTACCAACTAGAGAGCCTACAAACCTTTTCACTTTAAGTCTCAATCTCCATAAAGTAGAAGAAAGAGCCACCAGTGCAACATAATCAAGCATAGCATTTGAATCAAACGTATCACTTTCGAAGAGCACATGAAAAATCATAGATAGAACTACTAGATAATTTTTCTATCTTTTATATAATTGACTTCATCCTTTACACATCAACCTAAAATTACACATTTTTCAAAAGCCAAATGGATCTCAAAAATCCAACTGCACAGATTCTATGCATCAAAGAATATTCCATTACACTTACTTGAACAAATAAATAAACTATAAAATGTATCCTTTTTCCATATGGCTTGTGGCCTGTTTTCTTATAATAAATTTTGCATTTACATTAGTTGATTGCATATCACTTGTTCCTAATATCAAATGCATACAAAAAATCAATAAATTTGATTTCAATGGATTCCAACTCACGAGCTAATATGAAATCTAATTTGGAAATAATGCAATATTGGCAATCATCATATGATAATAAATGATAAAACATCAAATGGAGTATATTGCTTACCAATCACGCCTTTGCATCATTATTAGCAAATAATCACTTTATGTCGCTATACAACAAGATGGATTAAACAAAGAAATGACCTTCCTTTAGGTTTGAGATAAGGGTACTTGTCGTTGAGTGGGAGAAAATTTGCGAGGGAGATAGAGTTTGAAAGTGCAGTAACTGTTTGGGATTTTAGAAGAGTATAGGAGTAAGACAGTGAGTTTTTGGGTTCACAGGTTAAGCTAACTCAAGATAAATCAGTGGGTCCCACACTAAATATCATTCCAGATCTTTAATGGTTTAATTTTTAAACTAAGGTGCCAATATATCTAAGTTTTCAAATGGGGGGCCTAGAGTACAAAGGTCGTTTTGGGGTGATTTTGCAACAAGTCGCATGTTGGGGGCATTTTTGTAATTTAAGCCTTAAGTTATAAAATATGAGGAATCAAAATTCAGAACTATTTGTTGAATTATTAGAGATTAGGTTTGGGAGAAATTCCTTCTCTATTTCTTGTGTATTTGTGATTTACATCTAGGTGTATATATATATACACATAGCCTACAAATATATAGGAAATTTACAATAAAGGAAATAAATCATATAAAAATATATAAGTCAACAATCCCTCTCAAGTTGGTGCATAGATATTGCACATGCTCAAGTTGCAAATCAAAATATGGAATTTTTTATTGTTAAGCCCTTTAGTAAGAACATCTACAATCTGATTATTTAAAGTCACATGTGTAAGCTTCAAAACACCCTGGATGATTTTTTCTTTGATGAAATGAATATCAACCTCATATGATTGTTTGATTATGTTGAACAGGATTTTGAGCAATACTAATAGCGGCCTTGTTATCACAAAACAAAGTTGAACCTTCTCCTTTCGGCATTCGCAATTCTTCCATTATCTTCCTTAACCATAACAATTCACAAAGCCCTTAAGCCATAGCTCTATATTCCGCTTCTGCAATCGAACATGCTACTATAGTCTACTTTTTACTTCTCTAAGTAACTAGGTTTCCTCCAACAAAGGTACAATAACCAAAGGTTGATGTCCTATCATCTGGAGATCTAGCACAATCAGCATCAGTTAAGGCTTTAGTTTTGAGGTGACAATGCTTAGACAAAAGTGGACCTCCTATAGGAGAAGACTTTAGATATCTGTTGACGCGTGATTTTTATGCTCCCACCTGGCCCGGTGATGACATGAGGACAAGGGACAAGGTATCACGATAAACCAGAAGTGTTTGAACCAGAAATTGAATCAAACTGCCCAAAGGAGCCTGACCCGTGTTAGGGCTGCGTCACGCAGCTAGTACCTGCGTGACGGCACTCTCAGCTGCGTCACGCAGCTCTAACAGGACTGACACCTCTGGCGCGCGCCCGTGCAACGGCCTGCACTGTTTGTATGGATACGCGGCAACTGTACGAAAAGTAAGTCGCGTTACGCAGGTAGACGGGTGCATCACGCAGCTTCTACCCGCGTGATGCGACTGCTCTGTTGCCCTAGCCATATAAATACAACATTTTACAGAAAAAAAAGAGAGGACTTTTGGACATTTTTCTCTCATTTTTCTCTGAAAACCCTAAAGATCTAAACTAAGTTTTTGATAAAAAACGGCTAGGGTTTCTTCCCCAAGAGCTCAAGTGAGTAAACTTGAGGAAGATCAAGCCCTTAACAGTTTAGTTTTGAAATCAAAAAGCATAAGAAAAATATAATAAGAGAAAAAGAGAGAAAAGAAAGAAAGATCAAAACGTTTTGCTATGTGAAAATCTGGTAATCACATTCCTGGAATCGTGAAGCAACGTCTCTAAGCTAGCGCATGCAATCCTCGAATCTGAGGGCAAGGTAACCATTCTAAACATTATCTTTCATTTCTAGCATTTTATTCCTTAAATCTCGTTTTCACAGTGTTTAGTTGATCTGTTATTGGTAAAATGTAATCTTTGCCCACTGTTGATCTTTTCTGGGTTGAGTTTAATTATCTTTAACGAAAAGAACACGTAAACAAGGTAGTTTGAAAGGTAGTTGCGGACCAGAGCAGCCGCGTCATGCAGCTACTACCTGCGTGACGCGACTGTTCATGTCCAAAAGTCTTTGATTCGGACTGGACCACCTGCGTGACGCAGCTATTCGTGTACCTAGTATACTTTTGTTCTCATATTCATATTTAATGTGATATTTTGGATAAATAATCAATAAAACTGAGAATTCTAATAAGTCACAAATAGTTCCGTTACGCAGCTAGGAGTTCCGTCACGCGACTGTTCTTCATAGAACACCCGCGTGACGCGACTGTTCTAAAAGTTCCAGAATGAATAAGGAGAGTTGCGCCACACGACTGTTCTTCATGGAACAGCTGCGTGACGCGACTGTCTTGAAATTCCAGAATGATTTCCTTATTTCGTTTTAATTTCATATTACTGAGTAAGATTTTAATCCTAACTCAGAAAACGATCAATTATGGGCAAACTAAGTTTTAATCAAACCAGATCAATTAATTATTAATGATTATGAGATTTTTAGGATTTATTTCCTTTCGTTTATCATTAATTATATTATCAAACTCGGTTTGTGGCCCGCCTTTAACCATAAGGCAAGAGCGGGTCTTTTATTATACTTGATATGTATTATGGATGGATGGTGGATGATATGATTTATTTGTGATGAATGCAATGAATGGACCTGATTGGGACGGTTAATTAATTTTCCATATAGGAACTCGATTCGATTTAATCGGGTTTGGGCTTAAATAATTGGCTTTTTCTAAAATAAAATCAAATTAGAAATTGTAGGTTAAAAGAGGCCGGTTTTTCCTAGCGTCGGCTTCCAACGGGCCGACGTACCCAATTCCCATACCTAGAACCTCTTTGGTTCGCCTGACCAGCTTTTTTTTAAAATAAGAGGCCTTGAATAAAATGGGTTAAAATGGAGTCACTTTTACAAAATAAAAAAATGGAAACGGTCCCATTGCCGAAATAATGGGTGGCGACTAAAAATAATTTATAAGACCGATTTATCGGCATCGTATATCCAAAAAAGGTTTTTCTATCACCGCTTTTTCCAAATGAATATTTAGGTACACAAATAAAATCCGATCCATGATTTTCTCCAGGGGGAAAACAGTTTGGCGACTTCACTGGGGATTTTGCACCCATTAATCCCCGGTTGTTTTTAATAAACAATCTAGTGGTTGCAATTAGGAATTGACTCTAAAGCTTACGATCTTCTAAATAAAATTGAATAGAAAGCCGATGGAAAATTATTAGTCGTCCGTATGTGTTTAATTACTTCCTTTTTCTTTCTAGGATTTTTTACATTCATTCGCATTTCTCTCTTCTCACCTCATTCTACCCGTATCACCCTTCGGTACTGGTGTTAAATTTGACGGTGGATCTAGCCTAGACCATGCGATTTAGGCGCATCCATCCGAGAATTAACATTACTACCAACCGCAAGCCTAGTACCTTAAAGGTGCGTCGAAAGGAGTAGGCCCAACAAAGCCCGAATCCTGTTTGCGGAACCCAGACTTTGTTCAGCCCAATGAGACCGAAGCCAATGCACATAGTTCAAAACCTTAGTTACTTCCCCTAAGGTGCACCCGATTCTGTTTGCTGTTGTAATGCTGCATTCATTTCCGAGAGTTTATATCGTCAATCTCAAAACCCCCTGTTGGTTGTCGAGATTAGACCAATTCCTAGGAAACAGATGTCGGAATTTATACCAATGGAATCCGTGTGTGGGAGGAATAAGGTTGGAAGGCATGCATTTCCCAACTCCCGCTCCCCTGTATGTTATAAACTGTACATATGTTGTGACATTCATGCACCATGTAACATTTTCCTTTTTCAGCCATGAGAGCTAATGTCCGGTATGGACATTTGACCTTGATTTTGAGACCGGACCTCAAATTCGTTTCGAATAATATTATGCAATCGCTTATTGTGAATTACTGCCCGAAAGAAAAGGGAGTTATAAGGGGGTTACAATTCCTTTGTATTTCAACATTTCTCGCATTATCTGAAAATAAGTGAGAGATCATAAAATTTTGTACCGAAATAAAAGAAAATCCTGCTTGGGGCCATATGTTCCAAGGCAAAAAGTAAGGATACAAAAAAAATAATAATAATAAACAACAAAAGTAAAATCCCGCTCGGAAATTCTTTCATTCCGAGGCAAAAGTTAGGGATTCGAGAGAAAATAGTTGATCGTAAATCCAAAAGGAACGATCGACGACAGATAATGCCTGAAATGTTTAAGTACAAAATAAGTTATTGATGTATTATCCATACCGAATTTTTGGTCCAGTCGTCGAAATCGAGATCTTATTTCCATATTGGTATTAGCACATTAGAAATGTATTTCTCATCCTATGTGTTTTCATTCTCGCATGCATACATGCAGGGCCCTCTTTAACTCAGAATTTTTTTATCAGAATTGATCCTTCCCGAGAAATTGCTTCGAGAGCTTGGAACCGACATCCTGGTCAGCGTCTCGTCAGAACCTCCCCAATCCCCGAGTTTACTCCAATTAGTTCAGTGAATCATTCAAGTTCATCAGATTCAGAGCCTGACTCAGATTTAGTAGAAATGGTGGATAACACGGAAAATGAGACCGGATTTTCTGAGACTCAGATAAGAACCATTGCTCAGATTGTGGCTGCGGCTCTTGCCCAAGATAGGGCCCAAAACCAAACTACTCCCCCTTCTAGCAGTCAGCCTGTGGTGGAAGAAAGGCCAATTCCAGAACCTGTATCAGAAAACCAAGCTTCTGTGGGAAACACTGTCCAAGTCGAGAATGATGTGCTCAAACAACTTGCCGATCTGAAAGAAAGATTCGACAAAATGGCGGCAGTAAAAGAGAAAGATCCAGTCACTAATTTTCACATCACTGAGTACGTTTTGCACTCGACCAGTTCGGCTTCATTTAAAACATTCAAGCATACCATATTTGAAGGAGACAATGATCCTCGCTCTCACTTATCTAAATTCCTCCGAGTATCACAGATGAACCGGTATAACGAGGAAGATGTCTTGCGTGCATTTCCGCAAACACTGCATAAAGACTATCGGAGGTGGTACGATGGTCTAGATGAGGAGGTTCAGAAGAATTGGATCAAGCTGCAGACCGCTTTTCTTAAGCACTTCAAGACCGACGAGAGTGATGAATTCAGCTTGCGCGATCTGGAGAGTTTAAGACAGGGGAAGGACGAGAGCTTTTCTGATTACTACAGGAGATGGAGAACTAAGTTGTATAGAGTTCAGACAAGGCCAAAAGATAAAGAATTGATCCGCATCTTCAGTAGGAGTCTGTTGCCCTTTTTCAAGGAAAGGATGTTGACCCAACCTCTCACAGACTTTTCTTTAGTTCAAAGTGCTGGATTGAACATCGAGGAATTGTACAAGGAAGAAAAGAAGAAGAATAGAGGGTTTGGTAACTACCAGACTTCTTATGGTGACAGAGGTGCCGGAAGCAGTAATCAAAATCAGTCGGGGAATAACAATGCTATAGTGGGATCAGTTAATGAAACGCGTAGGAGAGAGTTCACTGATTTGGGGAGACCCTTGAGCACAGTACTGAGATCTTGTATCAAGAATGGGGTGTTGTCGAAGCTGCCAGTTGACCCGACTAAACCAGTTCGAGGGAGATATATGGACAGAAATTGCAATTATCATCAGTGCAAGGGACATTCAACTGATGAATGTTTCAAATTAAGGCACGATATTCAAGACTTGATCGATAGTGGGAAGATTACTAAGCCTTCGGACAAGAGCAAACCAAGCACCAAGAACAATCCGCTTCCCCAATATCAGTACAATTATCCGTCTCGTAAGTCTCAGTCGGGCGGATCGGTCAATGCGATTGGGAGCGGATTACCAGAAGAGGTAGTATTAACTGAAGCAGAATGGGAAGAGCGTATGTGCGCTATGTTAAACATATGGGATGACTGTAGTAGTGATGAGGAAGAAAAGGTGCCGGTGAAGATTGAAATCGAGAAAAGTATCACTGTGAAAGTAGGTGATGTACCAGAGGATGAAGATGAACAGCTCCAGCTGGCCATTCAAAAGAGCTTAGCCGACCAAGAGGAACAATGGTATTACAGCAGTGAAGAAGAAGTGAATGAAGTGGGTGTTCAGAGCTTGACCCGCATTGGGCGAGTGTACAATCCCGAGAGCAGTATGCAAGCTAAGGGAAAAGAGACTGTTGATGGAGCAAAGAAGAAAGTGACAGAGAAAGGCGGGGAGAACCCGAAAGAGAAAAAGAATGAGGAAGAGGTAGCGAAAGGGCAAAAGAAGGCTGTTGAGGTTGGAGAAAGCAGTCAGAGTAAAGTGCCTAGTGGGGTGACCGCCAGTTCAGTGCTGAGTCAATTACAAAGAACCAGAGCAGATATTTCAATATGGGATTTGCTGATAGCATCTAAAGAGCATAGAGAAGCCTTGCTTGAAGCCATGACTTTCGTCAGAGTGCCGGCTCGGATCCAAAGTGTTGACATGATCAATGTGCTACAGCGGAGAATAGGCGAAGTCACTTTCTTTGACTCAGACCTCCCACCAGAAGGAAGGAACCACTGTAAGCCACTGTATATTCAAATTGCCGTCAATGGACGAGACACCCGGAATGTGATGGTGGACAACGGATCAGCACTATGTGTATGTCCGCTGAAGATGCTGTCTAAGTTCAAGATCGAAGAATCAGAGCTTGAACCATCCAACATGGTGGTCAAGGCTTATGATAACACTATGCGGAATGCAAAAGGGACTTTCAAAGCGAAGATATCCACAGGGACAGTGGAAAGCTGGGTAGACGTAGTTGTGCTAGACATCTTAGCCAACTATGCTCTTTTGTTGGGGAGACCTTGGCTCCATCCATTGGGTGCAATTCCGTCCACTCTGCACAGAAAAGTAAAAATTCCATGGGGTACAGACGTGGTCACAGTCAATGCACAAGAAGATCTGAGTGTAGCAACAGTAGAGGGCTTAGAGCTGGCGGTGCCCTTATCAGGATTTCAGGTGGCAGTAATTGATGCGCCCACCACCGAGAGCAAGAGTGCAGTGAATCGGATGAGTCCTTTCTCGAGGAAGATGATGAAGAGAATGCAATGGTAGTATGGTCGAGGTTTGGGTCGGGAGCTACAAGGAAGGTTTGAGCCTCTCTCATCGGCATCTGGGCAGCAAGACAAGCGCGGATTGGGATATTCTGAGAACAGAAAAAAGGAGAAGTATGAGATCCGATCTCCTGTTAGAGGATTAAATCTGAATCATATCTTCTTTGTTCCACGAGCCGAGGGAGAATTTCGAAGTAAGGGGAAGACCTATCCCGGTTTGGAGATATTTATGACTGATTATAAGGAGAAGCTGATCAAGTCGCCCGAACCTTCCTTGGAACAGTTGATGGATGGAACTGAGTTTATGGTATGCATGACAGAAGCAAACACAGGATCTGATTGGTTAAAGAAGATATCCGAGTTTGAAGACTTTTTGGGGATTGGGGATGAAGCTTCCAAGTCAGTGCAAGAGCAGAAGGCCAAGGCGAGGATCCTCCAGTCTGTTCTAGCTGCTGAAGATGCCGAAGAGGCAGAGAAGATGATAGAGCATGGAGAGTCTGAGAAAGAAGCCACCCCGGAAAAGGAAGGAAGTGCAGATCCAGATGAAGTAATCTCGGCAATAAAAGATACTTGTAATGAATGTATTGAACAGGCAGTTAATCCTGTGTTTTGTTTTTCTGATGCTTGTTTTGAGAACAATATGGATGGTTTCCCTCTTTTTTTTCAATCAATGGAAGTGAACTTTGACTATTTATTTTCTTGTTTTCCTGATTGTCACGTTCATGGCATTGATTATACCACTCGCATATTTGACATAAATGCATTGCATCATTTTGCATTTAATTTAAGCACCACTGAAGATCCTAAAATAATTGAAATCGGATCAGACTTCAAATCTGAGCTCAGACAGAATATTCAAGAATGCATTAAAAGAAATTCGGAGGTATTTGCTTGGAGTTATGCGGATATGCCAGGGATCGACAGATCAATAGCAGAGCACTTCATTCCTACTGATCCGAGTGTTAAGCCAGTAAAGCAGAAGAGGAGAAGGGTCAGACCAGAGTGGCAGGACAAGATCAAAGCTGAAGTCCAGAAGCAGTTGGATGCAGGATTCTTAGAAGTAGTACACTATCCGGAATGGTTGGCAAATATAATCCCTGTGTTGAAGAAAGATGGCAGGATAAGGGTCTGTGTCGACTATAGGGACCTGAACAAAGCCTCACCTAAGGACGATTTTCCACTTCCACACATAGATGTTTTGATAGACAGTGCTGCTGGAATGGGATGTTATTCTATCATGGACGGATTCTCAGGGTATAATCAGATATTGATGGCCTTAGTAGATAAGCATAAGACCGCCTTCACCACAGACTTCGGAACATTTTGCTATAGAGTGATGCCGTTCAGACTAAAGAATGCCGGAGCAACATATCAGAGGATGGCTACTACGTTATTTCATGATATGATCCATAAAGGATTGGAAGTGTATGTAGATGATATGGTGATCATGACAAAAATGCAGGAAGAACACGCAGAGATGCTGGAAAAGTTCTTCACATGGGTCAAACAGTACAATTTGAGACTCAATCCTAAGAAGTGTATATTCGGAGTGACGAAGGGAAAATTGTTAGGTTTTGTGGTTGGACCTAACGGGATTGAGGTTGACCCGGACAAAATAAAAGCCATTCAGGATATGGAACCGCCAAGAACAGAACGTCAGGTGAGAAGCTTCCTGGGTAAGATTCAGTATATCAGCAGATTTATTTCAAGATTATCCATCACCTGTGCTCCGATTTTCAAGCTACTGAAGAAGAATCAACCAGTCAAGTGGAATGAGGACTGCCAGAAGGCCTTTGACCACATAAAGAAATACCTGATGAATCCACCGGTGCTCAGTTCACCAAGACCGGGAGAACCCCTAATTTTGTACCTATCTATAGAAGATACAGGAGTGGGAGCAATGTTGGTACAGCCGGATGCCGCTGGAGTAGAGAAAGCCATTTACTACATCAGTAAGAAACTACTGCCTATCGAAGAGAAATACAATCTGATTGAGAAAACATGCATGGCAGTAGTGTGGTCGATAAAGAAATTAAGGCCGTATTTCGATTCCTTCAGGGTAACTTTCGTCTCCAAAATTGATCCACTGAAGTATTTGCAGAGAACGCCTACTCTAGAGGGATGGTTGTCCAAGTGGTTGATTCAAATGTCTAGTGTGAATGCGGAGTTCGTAACGAAGAAGACAGTCAAAGGTCGAGCAGTGGCAGAATTCCTAGCAGAAAACCCTGTGACAGACAACGAATCATGGGAATTGGAGTTTCCTGATGAACACTTGTTGTACGTTGAAACAAGAGCTTGGAAGTTATACTTTGATGGATCAGCCAACAGAAACGGAGCTGGGGCTGGTATTGTTATAGAAGCACCTAACGGCGAAGTCACAACCATGTGTAAGAGACTACTGTTCCCGGTCACTAACAACATGGCAGAATATGAAGCGTGCATAATGGGAATGGAAGCCCTTCTCGCATCCGGTGCTAAGGAAGTTGAGGTGATAGGAGATTCTTTATTGGTTATTGAGCATGCCAACGAGAGATGGAAGGTAGAAGAAGACCGATTGAAGCCTTATGTCGAGTACTTGTTGAAGAAAGCAGCACTATTTGACAAGATCACTTTCACTCACATAGGAAGAACCTATAATAGGATTCCAGACGCCTTGGCAAACTTAGCATCGGCTTGGCAGGATTTGACTAAACTTTCGAAGAAGCCATTTATCATTAGCGTAGCCAATATCCCGTGTTATAAAGATCATTATGTGAACCAGATAGAACCGGAGGAAGAACCATGGTTCACGGATATTCTGAGATACATGAAAGATGGTACTTTTTCTGAAGATGCTACAAAGGAAGACCGTGCAGTCCTCAGGAAAATGACTCTGAATTATGTTATAGTCGATGATGAACTTTACAGGAGAGCTTGGGATGGGGTGTTGCTACGATGTGTGAGTAAGAAAGAAGGAGAGGACATTATGAGAAAAGTTCATGAAGGAGTTTGCGGTACTCATTTAAGCGGCATGAGCTTAGCAAGAAAAATCATGAGGCAAGGTCATTTTTGGGTGCAGATGGAAGGCGACTGTGTTCAATATGTGCGTCGTTGCAAAGCTTGCCAATACCATGACAACCGAAGCCACTTACCTGCTGTCGAACTCCATCCGACAACCCCTTCGTGGCCTTTTTCTGCATGGGGCATAGACATCATCGATAAAATCTCACCTGCAGCATCCAATGGTCATCAGTATATATTGGTTGCAGTTGACTACTTCTCTAGATGGATCGAGGCTCAATCTTATAGAATCTTAACTGCCAAGGATGTGGCAAGATTTATTGAACAGAACATTTTCTGTCGCTATGGTGTCCCCCATCACATAGTTACAGATAATGGTTCTCATTTTCAAGCAGAAGTTGGCCAATTGCTTTATAAATATAAGGTTGAGCATCACCATTCCTCTCCTTATCGCCCTCAGGCTAATGGTGCAGTAGAAGCTGCAAATAAGGAGATTAAGAGAATCCTGTCAAAGATGTGCGAAAGGTATAGAAGCTGGGCTGAGAAACTTCCTTTTGCGCTCTGGGGGCATCGCACTATCTTCAAGGCAGTAAATGGAGCTTCTCCTTTCGAATTGGTATACGGGATGGAGGCAGTGTTACCGGTAGAGCTCGAAAAGAAGTCTCTCAGAGTGATAGTAGAAGCTGGTCTGACCGAAGAAGAATGGGTCAAGAAGAGGTATGAAGATCTGGCACTCTTAGACGGAAGGAGACTGAATGCTCGATTCCAGGATCAGATGAGAAAAAGGAGGATTGCTCGTTTCTACAACAAGCGGGTACATCCAAGGGCTTTAAAGAATGGAGATTTAGTGTTGATCAGGTTATTGGATCATGAAGCCCAACTTCATCCTGGTGGGAAATTCAAACCCAACTGGCATGGGCCGTTCAGAATTCAGAAGTTGCTACCTAAAGGCGCCGTCGAATTAGTCACTATGGAAGGAGAGCCTGTCAATCGGATTGTCAACCAGGATCAAATGAAAAGGTTCTATGTCTGAGATGATGATTTCAAAAAAAAAAAAAAAAAAAAGGGAGAGCTAAGTTGAAAACCCGAAAGGGCGGCTTAGGCAAAAAAATGAGCTCGCTAGGTTGAAAACCCGCAAGGGCGGCCTAGGCAAAAGTTAGAGCACATAAAAAAATGCAAATGCAAAATAATGATAATAAAATAAAATCTTGGGATTAACACGTGGTGCTTAGCTTAAATGCAGAATTCATGCCATGCGTTCGTGACAGATTAGTGATTGGTTGCTCAACGCCATCAACCTGACTCAAAGGAGAATAGGAAATCAAGTAGTTAGAGCGAATGACCATTGTATTAGAATAAACTTTCTTTACTTCTGTATAATGTTGAAAAGAAGTAAGATTAATAAAAGATTTGAATTGCAAGATTTGGTTTCTCGTTTTGAAGTTGTGGTCGAAGAACGCAAAACCTTCCTCTCTGCTCATTTAAACAAGGATCGACTCATTCGGTGTGAAATGTCTTGGCTGTTGGCCCTGCCTAAACATTGAATTTTTTTTTTTTTTTTAGACACTGATCAGAGGGACGAGCACCATTTTCTCAGTGATTTTCCTGGAAGGATCAATAAAACCATGAATAAACCTTAGCACTTGCATAAGTTCATGCATACATAAAGGAGTTACACTTGTTATTTTTATTTGATTTGTGCAGGTAATAAAACAGTCACTCCATTCTTTGTTGTTTCCAAGCATAAGCTTTTGTTTTTATACAATAATTTTTACTTTATGAGTTTTTATTTATTGACCCAAGGGCAGGAGGCCCAAATAACTAACAAATAATTTCGAAAGAAAAGTTTTGTTGTCTCTCGTTGTTCATATGTGCAGGAATTAACAAAGACAGAATCATCAAGATCATTGATTAAAAAGGAAAGCAGATACATTTAGATAAAAGCTCATGGCTTGAGTACAAAAGAAAAAGCAACAAACGACAGTTTATTCTGATGTGGCCTACCAGCAAAGGTCAACCTCCACAGAACGTGATATCATTGTGGGGTAAAGAACCAGTTCGCATATGCAGTTGTCACAGAATCTTGTATTGTTCCTTCATCTAAATACACGGTGTTTCGATTTTGCCAACGATCGGCCAAATTAGTCAACAGATGGGGTGTTATGAGACCACTTTCAAAGTTGTGGGCTCGGGGAACACGCTGTATCATCCCATACTGACGACTGATCCTATCTGGAAAATAGGCCATGGAACGGTCTAGACTGGCATACAACACATAATTGAGATTCATGCTTCCGATCGTGGCCAGTCTAATTCTCCACCAAGGACAGGTCCACCGAATAGTAGGGTTATCACCAAAATCGAAGCGTCTCCGAGACCGAGATTGAAAAACGGCAGGTCCATAAGTTGGAATCAAGCGAGCTGGAACCGGAGGAATCAGGCTTAATTTGTCCAGAGCCCAAGCTTGCAGTAGCAATGGACAACCACGATGATGAACATTAAAGTCAGTGATGTGAAGGGCAATATCCCTGACCCAACACATCGTTTCTCCCATGATCATCATGAAGACGGTACGATGGTACAATTGCATGTCACGAACAACGGTCAGAAGTCGGAAATCTCTAATTCCGGGTTGACGATTCTTCATGGCATACACATTCAGCAGCAAGAAGCAGCAAGCTCGGATCCAAGGCAGATCTAGATCAGTGGACAAAACTCTGTTTAAGAAAGGTTCCAAAGGAAGACCATGATCCACGTTTATGCCACCAGGAAGGTAAACCGGGCATAAGGCCACGATCTCAGTTAGGTCGTACCTAGGACCTGGGGGCAAGGCCGGAGTTTCGTCTTGTTCAGGATGATGATCCATCACGGCACACATTTCCTCGTAGGTCGGAGTCACTTCAGAGTCTTCATACCGGAAAACCATGGTGTTCGAATTGAAATGAGTAACGAGCCAAGACAAGAAGCCATGGTTAGGTTTTAGGTCTTTGAAATATCTTAACCAGGTAAGTTGATCCAAAGGGGGAACTTGCCATAGATCGTCAGGAATGGATTGGACGAAAGATGAGACTTGGCTTCTGAAGGCCATGGAAGAAAGTCACTTAAGAAATCGATATGCTTTGGACACTGGACGGGAAGGAGGTGCGAAGTGAAATTTCCATTTATAGAAGAGTGAAGGGACCGATGAATGAAATAACATCGTCATCCGAAATAATAACCACCATCAGAATTAGTTGGATCTACTTGGGTTGGTGAGCATTCAAACCTGCATTGATCAATAAGAAGGACGGCCTGTACAATAAGGAAGTCGAGTCTTTATGATCGCATTAAATGAGAAAGGATGGTTGAGCCATTACGTCCGCATTCACTGAGTGGACCGCCGTATCAGGTAGGTACTACGGTACCCTTCCTTTTTGGAAATCGATTTTTGGTCATATTCCGTATTAAGTTCATTATTTTATTTTTATTTTTATTTTTATTCTTTTATTCATTTCATTTCGTTTATTCATTTACAATAAATCGATTCACTGACTGCTAACAAAGTGAACCATTTTTATGAACAAATGGGACATCGCTATTTTGTGTTTGGTGTTGTGTTCGTGTTTTGTTTTTGCAGGAATAAGACTTCACAGTTATAAAACATAGACACATATGATAAAGCGATAAAGGCCAAATATTGTAAAAATAAAAATAATACCATAAGATATGGATATGACTGTACAACCATTCAAAAAATGTATAATAACTAGAAAACTAATAAATGTTCAAAAATGGAGGAGACGTGCAGCAAGACTACCACTGCCTACGGCTAGGACCAGCAACAGTCGGAGGCGGTGGAGATGGTGGTGCGCCATCCGAAGAAGAGCCATCCTCATCCTCATCAGAAGAGTCGAGTGGGATGCCCTCGACCTCTAATCTCGTCCAAAGCCGCTCCACCTCTGCCTGAAGTCGGCTCACGGCACTAGACTGACGGGACTGATGCCTCCGCAGCCTCCCGTTCTCCAGCTCCTGTAAAATAACCAAAATGTGTAAGGAAAGGTAAACAAATAATAGGGAAGAGGGATGAGACACAGGAAGACTGTACTCACCTGCTCATGTACATCAGAGTAGAGCCGACCGATGTAGGATCGGGCAAACCCAAACCGCTGGCATATCTCCTGATACCTCTGGGCCGGCACCTGCAAACAATAAAAATCCATTAAAAGGATATTCAGGTAAAGTGCTCTTAACTTTGTAAATTCCGTTTATAACTTACATGTGTAGTGTGCTCAGGGTCCAGCTGCACCGGAGGAGGAGCCTGCCAAAGATCAGCAGGAATAATGATGCCAGATCCCAAGCCAAGGCCAGGATCCAACACCACCTCCATACCCGGCGGAAACGGGACATCGCCCAGTACTACACCAGCTGGTCCGGCCGGAGCCGCCGCGCCACCAGCCTCAGCCGCTGCCTCAGCGCGGTAGTGAGCCGCAGTCTTGTGCGTCTTTTGCTCCTACATTAAGTTACAGAGAGTAATGTCATCAGTGGTTTGAAACAAAGGAGGAGTGATAACAGTAAACAAGGTTGAAGGTTAGATGAATTACTTGGATGTACTCAAGAACCTCGGGAAGTCGAGCCTGCATCCGAGAGGCAAAGTAAGAAGGAAAGTCACCAGCGGACAGGAAATCGTTTGCCGAGAAGCCTCTATACTCTACCTCCAGGTCCTCCCGAGTCAAGCCCTCCAGCAGACACATATGCCGAGGAGGGGCATGAGGCACTCTCCGCTGTGCTGGAGCGATCGGAGTGTCGAAGACTCTCTCTCCTAGGAAGTACCGGTCAGCCCAGTATCCTCGCATCAACAGCCTCGACCGGGTGTGTAACTCAGCCACCTCCCGGCCCGGATAGGTCCTCCAGGCCTCGCAATCCCATGGCTCCAAGGATAGCTGCAAAAAAAAATGATAAGAAACCAGCATTAGTTGTGTGTCAAAATAAAGAGAAGACAAGCTAAAGATTCAGAGGTTCTTTCTGTACTCACATCAGACAGCTCCCGGTCATTAAGGAAACTCCGCCAGTACTCGGGATCCTCGCCACTGGCATAAGTGTGGTGGCAGTGGGCCAGATAGCGAGGAATCCTCCTGGACTCGACGGGAGAGTCGCCGCTCGGACCGCCCGGGTAGATGCAGTACTCGTAAGACCACACCTGTAACAGAGACAGAAAATAACGTCAGTTAGTTGAACAGTTTAGAATGGCGGATATAAAAAGTCAAGAGTGAAAGTGTGTTACCTCCAAAGGCCGGATGAACAGCCAGTTCGACTCACCGCTACCACGGGTCCAGACATCCAGACCGTGATAGAGATGAGCCAAACCAAGTGTGGCCCAGTCGAAGGACCCGACCTGGCTCAGATCCCGAAGACATGCTAGCACCGCAGGATCTCCCTTATTCTGGGAGGTGCATAATAGTTGGGAGGAAATGATATAGAACAAGAAGGACCGAGCAGCCTGGTCCCTCTCCTCTCGAGTGTACGCAGGAGCAGTAGGTCATACATCCTCCGGCAACTCTCCCCAAGCCTCCAACCAGGTCCTGATCCTCTCGGCCCAGAACCGAAAGACCGTCTCGTAAGACATGCACCCCTGTACGGTGTATTGGGTCTGTGTCGTGACACCGAGGATGGAACGGACTAGCTGAGCTCCGATGGCAGCCGTCTGGTACCGAGCGTCTAGTGGAGGAACCGGACCAGTGAAGCGCAGGCCGGTGATAGCAGCATAATCCACGGGTGTGAGGGTCATCTCTCCAAACCCGAACACGAAAGTGTACGTGCAGTCGTTCCACCGCTCCATCAATGCAAAGCGCATAGCGGGCGGGAAACGAGGCTGCGTGCGGCGCAATCTGGCGGCGTAATCTCCGAATCCTGCAGCGACTACCCGGGCTCGCATAGGAGGGTCCAATAAGTCCCAGAAAGCAGAAGCGTCAGTGGCCAAGCCACCCGAGCGGGCCTTGCCCAGATTAACCTGTAAGAAAATTTCAACTCCAATGAATATAAGACTAATAATTGTTCATTTTCTTCTATGGCAGGAGAAACAAAAAACAACTCGAGTTTCGGTTTGAACCGTAGCCACGTCACGCAACTCCTAGTCACGTCACGCGTCTACATAGTCGCGCCACGCAGCTTTACCCAAGTTGCGCAATCAGAAGCACAGCTGCATAGTGCATCTCAGCACCCGCGCCACGCCACTCCACAGCTGCGCCACGCAACTGTTCTAGATATGCGGCCCCAAGAACGGATGCGTCACGCAACCACAAAGCCGCGCCACGCATCTCTCTAGCCGCGTCACGCAATTGTTCAAGGTCCTCATTCATCGACGAACAGTCGCGTCACTCAATTGTTCTTCCTAAGAACAGCTGCGTGACGCAACTGTAGAAGGTACGCAGTGGTTCAATTCTAATTTAATTTCACTACGTTTGTGTTGTTTTTGTGCGAATGCAGGGCAAAATCAATCGCCTAGAGCTGCTAGACAATCCTATCTCAACAAACCAAGTTCTAACAAGATGAAAAAGGGAATAAATCCTAAAGTTCAAGGCAAGCTAGGGTTTCTGGCGCCTCGAATAGTTGCGTCACGCAACTGTTCATACAAGAACAGCTGCGTCACGCAATTGTTCATGAAGAACAGCCTCGCCACGCAACTCCTACCTGCGTGACGCGACTGTTGACGCAGGCATAAACAATAAAGAGCAGTCCTATTGCTACAGTTACAGATCAAAACAAAAAATTGAAGAAATTTTTACTTACCTCGGATCGAAAGCCGCGCATCTGACTCGTTTCGTACCGGACTGGAAACTCCGAACCCGGCAATGGAAGAAGCTGCAATGGTCGCGTCCTGGGGGTTAGCCGGTTCCGGCTCACCGGTACCGGCTCACCGTCGAACGTCGGGATATCGGGTAAGGCCCCGAGAGTCTCCATCTCCTGAGTATAGGCAGAAGCGGGAATTTCTGAGACTTGAGACATCCTTTTAGTTGAACAGTTCAGAGAATTTGCAATCGCTTGGGGTTTGTGAGTAAGTGAAACTGAATCGGTTATGAAGGAAATTACTTATAGTAAATATCTGGGCCCAAGCCCATTTCTTCAAGCAACGGGTCCAAGCCCATTCTTCCGAGCCCAAAAGAACCGACGGGCCTATTACCTTCTTTCAACACCCAATAAACCCGTGCGGCCCGTTCAAAAGCCCACAATGGTCCATTTCGGCAATTAGACATCGATGTGCGGCCCGTACACTTCAGTGATTTTTTTTTGTCTACTCACCGCACAGGGGGCAGAAACATCAAATTGCCCAGATTACCCTCAGGTGAGTTTTTCTTTTAAACACTATATCATAAAGGATATACTTAAAAACGCAGATGACAAATGTTTGTTAAAATGTTTATGCCTAAATTTTCGCTAAAATTTTTTCAAAATGATTAAGATATGCCTACAAAAATGGATATTTTTGGTCCTAGGCCGGAATTCCGGACTGGGGGCAAAAGTATAACTTTTTTGCCTTAATACGAGTTTTTTTTTTTTTTTCATAATCAATGCATGGGAACATGTGATGTTCCAATATTTTTCTAACGGAAGGTAAAGTCTGTTTGTACACGGATATTGTCATTTCTTTTGTGAACAACTTTTCAGGCCAACCGGTGATGGTTTTTCGAAGCCGATAGGTCTTACTGATTAGTGATGGTGCATTGCGAAGCTAGTCAGAACAACTTCAAAATAGTGATGATGTATTGCGAAGCTGTTTGAAATTTCTTCCCCAGTCAATGATGTTGAGTTGCGAAGTTGACCAGGGTAAAATTCACATCTTTCGGGCCGATCAAACCGAGCCTAGAGGATGCCTTTTCAAAACCGACTGGAGCCGACAAAGCCGACCAAATCGAGCTGAGAAGGTGGCCAAATCAAAGCTCTTCAAGCCGATCAAACCGAGCTTCGAAGACTTTGTCACCAAATCAACATTTTTCTAGCCGATCAAACCGAGCTAAAAAGATGTCTCTTCAGATTTCGGGGAAATCGACAAAGCCGATCAAACCGAGCTGAGAAGGTGACCAAACATTCAAAACACTTCAGGCCGATCAAACCGAGCCCCGAAGGTGTCTTCCTAGCCGATCAAACCGAGCTTAGGAGGTGACCAGATGATTGATTCAGCGTCTTTTCAAGCCGATCAAACTGAGCTTCGAGAGGATTGCCTGATAGAAGGCGCGTCAATAGACCACTTTAACATCAATCGTTTATACAATTAATGATAAAGTGGGGGGGCAAACTGTTGACGCGTGATTTTTATGCTCCCACCTGGCCCGGTGATGACATAAGGACAAGGGACAAGGTATCACGATAAACCTGAAGTGTTTGAACCAGAAATTGAATCAAACCGCCCAAAGGAGCCTGACCCGTGTTAGGGCTGCGTCACGCAGCTAGTACCTGCGTGACGGCACTCTCAGCTGCGTCACGCAGCTCTAACAGGACTGACACCCTTGGCGCGCGCCCGTGCAACGGCCTGCACTGTTTGTATGGATACGCGGCAACTGTACGAAAAGTAAGTCGCGTTACGCAGGTAGACGGGTGCGTCACGCAGCTTCTACCCGCGTGACGCGACTGCTCTGTTGCCCTAGCCATATAAATACAACATTTTACAGAAAAAAAAAAAGAGAGGACTTTTGGACATTTTTCTCTCATTTTTCTCTGAAAACCCTAAAGATCTAAACTAAGTTTTTGATAAAAAACGGCTAGGGTTTCTTCCCCAAGAGCTCAAGTGAGTAAACTTGAGGAAGATCAAGCCCTTAACAGTTTAGTTTTGAAATCAAAAAGCATAAGAAAAATATAATAAGAGAAAAAGAGAGAAAAGAAAGAAAGATCAAAACGTTTTGCTATGTGAAAATCTGGTAATCACATTCCTGGAATCGTGAAACAACATCTCTAAGCTAATCTTAGCGCATGCAATCCTCGAATCTGAGGGCAAGGTAACCATTCTAAACATTATCTTTCATTTCTAGCATTTTATTCCTTAAATCTCATTTTCACAGCGTTTAGTTGATCTGTTATTGGTAAAACGTAATCTTTGCCCACTGTTGATCTTTTCTGGGTTGAGTTTAATTATCTTTAACGAAAAGAACACGTAAACAAGGTAGTTTGAAAGGTAGTTGCAGACCAGAGCAGCCGCGTCACGCAGCTACTACCTGCGTGACGCGACTGTTCATGTCCAAAAGTCTTTGATTCGGACTGGACCACCTGCGTGATGCAGCTATTCGTGTACCCAGTATACTTTTGTTCTCATATTCATATTTAATGTGATATTTTGGATAAATAATCAATAAAACTGAGAATTCTAATAAGTCACAAATAGTTCCCTCACGCAGCTAGGAGTTCCGTCACGCGACTGTTCCTCATAGAACAGCTGCGTGACGCAACTGTTCCTATTTCCAGTAATATATTAAAAGTTGCGCCACGCGACTGTTCTTCATAGAACACCCGCGTGATGCGACTGTTCTAAAAGTTCCAGAATGAATAATGAGAATTGCGCCACGCGACTGTTCTTCATGGAACAGCTGCGTGACGCGACTGTCTTGAAATTCCAGAATGATTTCCTTATTTCGTTTTAATTTCATATTACTGAGTAAGATTTTAATCCTAACTCAGAAAACGATCAATTATGGGCAAACTAAGTTTTAATCAAACGAGATCAATTAATTATTAATGATTATGAGATTTTTAGGATTTATTTCCTTTCGTTTATCATTAATTATATTATCAAACTCGGTTTGTGGCCCGCCTTTAACCATAAGGCAAGAGCGGGTCTTTTATTATACTTGATATGTATTATGGATGGATGGTGGATGATATGATTTATTTGTGATGAATGCAATGAATGGACCTGATTGGGACGGTTAATTAATTTTCCATATAGGAACTCGATTCGATTTAATCGGGTTTGGGCTTAAATAATTGGCTTTTTCTAAAATAAAATCAAATTAGAAATTGTAGGTTAAAAGAGGCCGGTTTTTCCCGGCGTTGGCTTCCAACGGGCCGACGTACCCAATTCCCTTACCTAGAACCTCTTTGGTTCGCCTGACCAGCTTTTTTTTAAAATAAGAGGCCTTGAATAAAATGGGTTAAAATGGAGTCACTTTTACAAAATAAAAAAATGGAAACGGTCCCATTGCCGAAATAATAGGTGGCGACTAAAAATAATTTATAAAACCGATTTATCGGCATCGTATATCCAAAAAAGGTTTTTCTATCACCGCTTTTTCCAAATGAATATTTAGGTACACAAATAAAATCCGATCCATGATTTTCTCCGGGGGGAAAACAATATCATAAAATAGCTTTAGTAAGAACATCTACAATCTGATTATTTGAAGTCACATGTGTAAGCTTCAAAACATCCTGGATGATTTTTTCTTTGATGAAATGTATATCATTGTCATATGATTGTCTGATTATGTTGAACATGATTTTGAGCAATACTAATAGCGGCCTTGTTATCACAAAACAAAGTTGAACCTTCTCCTTTTGGCATTCGCAATTCTTCCATTATCTTCCTTAGCCATAAAAATTTGCAAAGCCCTTAAGCCATAGCTCTATATTCCGCTTCTACAATCGAACATGCTACTAAGTCTACTTTTTACTTCTCCAAGTAACTAGTTTCCTTCAACAAAGGTACAATAACTAAAGGTTGATCTCCTATCATCTAGAGATCTAGCGCAGTCAGCATCAGTTAAGGCTTTAGTTTGGAGGTGACCATGCTTAGAGAAAAGCAAACCTCCTATAGGAGAAGACTTTAGATATCCTAAAATAGCTTCAAGATGAGAACTACAAGGATCATACATATATTAACAACTAAACTTGCAGCATATGTTATATCAAGTCATGTATGTGAGAGATAAATCAATTTGCCAGCCAATTTTTCATATGCCAAGTCAATCGGTTCTCCCATTCCTGTAACTTGTGATTAACTTCAATAGGAGAGTCAGTTGGTTGACAACCAACATGCTAGTTTCTTTCAAGAGATCCAAGATATCTTTCCTTTGAGAGCGAAAGATCCCTTTATTTGATCTAGCAACTTCTATACCCATAACTCAGATTTTCTAAGTCTTTAATCTCAAACTCCTTAGCCAAGAACTTCTTTAAATGAGAAATCTCTTCCTCATCATCTCTAGTCACAACCATATCATAAACATAGACAATTAGTACAATGATCTTACCATTACAGTGTCTAATGAACAAGGTATGATCAGCATTACTTTGGGAATTGCCAAAGGAACTCATGGCCTTACTATAGGTGACTGCTTCAGCCCATATAATGCTTTCTTCAATATGCAAATCTTACCTTTGGTTTTCTCATCATCAAAGCTTGAAGGAATATCCATGTACACCTCTTCTTCTAGATCACTATGTAAAAAAGCATTTTTTTTACATCAAATTGATGCATGCTTCAATCCAGGATGGCTACACAGGAAAACAAGACTCTAATAATAGTGTTCATCTTTGCAACTGGAACAAAAGTCTGTTGATAGTCCACACCATAAGTCTGAGTAACCACCAATCTAGCTTTGTACATTTCAACTGTGCCATCTGCCTTGTGTTTTACTGTGAACACTCATTTTATCCCACTAGTTTCTTCCCTAATGAAGGGGTAATAAGTTCCCAAGTTTCATTTTTTGCCAAAGCTTTCATCTCCTCCACCATTGTTGCTTTCCATTTTGGGTTGTAATATCCTTACTGCTAATGCTGTGGAATAAAAATAGAAGAAATAGACAACACAAAGGCTCTATAAGAAGGAGCTAAAGAATCATAAGAAACACATTGGGAGATCGGATGTTTGGTGCGAGATTTAACCCCTTTTGTGATAGCAATAGGTAGATCAACATCATCAATGAGAGGTTCAGCGTCAGGAATATTAACAAAAGGAATTATATCAAAATTAAAACCAAGAGTTATAGAAGACTCACCATATGGCTTTTCATGAGCTAATTGCAGAGGCAACGGTTGACCAATTGTATCGTGCATGATGGCATTAACCTTCTCTCTTTGACTGTACCTCTTTAAATCTGGCCTATCAAGTCTACCCTTTTTGGTTCATTCTCATTACTAGTGTTTAGATTCACAAATTGTTTAGGAATAGATACGAACATATAAGCTAAAAGAGCTTCCTCTTCTATCCTAATCTCCCCCTGTAGAGGAGTTAAAAAAAATAAGGCTCATACTCTCTAAAGGTCACATCCATACTCACAAAGTATTTTCGGATTGGAGGATGATAACACTTATAACCCCTTTTAGTGGCAAATGAAGACACGTCATTTGGAGACAGGGGAAAATGGGCTTTGATTTATTTTATTCACAAAAGAGTCGATTTTCTTTTTATTAAACCCATATAACATCTTCAGGCAGTGACCTTATTTTTACAAAGGGCTTTTTCGAACCTTATTTTTGAAGTCGCCACCCTCTTTAAGGAAAATTCTTGAATGGCCCATTTCTTTAGAAATGGTCAATCTAGTTTTAATCAGAGTCTAGATAAGGAAGTTTGATACAGTCACAGGAAGGTGTTAGGCACCCAGACCGCCGGGTTAGAAATTGAGCTCCCATTCATCACAATTCTAATACAATAATTAACCTTTAATTGAGATGAAAAATATGTTTTAATGCATTTTTAGAAAATGTGACAAACATGAATACTAGCAATCACACAAAGAACAAGATTAAACCATCCAAAGAAAGAGGGAGGAGAATAGAGTTACACCAATCACCTAATTTTACAATCTACCATTAATCCCCTTAAAATTTCCCAAACCAATAAACTATTACAAACAAGAAATTAATAGGTCCATTATGGACCCTTTACATAATGACCAATATTAATAAAGCATTGAACTAACCACAAAGAAATAAAGTAACATAACAAACATGAATCAAACATGTATAGAATAATCAATAAACAATAAAGACATAACAATCAAATGAATGTTAGCAACATTAATGATTAATGATTAGAATTAAGTGAAGGACAATATAATAGTAAAGGTGCATAAATGTAAACAACTTGGAATTTAAATTGCAAAAATTTAAATGATAGAAAAGTAAATGACAGTAAAGGAAAAGCATTGATTTTTAACTTAGGCAAGATTTGGGTTCAAGAATTTGCTGTTCATCATGCATGATGAACAACTATGACCATCACTACCCATTTCTTATTCTTTATTTGTTTATTTAGGCCAAAGTGAGTCATTTACGCAATAAAAAGCAAGATTTCTTAGTGTTTAACTCGAATGGACCTCGGAATCAAAGTTATATTATTGATTTACAATTTTTAAGATTCTGAAATAAAGGCCCATGTGCCACAAGAAGGGACATGCCCCACACGTGATGGCATGTAGGCCTTACTCTGATAAGAAAGCCTAGAAAAAGTCTATTTGGCTGGCCAAGAGTGGCATGAACCACACGTAGTGGCATGATGCCATGGACTAGTGGCGTGCGCCACTACTTGCACAATCAGAAATATTTGGTTGACCACGAGTTTCCCTCACAACCAATAACAACGTAGGTGCCTTGGTGCACCAAAAAAAAGGAAAGATGAAGAAGAAAGATTAAAACTCTCAGAGGTTACCTTATTTTGGACAAAATCCAAAGATTGGTGTGAAAATGAATCAAGAAACCTACGAGCTGTGATGCTTGTTGAATGATCCGAGGTTCAGATTAGTGAGTGTAACACCCACCGGCCAATCCCAGAGAACCAGACGGCAGATCATAAATTAGAAGTGGTTAGATTTTCATAAGGAGGCAAGTAATTAACATTTGTTTTAAAAAAAAATAAACAAAAAATAATATTTAAGGAAATTCCTATAAAAATTTCGCAAGACTTTGCCCTAAAAATTAACTTGCCACATAAAGAAAATATACACACTTCCAATTTTCTCCAAACCCCAAAACTCCAATTCAACACAACATGCTACAAGCACTTCTAAATATCCATCAATATACGTAAGTTCCATCACAATATTCTAAACACATTCTTTTCAAGGAAGATATAATCATCATACACCAAAAATATCATAAGATGTTATTTCCTTACATAATAATAACTCTTAATCGATTATAAACTTATTATATACAACCTCCATAACACAATATTTTATATACATGCCAAAAATCACCATTTACAAAATATCTTACCCAAAATGTTATATCTACTCTGATGCTACTCCTCTGGTCTTGAAAAACATCCTCCGCTCCTAACCTACGTGTGATAAAAATCAACGCACTGAGTGGAAGACTCGGTGGTGCTAAATAACCAACAATTAAAATAACAAGAATAGCCAAGGCAAGTCTCACAAGTGCTTTAAATTACTCAATTATATAAAGACCAAAATCGCATTAATTTCATTAAAACACTATGAAAGCAATAAGAAGATTATAAATACAAATACATCTTCATTCTGTTATAGTAAAAATAAAATTTCATTCTTAGTTAAGACTCGTACTAATACAGACTAAATATAAGCAGATTCGATCGTGGCCTATGTTAGCGCCACCCCCATCACACAATCGTGGCCTATGAAAGCGCCACCCCCATCACACAAATAAGCGCGTCCGCCTATTTATAAGGGCTGATAACCTTAGCATATGATCATAGCTTCACATAACAAAATCAATCTCATCATACCACATTTCAATCATGTATAGTAGAGCCTAAATCAAAATCAGTCTTTCACAAAGGACTTTATTACTTACTCAAAATTCGTAATCAAAACACTTCATTACTTAATACCCATCATTTCAAAATTTATCAACTTACAACTTACAAAAATTACCACATTCTTCAAAGGAAATATTTCAAATATATATATATATATACTTAATATAGTATAAAAGTACATATATCAAGAAATTTTTGGCATTTTCATAAACTTGACATTTGCTGGGTTTTAAAAACATAACTTGAGTTATGGGTCTCCAAATTGAATGATATCAGATTCATTAAAAATCTAAGACAAAATGCTACAAATTTTATGAAGGGACCATAGCCCAGATCAATCGGTAAGATAGCAAACAAAAGCTAGGAACACAAACCAACAGATCAGACCTGATTCAGCAGAACCAAGTCCAATGTTTATTGAATTCCCACTTAACCAAACACTCAAATTAAACCAATCTAGAACTAGAGAAGTCCCAAGACACAGGGCAACAACTTTTATGAAGAACTAAGAACCTAATCTTGTCATTATAGTGGTCAAAATGGGCACTCAATTCAGGGAGGCATGTGGCTCGATACAACAGAGTCAGTTTGGGTGTTTCAGCCATAAGTTGAGCTATGTATCTCCAAATTGGACACAAGAGGATGATTTGGAAAGCTAAGAGGTAGAGATACAACTTTTATGAAGAATATAAGACATTATTTGGCCATTTGAGTGGTCAAACTGGACAATCATTTCGGATATATAGGTAAGACACCATAACAGAACCAGTTTTGGTATTTAAATCATAAGTTGAACTACAAGTATTGGAATTAGACATAAGAATATGTGTTGGAAAGCTTAGAAATAGAGCTACAACTGTCATGAAGAAGTCAGAAACAAATGGGAAGTATAAAGGGGTCGAAAATGATTTCCAAGTCCACTTAAGAACATATCTAACATTAAAATTCATCAATTTAACCAAAACATACAAAGTTCCCAAAATACATTCAAAAACCTAAAAATTAAAAACAACTTAAACAAGAGAAAGGGGAAAGAGAATATGATTGCACTAACCTTATTACCAAGCTTGAATAAGCTTGGAAAACCTTACTCCTTGGCTTTCTCTTTACCTTTTGAGAATGGTTCTCCAACCTCTTCAAAGTATGAGAAATCAACATTAAAATCAAAAATTGACAAAAGAAATAGATGGAGCATGATTTAATGCATCAATAACATGTCTAAACCATGAATTCTACTTATTAATTCACAAAACTCAAAAACCACAACTTAATTGCTTCAATGGTAACTTCAATTCTCTTGGCTTTTAATCACCAATCTCAACTTCTCCTACTACTTAATTCTTAAGAATTAAGTACTATTCCATGGTTTAATTAGATAGATTAGTGGTAATTTGGAGGTAAGAAAATGAAGAAAATGAAGGAAGAGGAAGAAGATGAAAATGGTGTTGGAGAAGGAGAAGAGAAGAAAAAGAAAGTTAACTTTAAGGTGACAAAGTCAAATTTTACTTCCTCATTAAATGCCAAATGTGTGGCTAAGATCAAGTCCTAAGTAATCTCATCCAATGGCTCTAAATATTCCTCAAATAATTCTCTTCTACTTATGATTTCACTCCACCAATTAATTAAATTAACTCCACTAAAATAATTCCTCATTTATTTCTTACTATACCACACTAGAAATAATATTCATTTAATACATCAACTCTCTAATAATATTCATGAAATATTTTCTACCCTCCTAAATCATGCAAACATGCTCCAAAAATAGTAAATAAAATATTAAATATGCATAGTAATTTTTTCGGACTAAAATAATATCAAGTCTCGGACCGATGGTACTATTCACAGACCGGTAAATCACTATTATCGACACTAAAAGAAAATCAGACTGTTACAGTGAGAGTGTTTGTTTACGTTTGATCTTGAGGTTCAGGAGAATTTTATCAAAAACTAATGAGTAACATTCAAGATTCAAGCTATAATCATTAGATGTAGCCTTGAATTGAAAATGAGAGAAAAAATGCAAGAATTTCCCCTTATGATCAAAGAACCTCCCCTCATCTCTTAAACCCTTGGCCTATTCATAGGCAAATGGGTAGATGAGGTGGCCTTTATCTAGGGTTCCAGTGGCATGTGCCACTAGTGGGCCCCAAAATCGGTTTAGGCCCATTTTTACTAAATTGGTCTCAGTGGCAGCAAAACGAGGTGGTCTACTAGGACGCGTCCCTAGCGAACCCAAGGTGCTTCTCCAGCCCGATTTCGATGCGAAACTCCTGAAAATCCGAAAATGTAAAAAATGGTCAAACTACTCACTTTTCTTAAACACGGACCATCGGTCCAAGAATAAAAGTAATCAGATATCTTGATCTTGTTCTATGACAAAAAAAGGTTATCATCACTGAGTCTTATTGCTGATACAAAAATTGAGCGTCTACAACAGAATAACCAACAAATACACATTTCAAAGCTCTAGGTTCTAAGTTGCCTCGATGCCTATGATAAACAAAATAAACACAACCAAAGACTTTTGGAGGAACAGTATATGAGGTATTACCTAGTAAGGCTGTTATAGGGTTTTTAAAATTAAACTTTCTAAGAGGCGTCCTATTAATGAGATAAGCTGCAAAAAGCACTGTATTTCCCTAATAAGTCTTGGAAACATTTATGGTGAATAAAAGAGATCTAGCTACCTCTAGTAAATGCCTAATTTTTCTTTCAAACTCTCCATTTTGAGCACCAGTATTCACACAACTAGTTTAATGTATGATTCTATTTGACTCTAACCATATACTATATTCCATTATCAATTCTTAAAATTTTCACCTTTGCATCAAATTGTGTACTAATCATGTTATGGTAAGATTTAAAGCAAGAAAACACTTCATTTTCAGCTTTTAGCAAGTAAATTCAAGTTAATCTAGTACAACAATCAATAAAAGTAACAAACCAGTTATAATCAGATAAGCAAACAGTAGAAGTAGGACCACATACATTCAAATGAATAGTCATGAAAGGGACTGGACTTTTATCATTATGGAAAATATAAGAACTCTTTGTATGTTTAGCAAGTTCATAAGCATCATAACATAAGTACTCTAACTGACAATGCTAACCAAAAAAGAAGGATGTCCTAATCATTTATGCCACATAATTATTTCTTGACTAACATTACCATGATTTCCTAATAGGGCTTGAGGGATACTAGGAGCCAGAGAACTGCAACCTTTTTTGAGAAGATATAGGTCATCACGCAACCTACCAAAGGCAATCATTTTTTCTATTTTCAGGTCTTGCAAAACACAATGAGTAGGAAAAAAAATTCAACTTTGCAGCTTTCGCAATGGCACTAACAGATAAAAGATTTACATAAAAACTGGAAATATGAAGGATAGAAGTTAAATCAATGGTGGATGTGCACTTAATAGAACCTATATAAGAAATAAGTGTGAAAGAACCATCAGCAATGCAAACAGTTTCTTTGCCAGTAAAAATTTATTAAAAGAGTTTGTCATATGTTTGTTTGCTATTGAATCTATAATCCATGAATCTTCAATAGAATTTGTTTGTCATATGAAGCAGTTGAGGTAGATGAATAGTCAAGTTTTGTCAAAAAATGTCGTAATAATTGTACCTCTTCAATAGAGAAATTCCCAGTAGAAGATGCTTTTGGTAAGTGTGCAATAGGTCTAGTTGAACCAATCCTTTTACCACCATGACCCATGCTTTTACTATCACAACCCCTAGTCGATCGTCCATGCAATTACGACATGTGTGTGTGGATTTAATACAATCATACATTATATATAACCTAGAAAAATAGTAATCCAGTTTGAAAAATCCAAAAAAAGGCAAAGAAAGGAGAGTGACCTTATATTTGAAAGAACAAGGCTGAGAGAAGGGGATAGAAAGCATCGCAACACTGAGGCGAAGCGACCGGAACTGGCCACTGTCAGAAAGGTGGCCAAAAGGCGCGTGAGCCTATGGCTACGTTTGACGGTGGCTGGAAACTAGGTATGAGCCAATCAGCAACCCCTCTTCCTCCTAGGTTGTGCAGTGTCAACGCATTCTCCCTCCTATGGTCGCAATAGCTTCAAACTAGAAATAGGATTTTTCTCTCTCTACTGTCCTTTTTCTCTCTATTGTGTTTAGGCTGGCTCTGATACCATGTTGAATTATTAGAAATTAGTTTTTGGGAGAAATTCATTCTTATTTCTTGTGTATTTGTGATTTACATCTAGTTGTATATATATACATAAGTCTACAACTATATAGGAAATTTACAATAAATGAAATAAATCATACAAGTCAACACTATTATTTTGTGAATGTGTAATGTGACTTCATGTCACATTAAAAAAAAAAAAAAATAGAGAGATAAGGTACCATGTAGTTAAGTTTAACTGGCCAAAGAGAGAGAGAGAGAGGGCGGCAGTTGAAACCGTTAAACGCACATTGTTATTTTTAAGGAAGAAACCAACTTGAAACAGTCAATGTTTTATATTTTTTCATATAATATATTTACACAAACATACATTCCATAGACATTTTGCTTTGTCTCTCATTTGTCATCTTCCTTTTGTCATTCTTTGTTCAGTCGTGCTTTTTCCCTTGTTGCCTATTGTAATGTGCCTCTACATTGATCCTTCACTTTCTTAATTTCCTTTTTGTTTTTTCCTTTGTTTTGCAGTCCTTTATAGACAACTCACTACACCACCTTTTCTCATGGCTTTTCCTCTCCAAGCATCTCTCTTATTCCCTTCTTTTAGCCTCCTAATAGTCTTTCTCCCATTTCTCTGTAAGCATCGCAAATCAATTCCTACCCAGAAATTATTTCTTGAAATTAATGTCATTTGTTTGAATTTTGATTGTGAAAAGTAGCTCCAAGGTGAGGTAAGAGAATTTTTGGTTCATCTATGGATTTTCTGGAGCGTACTATATGATTCTGCTTTGTTTAAAATGATTGACTAACTATAGATTATGTGATTTGCATTTCTGACAATTAGTCATGCTAACCAAGTGTTTGATCGAAGGTTAAAGAGAGTGATTATGCTATAGTTTTCACCTAGCAACTTCATTTATGCCAGTCAAAGTGAATGCTATTAGAGAGTGACTGTTATGAATTAACAATGCTGTGGAATTTTCTTTAGCTTTGTAATTTTTAAAGATTGATAAAATATCAAATTCTATGTAGCGTTTTCTTTCATTTGATTGCAAAATCTGAAGTAATTGAGAAGACATTCTGATAGTGGATAACTTGCAAGCAGATAGTTTGTTCTCGTTTCTTGTTTCAATCTCAATTTCTTTATGCATAAATAAGGGAAGATTGGATTTTTTGATTCTTTGGTATAAATATTTGCAGTTATCAGCAGAAAAATGGCATCATCACTGGAGGAGCTTCTTGCAGAGGAAGGATTTAGAGGAAGAAGATCAGGGATGACATCAAGAGCTTCCTTCCGAGCAGAAGCAGCAATGAAGTCTCGCCTCTCTTCAGAGAAATCAAGGAGAGACTCTCCATCAGGTTTTTCAGGCCATAGAATTGACTTCGAAAGGAGAAGTTCTGATGATCTAGCTAGATACATTTTGAAAGGTAAATTACCAAGAAATAATAGTGGTAATTCAAGTAGGAGACCTAGGGATAATCTGGTTTCAAGAGAAAAAATAAATGTCAAAGCAAAGAAAGAAATCAAGGAAAGAATTTTTTCAAATGATATGCCAAACAATAAGACTCTTAATTCAGAAGGTATCAAAGAAAGTGAAATAACTGAGATTGGTGTTAAAGAAGATGCGAGAGTTAAGGATATTTATTCTGATAAAGCATTTAACTCGGAAAGAAGTGAAACGTCATCTGAATTAAATAGGGAAAAGCACAGGCAGAGTTTAAGCTCTAACAAAAAATTTCCAACGTTTGGGGATGGAAATAAGAAAATCGTGAAAAAGCCTGAATCATCATATGATAATCCTGTCAGAAGTTTCAAGAATGCCAAGAGTTTTGAAGATGACCAGAGAGCAAAGCGCGATGATTCATCTCTTTCAATTTCTACACTTGCCCTTGATGAAGTTGCTGTCAAAGCCATGGTCTCCATCTTAAATAGTCACATCAAGCGTTTCCTCAAAGATGAGGAATTTCGTATCACACTTCATAACAATTGTTTCTCTTCCCTTAATTTTTTTGAAAATGAAGAAGACCAAAATATTGAGCATCAAGTCATTACAAATCTTGAACAAGCAATTGAGGTAGTGGAAAAGGCTACTGAAGGGGCAGCAAGCTCAAAGGATTTGAAAAAAGCTTCATTACAGCTAAGCATGATTGCAAATTTTAACTCGAATAATTCGGAAAATGGATGTATATTAGGAATTTCAGATTCCAGGTTGTCAGCTTGTGCTCACGTTTACCTAAGTGTGATATATAAGCTACAGAAGAAAGATAGAGTGTCAGCTAAATATCTTTTGCAAGTATTTTGTGATTCTCCTTTTTCTGCACGAACACTCCTGTTGCCCGAACTATGGGAATATCTATTCTTTCCACATCTTTCACATTTGAAGGTGTGGTACAATCAGGAAGCTGATTCTCTACTGAACACACCGAGCAAGATAAGGAAGCTTAAGCTTCTTAATAAAGTTTATAATGAAATTCTAGATTCTGGTACTTACCAGTTTGCAGTTTACTACAAGGATTGGCTCACGGAGGGAATTGAAGCCCCTTCACTTCCTTCTATACATATTCCTACCATGTCTGTTCATGAAGTTCAGCCAGCAGATTCACAGGATCATTCTTCAGGTCTAGGTAGGCCTTCTGATCCTTTCTCACCTCAGCCAATGGTTAGTAAGAAGCTATATGAAGCCGTATTTTGTCATTCAACTAAGCCTGGGATTTATGAGGCTAAAGATGACGTGGAGGCAGATACATTTGACAATGGTACAACAACCTCTGATAGTACTTCTGTTGAAGTCAAACTAGCATTAACATACCCTTCTGAAATTGTTAAATATCTGGATGGAGAAAGAGTAAAAGATTTCCTTGACAGTGCGACAGATAACAAATTCCTTTCTGTGAGTAACTTCATATTTTTCAGTTATGTTTTATTATCATGCTATATATTTATTTCTCCACTTCTAGGCTACTTGTAATCAAGAAAATTCAGGACAAAGTGTACATAAAATTGCTTCAGATGATAAGTTCTAGTAATTATAGGGATCTTACTATAGAGGGAATAAAATGTCTCTAGATTCCATGTAACTTAAAATGCACTTCTAAGTTCTCCTCTGCATGTGTGTATGTGTGTGTTTGTGTATTTCTGTCAGATGAACTAATTCAGGCTCTCAATAATTTAATGTTTTGCAGGATAATGTGATATTATCAGCATCAAAGGAGGAACGTAAGTTGGTTGAAGTGAGTGTTTCACCAGAAACTGATATGAATGATGAAACACGTAAGTCAAATAGACCGGAAGAACCTGCAGTAGATGGCCACATGCTAAATACAGTTTCAAATGCAAAAGAAAATGTGTTAATCCTAAAGAACTTCGCAAAATCCATCTTTGGACTGCAACAGACCGAGGATTCTCATGATCTAACTATTTCCGCTTTTTCACACTCAAGCGAGGTGCCAATTTGCTAATAAGAAAAATTTGTTCCTTGTTTTTCATTTAATAATTAATATGCTTCCTGTTAATTTGTATCCAATAGTATCTTCTTTGATCTCTTCCAGGTGCAGCCTATCAAAGTATTGGCTACTTATGAAGGTGAGTTCAATGGAACATGTTATTTGTAGTTCTCCCTTAATATTAATTTTTGAAATTCACTGTAATTCTGCATTCACACAATGCAGATAAGTTAGATGGAACTTATGAATATTTTGATAACGGGTCCTTTCTTGAAAGCGTGCCCCAGGACTTCATTTGCCCTCTCACTGGAAAACTTTTTGACAATCCGGTGACCCTTGAGACCGGACAAACCTTTGAGAAAGAAGCTATCAAGGAATGGTTTAATCAGGGAAATAGAACATGTCCTGTAACAGGAAAAACATTAGAATGTGCAACTGTGCCATTCAGCAATTTTATTTTGAAGCGTGTTATTGACAGTTGGAAATTGGAGCATTGCAGCCATCTATTGGCTGTTGCCTCTCAAGTACTTAGCAATTCAGTGAAACATGAATCAATGGCAAGGTATGAAACAACAATATTTATATTAGAGCAGCTTCTTACTACATTCAGTAGGGAGGAAAGAGTAGCAAATGCCAAACACTTTGTCTCTCTTGGAGGCTTGGAATTTCTTATTGGAAGGATTAACTCTGGAGATTTGGAAGAGAAAACGCGGGTGGCTGCTCTCATATCCTGTTGTATTGAAGCAGATGCAAGTTGCAGAAACCAGATAGCTAGAAAAGTTGACAAACGGTGTCTTTTTGAGCTACTCCACAGCAAGCAGCCCAAATATAGAAGAAATGCTGTGTTTCTACTGACTGAATTGCTCTGTCTAAGCAGGTTGGTACTTTCCTTTTCCTGGTAATGATTTTGGCTTTTAGAAGCCACCTAGGGAAGTGGTCAAATGACTTTTGTGAAAATTCTTCTCCTTTTCTTTCTCTACAGCTATGTTTTATGTTTTTCTACATATATAAGCACACTCGGATGCATGTGTGAATCTTTGTGCTTTTATTTCTCTGTATATCTGCTTGATTGTTTACTTAGGGGACGAGACATTTTTAATCATTGACTTATAAATGTGAAGTTTGTTTTATTTTTATTTAATTACTTGGTTATGGAGAGAGTGAAATATTTTAAGGATGAAACTAATGCAGATTGCAGAAGTTAATATGATCAGAGGTACAGTATAGATGATCTCAGTTACAATTTAGTATCAATAGACATTGTTGAAAGCATTGTCCCAGACTTAGTATAATGGAGAGGAAGTATATATAAAACTGGCGTAGTATAATGGAGAGCAAGTATATATAACTGGCCCCACACAAGTTGGGATTAGAATGAGCTAGTTGAATATTGTCAGCGTGTGTTCTATGGGATCACTCTTCTTTTAATCATGCTAGTTAGACAAAATCAATAAACATAAAAAGCCATTTGGGATTACACGAGACAATATTACTAGACAGGCCAAATTGTGGGACTTAGCAGCTGTCGAAATGGCAGGGAAACAGCATGTAAACAAAATTTTTAACTCCAAAAAATATATCAGTTGACTTGATCCCTCTGAATTATCTATGAATTTTATTCTTGGGAGAAATTTTGAATTGGGCAATATGTTGGCTACATGTTTACAGAAAAATATTTTTATTAAAGAGTTTTCCTTTGGCTTGCTTATGAGGTGTATATTAGAATAAGAAATTATGTAACTCACTAACTAGCAGGTTTCTTCTGATAATGATGTTAGATTAATAGAATATTGAAGAGAATGACAGGCTTTTGTGAAGACCATTACCATAGTAATTCTGTACTATGAGGCATACAGAATTTGTGCATATTTCTTCCATAGAATTTTCTTCTCCTTATATTAGTTTCATGCACAGTTACACACATAATTTCTTGTAATAAGTTTGAGTAACCCTCTCAAATGTTTATTCTATCAGAATTAAAAAATCAATTACGTTATCATGAAAAATGTTTTCTCATGAGCTATAGCAACTGTCTGTGTTTTTTGTATTACAGGAGGAAGGATGTTAAATTATTTTTAACTGGGTTAGAGAACGAGGAGATAAGGAATACAATGCGCATCTTGCTTATATATCTACAAAATTGTCAACCAGAGGAAAGGCCTTGGGTTTCTATGCTACTTTTGCACTTAGATCTTCTGGTATACTGCCTGAGCAGAATGTTGATGATTTAAGTGTACATTTAGGGCATGTTTTGTTCACCTTGAAAATGGAAAGAATGGAAATGGATATTTATCCAAAGAATCCGTATTCAAGTTTATTTTCAAGATATACATATGGCAAAAAAAAACTGTGACTATTTTTGTTGAAATATTCATATGTTGCAGATTGAACCTCAGGAGTACAGTATATACAAGGAAGAAGCTGTTGATGCCATTGCAATGGCTCTAGAAGACAGTCTAACTGATGAGAAGATCCGAGAAAATTCTTGCAGAGCCCTACTTGCCTTGGGAGGAAGATTTTCAGCTTCCGGGAAGTCATTGACAGAAAGTTGGATACTAAACCAAGCAGGGTTTAACAATAATTATGAAACAGATTCTGAAGAAGATGATTTATTACTTGATGACTCTTTTGCAATGGTGCGTTTAATCTCTCTATGTTCTATTCTGCATTTTTTTTTTTTTTTTTTTGGGTAATTAGACCCTTCAAATATTATGAAACCTGCAATCATTTATCTAGAGTTTTGGTGTAGAAAGATGAAGAGGAGACCATCAACGAGTGGCTAAAGAACTTGTCAACATCACTAATTGGCAATGGAAAGAGATCATTCTTAGTGACCATGTCAAAATGCTTAGCTGCTGGAAACTTGGATTTAGTGAAGACATGCCTAACCACAATTGCATGGTTAAGCTCTGCACTATCTGATGCAGAATACCACATTTCTGCATTCTCTGCCCTCATCTCTAGGCTTAAAGAGAACTTGGAAAATGGTGAAAGGATTGAGCACAAGGTCCTTGCTTCAATGTCACTACTAAATTTCAGTAAGATTCCAGGTTAGCAACTTTTTCTTATGACAGCACAACATATTTACATGTAGGCAAAACTGATTACATAATCTCTCAATTTCTCAAGTTCCATTATTGAGCCTCTAATGCACATTCAACTGGAAAAATAAACTATTAAAAAAACATGAAATTTGTTAATGGTGATTTAAAAAAAAAAAAGGAAAAACTGCACTCCCTCTATCCCAAAATGTTTGTCCTGTTAACTTTTACACTGTTTAAGAAACAAAATAATTATAGTGTCACACTATACAAAATATTAATACTTTTCCAAACTTGTTCTCCTAGAACTTAAAACCATTTATAATGAAGGGCATATAAGAAAAGTAAATATTTCTTAAGGCAATAATATTTTGGGACATCTAAAAATGGAAACATGGATAAACATTTTGGAATAGAAAGAGTACTATGTAACACATTGTTTGGAAAGAAGAGGAATTAAAATAATAAAGGAATCAAAATAGTGAAGGAAAATAATGATGAATTGTTAATTTTCTTTCCATGTGATTTTCCACCCTTGTATTTGGATAATGAAGGAAAATAATAAAGGAAAGAAAATAAATTTATTTTCCTTTGTTTGGAAAAAGCAAAATTTTAGAGGAAAAAATTGTTAATATTGATATATTACCATTTTAACTTAACTTATTCTTTTAGAGGACTTTAATGATCATATAACTTCTATATTTAGTTAAAAGTAGTTTGGGTATTTTGGTAAATTGCATAAATACTGAAGAAATTTCAACATTCCACCATTTTTTTTTCTCCCAAATGGAAAGATTTTATTTATATGAGATAGGGAGGAAAATAAATTAATTTTTCCTTCATTATTTTTCATTCTTTTCCAAACTATGTAAAATTGCTTCCCACAATTATTTTCGTTGGTTATTTTGATTCCTTCAAAAAAAATACATCCATCCAAACAGAGTGTAAAAGCTTGAAAAGTTCAAGAGCTTGGGAAATTCAGTTTTCCTATATAACCAGAGCAAATTTAGCTACAAAGAAAGCAAAATGAAAAAAAAAAAAAAAAAAGGATTCACGTAACCGACTCTAACGACTTTGGTATCAAGGCATAGCTATCATTGTTGATGTATGCATTTTCAATTAAAATCTTGTTTTTTTTTTTTTTTTTTTTTTTTTTGAACTGAGCTTCATAGTGACTTGTCTGGTGCAGAATGCAGGGTTTTGTTAATGACAATAGCAGAAGAGATAGTAATTCCATTACGAAGGCTTGTTGAGGTAACATGGACTGCCAAAAAATTATATGCCATCATTTCTGGAGAATATCTTTAGTTTTTGTAATTTAATTTACCATTTCTTTTTAATTACAAAATGTTTAGATTGGACTTTCAGATTACTTAGCTTTATCATATTATATATATCTCAAGAACTAACAGTAGGCTCCATAATTATGGGTTTGTTTTCCTGCACTATATACTAACACTGTATACATCATTCAATGTGAAAAAAAAGTTGAAATTTTTCTGATTTGATTATAGTTTAAATAGAAAAAGTTGAAATTTTTCAGTTAATTAAGCCTAAACCTAATTTCGACCGATCAAGATGAACTGATTCAGTTTGGTTTTATAGATTAATCGCTTTGATTTCATCTTAAAAAATTTCGATTTTTATTCTGTTTGAACTAGTACAGTTGGATTTAGACTGGATGCTTACATATATTATTACATATATTAGAGCTTTATTTTTTTGAGTATTGGGATTCAAATCTGGATCAATTGTCGTACCGTATGCACTTACCACTAGGCTATGCATTTGATACGTAGTTGATATGCATTAGAGCTTTATTTTTGAAAAGCACTATTTTGTAGTTTGGTAATTGATTTAATTTTATTTTATATTTAGACTAAATTACTCTCACAGAAAATTTATTAAATAGCAAAATTATACTTTTTACATGAAATTTTAAATGATTAAAATTATTAAAAATAATAAATATTTATTAACATTTATGCTAGAAAAAATTGTAGTATTAGAATTTACATGAGCAAAAATAAAACGATTTAAATATGTATATAAAGTTAATTATAATTTCTAATTAGCTGAATACATAAATTCAATTTCAGACTTCGTTACTTTAAATTTGTGTTACTTTCAATTTTTACTTTGATAAATTAAACACTTTAATTTATAAAATTTCAGCTATTGAATACTTTAACTTGTAGAATTATTTTATTAAACATTTTTACTTACAAATTAGATCAATTAAATATTTATTAAATAGTTGAAAATTGTGAAAATTATTGTTTTAAATGTTATGCTAATTATATATCAAAACAATATTTTTCATATAAAAACCAAAAGTCCTCAAAACTATTGCTATTAGCATGAAAATGTATACAATGTTACCAAGTGCATGATAAGTCATTCATAAAATTTAAGATGCCAAAAGTTAAAATTGCAAAATTCAACAATGAATTTATATATTTGGCCTTTCTCAATTTGATTTATTCTTTTGTTTTTGTTTGGATAAACTAAAATTAAAAGAAGTACAAGGTATATTATAATTTTAATATATTAAATATAAAGTATATGTCCTTAATAGTCAGTTAATATCTCAACAAAATTAACCCCAATGAGTGAGATGAGATGAGATGACAGTAATTTCTTCTCCCTTAATCAATGGTCTCGAGTTCGAATTCTAAGTATGAAGTTTCTTTGAACGTTTGGAAGGGAACTCTTTGCCCCCTTTTGTGGGCCTGCCTGAACTAAATTTAGATTAGTCGCCTCAGTAAGTTTCGGACACCGGATAGTTGAAAAAAAATATATATATATCTCAACAAAATTATGTATTAGATTTGAACCTGATTTGAAGCTTGGATCCTATCATTTGTTTCTCTCAAGAGGCACTTCGCTATGTCACATGTTACATCAGGCTTTGGTTTTGGTTTATTAGTCTATCTCACTTCAACTTGCTAAAGAATTTTGTCTTACACAACAAAGACAAAAGGAAAGGATCCCCGCTAGAGAGGCTTATTAGCGTTTTACTGTACATAGCATTTTTCGCTTTAAGGTTACACTTTTTATTTTATTGGTTGTTATTATTATTTATGGGTTTTCTAGTTAAACTGTAGATATAGATACCAAGTAGAATTTTTTATTTGAATTTAAATTAGATCAAAATTTTTTATTTTTTAACTGTAACATTCAACCCCTTCATATATATATATATATATATATATATATATATATATATATATATATATATATATGCCTTGGTTTTAAGTATATGCCTTTAATTCTCTTCACTTATGAATAAAATATATTATTGATTCATATTATCAATATCAGATATTTAGCTTGAATACTATTCTAATAAATATTCACCAATTAGCATACAGGATGTCAAAACAAATAGATTCATAGGTCCCGCTAATCTAAAGCAAGGCATCAATCTTGTCACATTTGACGAAGCCATTGCCAATCTTTCCCTCTTCTTTCCAAAAAAGCCCTACCAACTAGATAGAAGCTCACAAGTTGCACGAGTTGTTTTATTATTTTGATTGTACATATAAAACATAAATATTTATAAAAAATAAAAAATTTTAAAAGATATATGTATAAATTAAAACATGCTAAATGCATATAATACAAATTTTTAGACAATAAGTATTAGTTATATTGTCTTTACAAATAAGCGAGTAGCAAAAGAACAAAAATGGCAATAACAATAAATATATTAAGATATAAAAAATGATAATTATTATAAATAAATGGACACAAAAATAAAAATAAATTAAAACTAAAAAATATTCAAATATTTAAATATAAATATAGATATTATTTTAAATAAGTAATAATTTTAAATTTTAAACTTAAAAAAAAAATGTTAGGTGATCTAATAAAAAAAGAAAAAAAAATTCAACATTCAAAATTGAAATATAGATATAGATAATTATTGTGAATGAATATTAAATTTAAAATATAATTATATAATTTTTTTAGTAGTTATATAATAAAATTTAAATTTAAATTATAAGAATATCATTTTAAATATAAATGGTAAGTCTCTAAATTAATTTAATAATTCTTTTTATTACATGTTATCTTATAATCCTTTATTATTTTTAATGTATTTATTAATTTTATTTTATTTTTTCCTTTTTTTCTTTTAATTTAATTATATAAATATTTAGTTTGCTATATAACTTCAATAGTAGTAATTAAATAAAGGAAAAATTATTATTTTGTCCTTAAGGTTTGCCATAATTATTTAAATAGTCATCGACATTTATATATATATTTATAACGTCCCTGAGATTTGCCACCGTTATATTAATTGGTCCTTCCGTAAAAAAAATACACTTTTTCCGTTAATTTTGAGAAGAAAAGACGAAATTATCCTTTGAAAAAATAATTATTTCGTCCCTGAGATTTTCCATAATTATTAAGTAGTCCCCTATATTTATATAAATATTTATAACGTCCCTAAGGTTTACTTCCGTCATATTAATTGGTCCTTCCATAAAAAAAATACAATTTTTCCGTTAATTTTGAGTGGAAAAGACGAAAATATCCTTTATAAGTTTTCATTGACATTATTATTAATCATTTTCCTCTAAAATACCTAAAACTCACATTTTTACCATCTTCCTCAACGCAACGCAGTCTTCATTGCCACCACCGTGTCAATGAAAACTATCATCTCCATAACCAAATCACCACCAAAACTAAAACCCAATATCCAAACTCAATCAAGCCATCATCACCCTTCATCCATTTGTCTCTCTCTCCTTGATTAGAGGATTTAGGGTAGTTTAGTCATTCTATTAAAAATTAACAGCAAAAAGTGTGTTTTTTGGACGGAATGACCAAGTAATATGACGAAAGTAACCTCAAGGACGTTATAGATATTTATATAAATGGCGGGGACTACTTAAATAATTATGGCAAACCTCAGCGACGAAATAATTATTTTTCCTTTTAGTTTTGTTGGTGATCTGGTTATGGAGATGATACTTGACAGAGACACGGTGGTGACAATGAAGACCGCGTTGGGTTAAGGAAGATGGTGAAATTTTGAGTTTTAGGTATTTTAGAGGAAAGGGATTGACAATAATGTCAATGAAAATTTATAAAGGATAATTTCGTCTTTTCCACTCAAAATTAACGGAAAAAAATGTATTTTTTTTTTTATGGAAGGACCAATTAATATGACGGAAGTAAACCTCAGGGACGTTATAAATATTTGTATAAATGTCGTGGACTACTTAATAATTATGGCAAATCTCAGGGACAAAATAATTTTTTTTCCAAAGGATAATTTCATCTTTTTCTCTCTAAATTAAAGGAAAAAGTGTATTTTTTTTACGGAAGGACCAATTAATATGACGGTAGCAAACTTTAGGGACGTTATAAATATATGTATAAATGTCGAGGACCACTTAAATAATTATGGCATACCTCAGGGACAAAATAATAATTTTCCCTTAAATAAATACATAAAGACTAACCTTTTATTCATAACCATAAAAACTATACAGACAAATTGAAAAACTATTAATAAACATACTCAACATCATACAACTGATTGTACAAAGATCAAAAATGAAAAATTATTTTCCAAAAAAAAAATCAATAAGTTATCGAAATAATGATTTTTGATTAATATCAATCCTATTTATCATTTCCCTTCCTCTGCTCCTATCTTTCCCTCTATCTCCACCCATCTCCACACATATCATTTTATATTATAATAATATAAAATGAAGCATATAATTATTTCTTTCATATTATATATTTCTTTATTTCTTTCACATATACATGAAAAAATTTAAAAAGGAAACAAAGAATTACCATTACCTCGGTGAAATTGCTATCGTCGTCCTTTTGCAATTCAAAATTTGAAAATAACAATAACTTAATTTATATCAAAATAAAAAAATAATTAAAAATTTGCAGAGCACAATTCAAAAGATTGAAAGTAAAATAATCCAAAGAAACAACAAAAAAACATAAGAAGAAAACATATCTATATATATAGTGGGAGTGAGGGGAAATAATAAGATTATTGACAGTACCTTTAATGAAATTTAAAATATTCTAAAACAATCTTAGTCATATCCAATTAGAGATTACATTTTATTAGTTGATTTGATATATTTATAAAAATTATTTTTAAATAAATAAATATAGATAATTAAGCATTTCTAAATTTTAAGTTTTATCTTTTTTATAATTTATTTTTAATATATATATGATGAGGGGACATTTAAAAATTTTATTTTATTTTTAAATATTTAATTGTATTTTAATTATAATTTAAAATATTTTATTTCAGAGAGAAATAAAATAAAGTATATTCCTGTTATTAATATTCTTCTTTCTTTATATTTGTATGATTTGATTGAATATATTGTTTTAAAATAAATTTTTAAATAGAATATAAATAATATTTCATTTAGAGAGAGATAAAAAGTATATTATTTTTATCAAAATTTTTTCTTAATATTTGTATGATTTGATTGGGTATATTTTTTCTTTCAAAAAAATTTCAAATAGAATACATATAATTAAACCTTTCAAAATTTTTAAATTATATTTTATTATTTGATCGGATATATTTATGGAATTTATTTTTAAATAAATATATATAGATAATTAAGCATTTCAAAATTTTAAACATTATATTTTTAGATTTATTTTTAATAAATATATATGATAAGGAGACATTTGAAAATATTTATTTTTATTTTTTGAATATTTTATTATATTTTAATTATAATTTAAAATATTTTATTTCAGAGAGAAATAAAAAAGAAAAAGTAATATTTTTCATCAATATTTTGTTTCTTTATATTTGTATGATTTGATTGGATATATTTTTAAAAAAATAAATTTTCAAATAGAAAACATAATATTTTATTTAAGAGATAGATAAAAATATATATATATATTATTTTATTAATATTTTTTCTTTATATTTGTATGATTTGATTCAGTATATTTTTCTTTAAAAAAATTTCAAATAGAATACACATAATTAAGTCTTTCAAAAATTTTAAATTACATTTTAATTAGTTAATATATAAACTTATTTTTTAATTAAATACATATACATAATTCAGTATTTCAAAATTTTAAGTATTATTTTTTAAAAATTTATTTTTAATAAATATATATGATGAGGAGACATTTAAAAATTTTATATTTTCTTTTTTAAATATATTAATTATATTTTAATTATAATTTAAAATATTTTATTTCAGATATATATATATATATATATATATATTCTTTTTGTTAATATTTTTTTAATTTGTATGATTTATTGGATATATTTTTAAAAAATAAATTTTTAAATAGAATATACATAATATTTTATTTAGGAGAGAGATAAAAAAAGAAGAAAGTATATTATTTTTAATAATATTTTTTCTTAATGTTTGTATCATTTGATTGGGTATATTTTTTTTTTTAAAAAAATCAAATAGAATACACATAGTTAAATCCTTCAAAATTTTTAAATTTTTATTTTCAAAATTTATTTTAAACAAATGAACATAAGTATGTGGGATTTACGAACAGTTTAAAATTTTAATATATATAATTTAAATATATATATATATATATATATATATAACAAATCCACGTAACCCAAGGCGTGGAGCCCGGATCGTGACAACCTGCAGTACCTCAGAACCACTTTTTACGTTTGTTGCCTCTCGACAACTCCAACCCATACAATGAGCAGCTTATCAAAGAGCATACACTCAGGGGCCTCAGCCCTGTAAATGATAGGATAACCTGGGGGCAAGAGCCTGTGTTTCGTCACAGTGTCTCACAGTGAGAACCCCCCATGGAACGGGACACCTGTCTTTGCCATCCTGCGGCAGAGGCGACAGGAGTTACTCCCTAGTGGCTCTGATACCAATAAAAGGCGAAAGTCTTTACAAATTATAAATATGTATGAAAATACTATGATTTAATGGATTTATGTGAATACTTATATAATTCTTTTTACAACAAGCATAACAGATTATAAAGCATAAATTTTGATTTAAATAGTAAATGTGAATAAACACACAGTATAAACAGTTTATTTCTGATGTGGAAGATCAACCGAAGTTGCAATAAAAGGCGGAAGTCTTTACAAATTATAAATATGTATGAAAATACTATGATTTAATGGATTTATGTGAATACTTATATAATTCTTTTTACAACAAGCATAACAGATTATAAAGCATAAATTTTGATTTAAATAGTAAATGTGAATAAACACACAGTATAAACAGTTTATTTCTGATGTGGAAGATCAACCGAAGTTGCAACCACAGAGCATACTTATACCACAAACAATTTTAATTTTATATGGTTTAGGGTTCCTGCAACCTTAGCCTGGGATCCCCAGAACTAAGTCAGAGTGTGGAGGGAGAAGAGAAGGATGCCTTCAACAGGGCATTTAATAAGTAGCAGTTTACAAACAAAATATAAAACTTTATTTAATTACAAAGATTAAATTTGATTTACAAAATTGAAAGACATATTTAAAAGATTAGACTTACAAAGTTTAAAGAATCTCTAACCTTGAATCCTTACAATGAACGTTGGAAGGAGAGGAGAGAGGTTTAGTAACTAAGCTTTTGGGCTTAGGATTGCCTATAATTGGACAACGCCTTCACAAAGAGGAGAGGCTCTCTTTAAATAACAAAAGAAAGAATCTTTACTATTTACTTTTTACTGTTGATGAATAGTGACTTGTCTGCCACCGAATCTTTACTGTGGATGAACAGTGGGTTGTCTGCCACCGAATCTTTACTGTGGATGAATAGTCTTTGGTCTGCCACTTGTTTAGTTGGAGATAATATCTTGGATTTTTATGAGATCAAATTGAAGGAATAAGGTTCCTTCTGCCTTTTACAAGAAGATGAGGACGATGAGTTGTCCTTCTTTTTACTTTTTTTTTTTTTTTTTTTTTTTATCTTCACATTTCTTTTCTTTGATTTATCTTTTATCTTTTGACTTTAATAATGGAATATCATCATGAACTGCACTATCGCCATGTGAAGGTGAAGGTGATGATGATAATATAATTTTATCTTTTTCTTTATATGGGCCTATTATATGGGCTTGCTAATATACCTATAATATACTCAGGGCAAAAAGAAAGCCAGCCTGGTTTTTTTGAGTATGGGTTTTAAAATAGTGATATTAAACAATTTAATCAAACAATGTCTTTACATATAGCCTGAGCAAACAAGTAAATAATCAATATATTGGATTTTTGGCAAATCCACAGCCATTAACGGATTTGATAATTCTTTACCGTCTACCGTTTGAGACGGAATAGCCATATCATGATCGGGTATGATCGCTTTTAGGTGTAGAAGCCATACCTTACTCTTCTGTGGAAGAAGAGGTTATACCTTGTCATTCCTTTAAGAAGTCCTGTTGATGATTTACTATGCAGGGGAAGTGTTTTAGGAAAGTGTTTAAGAGGAGTTTAGAGGTAAGAATTCTAGAGAGTCCAGAATACAATACAAAAATATTGTAACAAAATACAATACAAAAGTTTAATATACTGATATGTATCAGAAAATGTCCAAAAAATACTTTATAAATGTATATGAATATTTTATTTGGATATTTAAAACTTTTGAATACGGATTTTTATTAGAAATACAAAGATAAAAATATTTTATTCGGATGAACTGGTTGTTGTTTCGAGTTTATCAGATTCTATAGACTCAGAGTCTGAAGTGTCTGAATCGAGATATAATTTATGAATTTTTATTAATATTTCTTTTTCTAATTTTAATGCATTTAATTTTTTGTTAAATCGACAAAATTTAGAAGTATGACCATTTTTACCACAATGAAAACAAGTTAAATATTTAAAAGAAGTTTTACCTGAAGATTTATGTGGTTGTTTCTTTCTATATGTTTTATGAGGTTCAGATTTATAAGATGGTTTTCTTTTACAGACTTTGGACGTATGTCCTAGTTTGCCACAAATATAACATGTTAAATTTTTATAAGGATTTTTAGATGAAGATAAATTTGATATAGAACACTGACCACTACAAGGTTCGGTAGAAGTCATGTCATAACCAAATTGTTTACAAAAGGATCCTAATCCTTTTTGAGTTTTACGCATTTCAGATTTTAAATTTAATTGAATCTTTAAATTATGACAGATTTGTAATCCTGCCTTTTGAATGATACTATTTAATTGACCATAAGTCAATGTATCATACAGGATTGGATTACCAAACTGTTGTTTTATAGAATTCCTAATTTTCTCGCATAAGTAGAAAGGTAGTCCAGCTAAGAACTTCTGTTTCCAAAAGGCTTGATTTGAATCTTCCCTTAACATTAATCTTGTAAGGAAAGTGGTTTTATATTCTTGAAAATCACTTAATTTTCGACATTTAAGATTACTAAGTAACTCTGCATTTTTATCTTTTAAGTGAGATGGATCTCCTATAAAATGAAGTGAAATAGTGAGAATTAAAGATGACACTGCATCTTGAATTACTTCACCATTTTCATCATATATAGGTTCACCTTCATCATTGATTTGAATTTTATTTAAAATTTCTTCATGTTGTTGGTCAGTTAGGTGATAATCCCACCAACCTTTAAGTTGTCCAGTAAATCCCGCAATGAGGATTTCTGCTATAGCTTTATCAGAAATAGTTGACTGGGTTTTATAAGCATTTACAGACATTATCATTTGTTGCAAAATACTTAATATATTATATTCACTTAAACCATCTATGTTCCATTCATAGATTGTTGAAGCATTATATTTAAATTGAGACAACGAATTAGGTTTATCAATAATTCCTAAGTCTGGTGCCCTATTTACTATTGCACTATGAGTTATATGGTTTAATTCAAATCTTTTAGCATCTTCTTTAGCATCTTCTGAGTCAGGTTCACTAACATCAGAGTTGGTGTTTTCTTCTATCATATTTATATTCCTAGGAACTTCAATTTAACGTAATTGTTCTTTTAATATAGTTACCAATTTTGTTTGACTGGACTGAAAAGGTGTCAAAAGAATTTGTTCTTGTATATTTTCCTTTACAATTGGTTTATCGTTACGAGTTATTAAACTTTTATCAGATTGATTCTCTTTAATTGATTTAAACCAGTCAAAGAATTTTATCTCATTTTGGTTATTTAGTTGATATTCTAAATATTCATATTTTAATTCTTCAAAAGTATAAGTTTTTAATATCTTTTTCATTTTTAGTAAATTTGTAGTTTTAGAAATTTCTTTTATTAAGCTTGTTTCAATTTCTTCCTTACTAAGAACACTTAGAGTTTTAAATGAAGAACTAGTTGCTATTCCTAGCTCACTAATTTGAGTGATATTTATTATGGTTTTAGAATCTTTGTTTAATTTATTTTTTGATCTACAAAATTTAGACTGATGGCCTTGAACACCACAGTTATAACAAATTGAATTTTTAATTTTATTGGATTTCTTTCGTTTAGATTTTTCTTTCAAAAATTGACGAAATGTGGGATTCAATTTACAAAACTTAAATGTATGGCCTATCTTACCACACAAAAAACATATTATAGTTTTATAGTCAAGTTTATTGATTTTAGGATTGGCTGTTTGACTATTAGAGGTTTGAGGAATGTCCATAGCTACTGGTTGAGTAGTGTGAGATTGAACCTCAAGTTTACGTAGTGAATCTTTTAATAGGCTAATTAATTCATTTTTAGACTTGGATTTACAGAATTTAGAAGTGTGTCCTTTCTGACGACACTTGAAACAAATTATCTCTTTAAAATCAGGTTTTTTTATTTCTTTTACAACTTGAATTTAAACGTTTATTATCTTTATTATCTTTAATTAATGTATACCAATCAAAGAATGATAAACCAGTGTGATTTTTTAATCTATAAGTGAAATATTCTTCTTTTAATTCATCAATTTTATGTGATTTTATGATCTCATTTAATTTTATTAAATTTAAAGGTTGTGTAATTTCTTTTATAAAATCTGTTTCAATTTCTTCTTGTTTAAGAAATTTTAATGATGTTTTAATATGTTCTTTTTTCATTTTAGAAATATGTTTTTTATTCATTTGAAAATGTTTTTCATCATCAATAGCTTTATCAGTATTTTGAAAATTTAATTCATTATTATGAATTATCCTATTAGTATCTGTAGAAACATTCATTTTATTATTATTAGTAGATTTATATAACAAAGGATCCATTTTATGCTACCAAATAAGCCGCGGTCAGTGCCTTAATACTTTAAGTTGCGGTCCTAGCTTGATATACCCTGATCCTTATTGCCGATTATACCCTTAAAACGCCTATCACATCGGCTAACAACGGGTTCACAAATGGCATATAGGATGGTACAAAATGGCCGACCCAAAACTTAAAAGTTCAAACAGCATACCCAACACTTAATTGGATACATTCAAATGGATTTACTTTATTATATAATTGAACTAATAATGTTTAAAACAAACACTACAGAACACAAATGGATAATTTAATTAGTAATGATGTTTTAATAAACTGCTAAGATGATGATAAACACTATTTAGATCGTTTGGCTCTGATACCAATAAAAAGAGAAAAAGGACCATTTAATTACTCAGATATCAAGTTGATTTTAAACAAAGTCATATATATGTAGAGAGCTAAGATTATTAATGGGATTTAAATAAATACAGATACAAACATTTAAAGATAAATCATAATTGTGAATTAAAATACTATGATTTAATGGATTTATATGAATACTTATATAATGCATTAAATATGATACACAAGCAATACTAATTTCTGATGTGGAAGATCAGACTAAGCTGCATCCACAGAGCATACTTATACAACATACAAATCACAATTAAATTTAATATTTATCAATCAACTCAATCAATTTTAATTGATTATATTTTAATTAAGGTTGAGGGTTCCTGCACCCTTAGCCTGGGATCCCCAGAACTAAGTCAGAGTGTGGAGGGAGAAGAGAATGAAGCAGGTAGAGAGCTAAGATTATTAATGGGATTTAAATAAATACAGATACAAACATTTAAAGATAAATCATAATTGTGAATTAAAATACTATGATTTAATGGATTTATATGAATACTTATATAATGCATTAAATATGATACACAAGCAATATTAATTTCTGATGTGGAAGATCAGACTAAGCTGCATCCACAGAGCATACTTATACAACATACAAATCAAAATTAAATTTAATATTTATCAATCAACTCAACCAATTTTAATTGATTATATTTTAATTAAGGTTGAGGGATCCTGCACCCTTAGCCTGGGATCCCCAGAACTAAGTCAGAGTGTGGAGGGAGAAGAGAATGAAGCCTTTAACAGGGCTTTAAGAAGTAGCAATTTATATTTACTAAAAATAAATTACAAAATATAATAATAAAATTTATAATATTGAAATTTAAACTTACAAGAGTTTTAAGACTTTCAACACTTGAATCCTTTACAATCGAACTGGGAAAGGAGGAATATGGTTTTGGGAGAGAATATCTACGCCTATGTTGAGTTATATGCTATATTATACGCTGCCTTCACAAGGGGAAAAGGCTCCCTTAAATAAAAATTTTTGGAATCTTTACTATTTACTTTTACTGTTGGTGAACAGTAGTCTCTGTCGAAGAATCTCTACTGTTTGCTTTTACTGTTGGAACAGTAGTCTCTGTCGGAGAATCTCTACTGTTTGCTTACTGTGCCAAGTTGACCTTTACTGTTGGCGAGTGGACCTTTACTGTTGCTGAGTAGACTTTTACTATTCTTGAATTCTGGCGTTTTTACAAAGGTTGAAGTAATAAGGTTCCTTCTGCCTGTTTATAATGATTCAGAACAAGATGAGGACGATGATGTGTCCTTCTTTTTCTTTTTTAGCTTTTCTTTTCTTTTTATTTTTTCTTTCTGTTTTAACTTCTTTTTTCTTTCTTTTTCTTTTTTACCTGCTTTACTATTGCACTATGAGTTATATGGTTTAATTCAAATCTTTTAGCATCTTCTTTAGCATCTTCTGAGTCAGGTTCACTAACATCAGAGTTGGTGTTTTCTTCTATCATATTTATATTCCTAGGAACTTCAATTTAACGTAATTGTTCTTTTAATATAGTTACCAATTCTGTTTGACTGGACTGAAAAGGTGTCAAAAGAATTTGTTCTTGTATATTTTCCTTTACAATTGGTTTATCGTTACGAGTTATTAAACTTTTATCAGATTGATTCTCTTTAATTGATTTAAACCAGTCAAAGAATTTTATCTCATTTTGGTTATTTAGTTGATATTCTAAATATTCATATTTTAATTTTTCAAAAGTATAAGTTTTTAAATTAGATATGGTGACTGTCTGTGCATTTGGCCGGGTCCCATGCCGTAAAACATGTTCTGAGGTACCGAGGATGGTCGCTGAAATATCCACGGTTTTATGGGAGACCGCTAGGAGGCATTTTGTTGGTATCAGAGCCAAACGATCTAAATAGTGTTTATCATCATCTTAGCAGTTTATTAAAACATCATTACTAATTAAATTATCCATTTGTGTTCTGTAGTGTTTGTTTTAAACATTATTAGTTCAATTATATAATAAAGTAAATCCATTTGAATGTATCCAATTAAGTGTTGGGTATGCCGTTTGAACTTTTAAGTTTTGGGTCGGCCATTTTGTACCATCCTATATGCCATTTGTGAACCCGTTGTTAGCCGATGTGATAGGCGTTTTAAGGGTATAATCGGCAATAAGGATCAGGGTATATCAAGCTAGGACCGCAACTTAAAGTATTAAGGCACTGACCGCGGCTTATTTGGTAGCATAAAATGGATCCTTTGTTATATAAATCTACTAATAATAATAAAATGAATGTTTCTACAGATACTAATAGGATAATTCATAATAATGAATTAAATTTTCAAAATACTGATAAAGCTATTGATGATGAAAAACATTTTCAAATGAATAAAAAACATATTTCTAAAATGAAAAAAGAACATATTAAAACATCATTAAAATTTCTTAAACAAGAAGAAATTAAAACAGATTTTATAAAAGAAATTACACAACCTTTAAATTTAATAAAATTAAATGAGATCATAAAATCACATAAAATTGATGAATTAAAAGAAGAATATTTCACTTATAGATTAAAAAATCACACTGGTTTATCATTCTTTGATTGGTATACATTAATTAAAGATAATAAAGATAATAAACGTTTAAATTCAAGTTGTAAAAGAAATAAAAAACCTGATTTTAAAGAGATAATTTGTTTCAAGTGTCGTCAGAAAGGACACACTTCTAAATTCTGTAAATCCAAGTCTAAAAATGAATTAATTAGCCTATTAAAAGATTCACTACGTAAACTTGAGGTTCAATCTGACACTACTCAACCAGTAGCTATGGACATTCCTCAAACCTCTAATAGTCAAACAGCCAATCCTAAAATCAATAAACTTGACTATAAAACTATAATATGTTTTTTGTGTGGTAAGATAGGCCATACATCTAAGTTTTGTAAATTGAATCCCACATTTCGTCAATTTTTGAAAGAAAAATCTAAACGAAAGAAATCCAATAAAATTAAAAATTCAATTTGTTATAACTGTGGTGTTCAAGGCCATCAGTCTAAATTTTGTAGATCAAAAAATAAATTAAACAAAGATTCTAAAACCATAATAAATATCACTCAAATTAGTGAGCTAGGAATAGCAACTAGTTCTTCATTTAAAACTCTAAGTGTTCTTAGTAAGGAAGAAATTGAAACAAGCTTAATAAAAGAAATTTCTAAAACTACAAATTTACTAAAAATGAAAAAGATATTAAAAACTTATACTTTTGAAGAATTAAAATATGAATATTTAGAATATCAACTAAATAACCAAAATGAGATAAAATTCTTTGACTGGTTTAAATCAATTAAAGAGAATCAATCTGATAAAAGTTTAATAACTCGTAACGATAAACCAATTGTAAAGGAAAATATACAAGAACAAATTCTTTTGACACCTTTTCAGTCCAGTCAAACAGAATTGGTAACTATATTAAAAGAACAATTACGTAAAATTGAAGTTCCTAGGAATATAAATATGATAGAAGAAAACACCAACTCTGATGTTAGTGAACCTGACTCAGAAGATGCTAAAGAAGATGCTAAAAGATTTGAATTAAACCATATAACTCATAGTGCAATAGTAAATAGGGCACCAGACTTAGGAATTATTGATAAACCTAATTCGTTGTCTCAATTTAAATATAATGCTTCAACAATCTATGAATGGAACATAGATGGTTTAAGTGAATATAATATATTAAGTATTTTGCAACAAATGACAATGTCTGCAAATGCTTATAAAACCCAGTCAACTATTTCTGATAAAGCTATAGCAGAAATCCTCATTGCGGGATTTACTGGACAACTTAAAGGTTGGTGGGATTATCACCTAACTGACCAACAACATGAAGAAATTTTAAATAAAATTCAAATCAATGATGAAGGTGAACCTATAAAATGAAGTGAAATAGTGAGAATTAAAGATGACACTGCATCTTGAATTACTTCACCATTTTCATCATATATAGGTTCACCTTCATCCCATTAATACGATATATATATATATATATATCATATGGCTCTGATACCAATTTAACCCTAAGATCGCCCGAATCTAAACACTAAACACTAATTAATAATTATACTGAATGGGATGAAATAAGTAAAAGATCTATTTAAATTTAAATCATATATAATGATTACAACTGTCCGATTTAACACTATTAACAGATCTACATAATAAAGGATCCATTTTAATATATCACTTAGGTAGCGACCACTGCCTGGTTACACCCTTCCGATGCCCAACAAAATCTCAACAAAGGGTCTTACTCACGGGTCCAGTAGGCATATCCAATACCATACATGATATATGTTCAATGAATGCTTTACCATATAAGAACTAAACAGTGTTTAGATCGTATGGCTCTGATACCAATTTAACCCTAAGATCGCCCGAATCTAAACACTAAACACTAATTAATAATTATACTGAATGGGATGAAATAAGTAAAAGATCTATTTAAATTTAAATCATATATAATGATTACAACTGTCCGATTTAATGCATTTATAATAATATGTATGTATTGCATTTTAAAGTATGATACGTGGCTTTGTTATACCAAGAAGATGACTAATAAATAGTCCTTTGGACCAGTAGCCCGCACTTCTGGGTTTCCAGCCTATATACCAATACTTGATATATATATGAATTTACAATAAACAAGTAAAACAAATTTCTGATGTGGAAGATCAGACTAGGCTGCATCCACAGAGCATACTTATAAACAACACACAACACAAAAACAATTTATTTAATATTTATCAATTAACTCAACCAGTTTTAATTGATTTTATTTTAATTAAAGGTTTAGGGTTCCTGCAACCTTAATCTGGGATCCCCAGAATTAAGTCAGAGTGTGGAGGGAGAAGAGAAAGGTGCCGTAAACACGGGCTTAGATTGTAGCAGTTTATAAACTTAAATAAACAATTTTATTTAAATACAAATATGGAAATACAATTTATACTTACTAGTATGTTGTTTTATAAACAGACTTCGAACTTGGAATCCTTACAAAGAACTTGAGAATTGAGAGAGGAGAGGGAGAGTTTAGAGTTTTACAATGTTAAACTTAAGTTAGGTGTTACCAACTTATGCCTTCACAAGAGGATAGGCTCCCTTAAATAGAAAACAAAAGAATCTTTTACTATTTAACTTTTACTATTCATGAATAGTATTTGGTCTGCCACCGAATCTTGAACAGTGTTGACCTTTTACTGTAGATGAACAGTGGGTTGTCTGCCACCGAATCTTGACTTTTACTGTTGAAATAGTACTTTGGCTTTTCCTGTAGAAACAGTAGTTTGGCCTTTACTGTTGGATGGTGAAATAAGGTTCCACCTGCCTTGTTTTATATGGAGTCCGAACAAGATGAGGATAATGATAATCCTTTCTTTACTTTTCTTTTTATCTTGTCGGTTTTCTTTTTCTTTTTCTTTATTTTCTCTTTTCTTTCTTTTTCTTTAGCTTTACTTTTAATTTTTACAACAGATAAGGAGTCATCACTATCTTCAGAGGATGAGATGGAGGTCTCCGAGGAAGATGATGATATTTTACCTTTGCCTTTATGAGCTGTCTTGGTCGATGATTGACTTGAAGACGCTGCTTGAATTTTACTGGATGAAGGTTTTACCTGTGGATCTGAACTGGTAGAAAGTAATTGGAACATTTCTTCACAGATCAGTTTATACTCCTCAGGCGTTTTTGCTGCAGCTAACCTGGCTTGGCACTTAGCTTTTTGAATCCCAAAATCAGGATTTTCTGGTAAAGCAAGTGTTTTAGCATAAGTTAAATTTTTAAGAGATGATGAACTGGCCTTTTTACTGGTGATCCATTAGCTGATTTTAAGTTGGGTAGTGGAGTTTTTGAATGATCCCCACCATTTTATCTTGTGACATTTTACTATCATTGGTATTTGAGTACCAGGAACATGCTGATAGTCAAAAAACCATTAGTATACCCATGGTGTGAAGAAGGTCATACTATAGTACATCAAAGATGGTATATGGGCTTCTTCAGGGGTAGGTTTATAATTGATTTTAAAATAACGGTATAAAGAAAGGATTTCTGGGGTAATAATATCTTCAGAAATACCTCTGGATTGCCACCACTTTTTAAACCAATTTGAAATTTTTAAATCTTTACGAATATTTTGGTCAAAATAAATTAACCAAGAATGAGTATGAGTTGGGTTTTGAATACAAAAAACCTTTTCCCATGCCTCTTTATAATCAAAATAATTATAAGTAGGATTATACTTAGAAAGAGTTTTAAATCGAACAGGAGTATACAAAGAAGATACGGGCCAATCCTTAGGATGGATGACGCGTTTTATTTGAAGAGAAGAGTATGAAATAACTGTTTTATGTTGAGTATCAAACGTGTGTTTGATTTTTACTGAACCAGTATCTACTAAAATACTATGGTAGTATTCCTGAGGTTTTGAAGGGTCCGTTGGGACAAAATACCAATGCTCAGGATAATATTTGTGAATAACTTGCCAAGGATTGATGTCAGTATACCCATCCTCAACTTTAATTTCATAATCATATACATTTTTTACAAACCATTTATGTATACTAGAAGTAAATGATAATTGGCTTTTTGGCAAAGCCACAGCCTTCAACGGGTTTGATAACTCTTTACCGTCTACCGTTTGAGACGGAGTAGCCGTATCATGAGCGGATACGATCGCTTTAGGTTGAGAACTCATACCTGGGTCCTTTGTGGAAGAGGATGCTATACTTTGAAGCGCCTTTACAATTTCTGGAGATTTACTAAGTTCTTCAATCCATTGTTGAAGGTTTTTAGTAGGGTCTGGTTTATTGGTAAGGGTTTTACAAAGGTCTTCGGAATGCTCAGAAAGAGCTTTAGTGGGAGAATCGGGTTCATTTAAGGGTTTCTTCCCCTTATCCTTCTTCTTTCCCATCGTTCTGTAAGAATTCTCTAGTTAGAAAGTGTGGAATATTATTATTATTACCTTTAATAAATTCAATATCAAATTCAAATATACTAAGAACTGCTTGCCATCTAGCAAAGATTTGCTTAGAAGCAAGGTTTTTAACATCTTTTTGCAAAACATCTTTTGCAGATTTACAATCAATTCGAAGTAAAAATTTTTGGTTTAATAAATTAGATTGAAATTTATTGATACAAATTACTATACTTAATATTTCCTTTTTAATAGTGGAGTAATTTAATTGGGTTTGGTTCCAATGACCAAATGTATACTGAATTATTCGTTCTTTACCATTAATTACTTGTTTTAATATACCACCGTATCCAACATTTGAAGCATCAGTTTCAACTATTTTAAATGCTGTTGGATTAGGGATATAAAGATATGGGATTTCTTTTACCAAAGCTTTTATCTTTTTTACTAACTGTGTATGTTGGGCTGTCCATGGGCCAGCATTCTTTTTTAGCCTTTCATGTAAGGGTTTTATCATACAGTTTAGGTTTGGGTAGAAATCTATAACATAGTTTAAACATCCAAAAAAACGTTGGAGTTGGGTTTTATTAGTTAATTCATCAGGGAATTTAGACCCAAAGACCATAGCTCTTTCTATGGGCTGGATAATACCCTGTTCTATATAATGACCCAAAAACCTAACTTTTGTTTTAAATAAGTCCATTTTCATTTTACTAAGTGCTAAACCATTTTGTTCAATAACCATACAAAATGTTTTTAAGTGTTTAAAGTGAGATTCTAATGTTTGACTAAAAATTAGAACATCATCAATATACACTATATAGAATTGAGAATAAGGATTGAATATGTCATTCATTATTCTCTGAAATTCTGATGGTGCATTTTTTAATCCAAAGGGCATCACATTCCATTCATACTGACCAAAAGGAACTGTAAATGCTGTTTTATACCTATCTTTAGGATGAATCTGGATTTGCCAATAACCAGATTTCATATCAAATTTACTAAAGATATTTGCATTATATAGTTTCTTTAAAAGATCTTTTTTATTAGGAATTGGATATCTTATCCAGTTTAAAGCTGTGTTTAAAGGTTTATAATTAATCATTAGTCTAGGTACTCCTCTTTCTATCTCAGCATTTTTATTGACATAAAAAGCTGCACAAGACCAAGGACTTCTAGATTTTCTGATTAATTTTTTATTTTCTAATTCTTTAATTTCTTTTTTACAATGCTCTATAAGTTCAGGGCTCATTTGAATGGGCCTAGCTTTAGTTGTAATGGATTTTTCATCAAAGTCCTTTTCATATGGTAAATCTACTATATGCTGTTTACGGGCCCAAAATGCATTTGGGTGATCTGCACATAGTTTATTTTCCATAAATTCTTTTAAATTTTTGATTTTATTTTGAACATTTTCAGTATTTAGTTGTTCTTTAATTCTCCAAAAACATGCACTGTTTTTTAAATCTTTTAAATCTTCTTCCTTAGAGTTTATTAAAGAATTAATTTCTAAGGTTTTAATAGAATTAGCTTTAAGTAAATTTAAATTCTTCTTTCTAGGTTTCTCAGTGAATTCTAACCTAGCTTTACTATTGTTTATTTTAAATTTTATACAATCTTCTTTTACTGAGTATGGTGTTATCAGGTTTATAAATGGCGTTCCTAAGATTACCATATAATTTATTTGTGGCGAGAGCAGAAATATGGTTTTAATTTCTAACTCATTATTTACAATATATGCATCAATTTTACCTACAATTTCTAATTTAGATTTATTAGCTGTAGTTAATTTTTCATGGGTTTCTGACCAATACCTTTGTGGTACTAAGTTAGATTTTATACAATTTAAGTCTGCACCTGTATCAAACAAGGCTATACCATTTATAATAAAATCATTTGATATTTGTAAAGTTATTTTTACTAAATATTTTCTTGATGTTATTTCTTGTAGAAGAAAGAGAAAATTCGGGTTTATTTCTTCTTCTTCATTTAGTTCATTTATTTCATCTTTTATTTCATCATCTGGTTTGTCTGAAGAGGAACTAGATATTAACTGAGTTTCTAACTGTTTTATTCTTGTTGCATTTAGCTGAGCCTGATTTTTTAATTCTTTTACTTCATGTTTTAAAACCTTAATTTCTTTATATAAATCCTTAAGTGAAATATCTATATCTACCTTTTTATTTTTATTTAAAATCGTAGTTAGATCATAAGTATTAGTTTGGATTTTAGGAGTTATATTTTTTACTTCTTTGCCTTCTTCAAAACTTTTAATCAGCTTTTTAAGTAGTTGTGCTTTAATATCATTATCTGTTATACCATTTACTACTTCTAAGAGTGTGCTTTGATCTTTAGTCAACATATTTATTGATTTATCTGAGGAACTGGTTGTTGAACCAAGTTCATCAATTTGATGATCACTCTCTTGTACCTCAGATTCTGATGTGTCAGAATTAAGATACAATTCATGAATTTTATTTACAATTTCTTGATCTAATTGTAACTCATTCAATCTTTTATTAAATTTATAAAATTTAGATGTGTGTCCTTTTTTACCACATTTGAAACAAGTTAAATCCTTATATGAAGTTTTAGTGAAAGGTTTATATGGTTTTTTACTTTTAGATTTTTTATAATGTTTAGGCTTTTCTTTTTGATAATATTTATCTTTACTTGGTTTAGACTTATAATGCTTTTTATAATATTTTTTAGAGCTTGAAGTTTTGGAACATTGGCCACCACATTGTTGTGTAGAGGTTATACCATAATCAAATTGTTTACAAAAACTTCCTAATTCTTGTTTAGTCTTTTTCAATTCATATTTTAAAGTTCTCTGAAGTTTTAAGTCTTGACAAATTTGCAATCCTTCCTTTTGGATTATACTAATTAATTGACCATAAGTTAATTTACTATATGGAATTGGATTACCATGTTGTTGTTTTATATAATTCCTAACTCTTTCTCCTAAAAAATAAGGTAAACCAGCTAAGAATTTTTCTTTCCAAAAAGCTTGGTTTGAATCTTCCCTTAACATTAATCGTGTAAGAAAAGTGGTTTTATATGATTGAAAATCACTTAACTGTTTACATTTTAAATTAATTAAGAGTTTTGCATTCTTATCTTTTATATGGGATGGATCTCCTATAAAATGTAATGAAATAGTGAGTATTAAGGTTGCAACAGCATCCTGAATAGGCTCACCATGTTCATCATATAGGGGTTCATCCTCATCATTTACTTGGACAGAATTTAAAATATCTAACTGTTGTTTTTCAGTGAGATGATAATCCCACCATCCTTTTAATTGTCCTGTAAATCCTGCAATAAGGATTTCAGCGACTGCTTTATCAGATATAGGTGATTGAGTTTTATAAGTATTTGCAGCCATTGTCATTTGTTGCAAAATACTTAAGATTTTATATTCAGATAATCCATCTATATTCCATTCATATAATGTATTAGCATTATAATGAAATTGGGATATATATGGAGGTTTATCAATTATTCCTAAATCTGGAGCCTTAGAGACTAATTCTCTATGGGTTATAGTATTTACAATTTGTTTGGCATCCTCTGAGTCAGGTTCACTGACATTAGTGTTAGAAGTTTCTTCTAAAAGATTTATATCTCTAGAAGCTTGAGATGTATCCTGAACTACATGCTGAGTAGATACTGAACTTAACTCAAGTTGACTAAGCTGACGTTTTAATGTTCCTAGAGATTTAGAATTTAATTCCTTTTGACTAGACTGAGAAATTTGATATGGTTTAAACATATGAGATTTTACAATTTCTTTACCTTTTACTTGTTCTGTTACTAATGGTTTATCTTGAAGTAAATGTTCTATCTTCTTTAATTGGGTATTTAAAGAAATTAAACTAGCATTACTAAAATTATTTTGTTCAATTAATTTTTTATCAGAATCATTTTCTCTAGCTATTTTATATGGTGCACATATTATTTCATTACCTTGATATTTTAATTTACTAATAGTTTTAGGAGGAAAATCACTTTGAATTGTCCTATCATTTACTATCCATTCAGGTCTTTTATCACGAATTGTTATAGGATTTATACTTTTATTATTTTTAATTAATGAGAACCAATCTAAAAACTTAATTTTAGTTTGGGTTTGAAGTTGGTGATTTAAATATTCTTCCTTTAAGTCTTCAAAAACATGAGTTTTTAATATTGTATTAAATTTCATTAAATTTTTAGTTTTAGTAATTTCTTTTATCAAATCTTTATTAATTTCTTCTTTAGTTAAAACATTTAATTCTCGATTTATTTCACTAATATTTTCAGTTATGGCCGAAGCTGTTGGTGATTCTGGTGAAGTATTTACTAAATTGGATTGTTGATTTAAATAATTGTCAACAGGGTTATAAACTGCCTATGGAACTGAATTACTATAATCAACTCCTTTCATTTTAAATGATTGACTAGAAGTGGGTAAATCTGAAGTAGAATACCTAGGTTTTACAAATGTTTGAATGATTGGTTTAGGTTCAGGTTCTTTATATTGTGCATAAATTACTGAAGGTAATTTTGGTTTATCATCATCTGTAATCACAAAAGATGAAGATCCTGTATACCTAGAACTTTGACTTCTATTAAATTTTAGTGTGACTTTACCATCTTCAAATTGTTCAATTTTTTGTAAATTGACATTTAGTTTTACTTTTTCTTGTTCTGGAGGGGGAACAATCCCTTCCAATATCCATTCCTCTGGTAGGGTTATATCCTTCCATTGGATGGTTTTAGGAATCACCGTATTGGTTTTAGTTAAATCTGTTTGAAGAAATCTGGTTTCTCCAAGTTTAGGTTGCAATTTATATTTTTTATGTTTATGCTGTTGTAAAGTTTTAGATGAAAGTAAGGTTATCCTTTCAAAAGGTTTACTAAGCTGAAAATCCCTTTCTTCAGTTTTAATAACATAATCTGTGTTCCATAAAGGAAATTTACTGACTTTATAAATTTGTTCTTTATCAACTTTAGGTATTTCCCATTCATCAATGGCTTTACTAAAATCTTGTAATATTAATTCATGTCCATTTATTACCCTTTTAATTTCTGATGAATCAGAATTATCTAATTTAACACTATTAACATTGTTTAGATCGTATGGCTAGAAACCCAGAAGTGCGGGCTACTGGTCCAAAGGACTATTTATTAGTCATCTTCTTGGTATAACAAAGCCACGTATCATACTTTAAAATGCAATACATACATATTATTATAAATGCATTAAATCGGACAGTTGTAATCATTATATATGATTTAAATTTAAATAGATCTTTTACTTATTTCATCCCATTCAGTATAATTATTAATTAGTGTTTAGTGTTTAGTGTTTTTAATATATATAGATATATAAATATAATTATTATATATATATATATATATATATATAATAATTATATTTATATATCTATATATATTAAAAAAATTTTTGTTAGGTGAGTTCTGAAAAGAGTTTTATTTTTAATAATAATTTTTTATTTTTTTATTTTCTTTTTAGTTACTAAATAATTTGTAATTATTATCATTTTGATTTAGTGAGAGATTTATATCTTCCTTTCAAAAAATAGATGGCCTTTTGATAATTAAATAATTGTAATTTTTTTTGATATTTTTTTCTCTTATATCCTAAATCTATTTGACTTGAATGAAAATAGTAATTAGGAAACTGAAAAAAAACTAAACTCTATATTTCTATTTTGAGTCACTATTTGGGGTTTCAAGAATTTGTGTGTATGTGCATATATTTCTTTCTCAAACACACTGGGTAAGTAATACTGCTACTGTAGCCAAAATGATTTCCATTATCAATTCAGTTTAAGACCACTTCATAATATAAAAATAAAATTAAGTACATAAGAAATAGCATCACAAATAGCTTATATAATGAAGTGTAATATAAATTAATCAATTGTATTTGTTTTAATCTAAACAAAAACATATGCTTTAATATTTTATAAATAAAAAATTAAAAGAATACAAAAAATGAGTATATCACTAAAAAAATCGTTAAATTGCAACCGAAAAATTGGTCGCTACATGGACGTAGAAACCGATTTGCAACAGACATGAATCGGTCGCAAAAGTGCTCATCGCAAATAATTTTGCAACCGAATGACTAAGCAGTCGCAAATTAGAGACTGACTAATCGGTCACACACTTATAAAAATCGATTGCTAAATTTCGTCGTGTTTTCCTTCTAAAAGCTTATCACAAATTGGCAGCAAAATTCGTCAATTGCAATTATGAAACGCGGTCGCAAATCAGTCGCAAATTCTGAAAGTGATTGGTTGGTGATTTCTAGCAAATTTAAATTTAATGGTTTAATTTGGTTGCAGTTTGGTCGCCAGTCGGTCGCAAAATATAATTACAGGTAAAAATAATAATTTTATAATATTAAAAACCATATTTTTTCCACTGTCAAAAATCGACATATATATATCACAATCACAAGCATCATCAGAAACAATAACAATCTAAGAAGAAACTGTAAATGTAATGTACTATACAAAATATGAAAAAATCACGGAAAGCTAAAATGGTCTGAAATCAAATCTTTGATGTCGGTCCTCTGGACGATCCATGTAGTGTCTACTGGATTAATAGTAGTATCTGCTGGATGTGTTGTAGTGTCTGTAGGAGTGACCAAGGTATCGTCTGCAGTATTGGTATCAAGAGGAGACGATAGTGGCTGATGCAGAGCTGTAGAAACATGTGGATCTATAGCCGACGGAGGATCAGAGGAAGAATTACCATCACCATGATGACCGGGCATCCGCACCACATGCGCTCTAAGCTTTGTAAGCTGTCTCTCCTGCTCATCAACATGAGCCTGTAATGCACTAATCTCCTCGGCACTATGGTCAGGCTATGGTCGTGAGGAGGCTATGGAGCATCAAATGCTGAGCCGCAGTAAAACTGTGATGCCTAAGACTCGATGCCATATACTTTTATCTTCTTTTTGCCCCCTATGGCCTCCAGATAAAGTGCTAATTCATCAATTCTTGGCTTAGCTTCAGATCCAGCCTAAGAAGAAACAACACGCTCGCGAGCCGTACTGTAGTTCTCCTGAAAATAACAAATTAATTAATCAATGCAGTTGCAAGCTTTATTCTATTGAACTTATACACATAAGAGAAGACTAGAAAGTAAATGTAAAAATTCTTCATTGTTGCTTACATTGATGCCCAACGCACGTCTATGAACAAACGTATTTCCATCGTGGTCTTTTGTGTGAGTGTAAGTGAACACCTCCATCGGTGTGGGCTCACGACCGTATTTTTCAGCCTGTAATGAAATTTTATGCATGATATATTAATATGGTGTCATTTCATTAACCATCAGTTTGTAACTGTAACTAATTCACTCACTAATAATTGAGATGTCTCTATAGCAGATATTGATCCGCCTGGGTGTCGAGAAGGTCCTGCTTCATCACCGCCAGTCTCACTGTGCCTGTTTCGCGCAAATATTTCACACTTTCTCTTGAATGCAGGATCCTCCCAAGCCTTCTACCAGCTCTCCCATATCTCTCGAGACACGCACTGCTGATTCTTATCGCTTTTTCGCATCCTATAAATGAAGTCAGCATACCGTAGAGTGCACAATTTTTCCCATGCCACTTTTAGCATAGTCATAATAGACTCTTCCCATACGAAATGCTTCTGCAAAAATGAAAAATAATATTTCCATAAAGAGTAAGTGAAGGCCCATAGATTCAGAATATTAATTACATTGAATGAAGATATCACATGAACCAAATCGTACCTGAAACTCTTCCCAATAAAAGTCTCTCGCCTCTTGTGGTACGGCATCCCATGAGTATCCATCTTTATCCAGATGTAGCTTGATTATCCTCATAATTTGCTTTGATGCTCGAGAGGATGGATATATGCTGAGAAAAAAAACATAAGTGAAATATAAGTAGATGAAAGCATCAAAATCTAAACAAAACCAAATTCAAAGGAAAAAGTAAATAAGTACTTACTGTCCCGCTACCAAATTGAGCTTGTTACGTGGCTCTGATGAAGTTGCAAAAGAAGTGACAAATGCTATCAATATAGAGAAATAATTAATATATAACTGAAATGACAATAAATGACATTTATGATTACCTGGTGCAGTAGGTGACTGTGAAACTGGTGAAGACTCTGCTGGTCCAGGAAATGGGGTAGAAGAGGAAGGGATAGAAGGAAGTAGTGCCGGCACATGGGCTGAGCAGAAGATGAAACCCCAGACGTACCTGAAGAAGAAGGAGGAGGTAGAGGAGGGATAGTCCCTCCTCATCCACATTTACTGCGTCCTCGGCCACGACCTCCACACGGACCACTGCCGGACGCGTCTGAATCAACCCCCTGCCTCTAACCATATGTACTACAAATAACAGAACCTACATATGTATGTATACAATTATATGAATTACAGAACATACGGTAAGTATGTATAAAGAAAGTCAACAACATTAAAATTCTTCATTAATAATAATCTAGATAAATCTATTAATTTATTATCCATAATACATAATGCATTAAGTATTTCTGTCTTCATCATCATCTTCTTCCTCTTCCTCTTCTTCTTCCTCTTCTTGATCTTCATCTTCTGAGGTACCCATGATGATTTGATCTTCTTCCTCTTCATCATCTGATGCTCCTATTTCAACATAAGTTCCACTTTCATCATCCAATCTATCCATTAAATCTTTAACAACTTACATAGGTTGCGTATCAACCACAACTTCTTGAAATGGGTCAAATATTGCGAGTAAAATAGATTGTTTGGTTACAACTACATAAACAATTGCTCTAAGCTTGATTTTGCATACTGCCATCCAATTGCAACGATCTCATTTCAATGATGGATATGGAACATAATAAACCTGCGCAGCTTGCATCGCCAACACAAAAGGTTCGTACTTCATATATCTTCTTCTATGATTAATATCTACAAGATTATACTTAGTATGAACCTTCATGCCAACATTTGGCGTAGGATCAAACCATTCATATTTGAATAAGATTGTGCACTTGATTGGTAGGGGTGGATATTCTAACTCCAAAATCTCAACCAGTTTTCCATAAAAATCATTTGACTAGTCTCTGTAGTTTGATCCCTTTATGCAAACACCACTGTTCGTTGTCTTTTTGCTTGTCCTATAACACTCAGTGTGAAACTTGTAACCATTTACAAAGTAGCCAGAGTAGGCATTAACAACCGGTAGAGGTCCCCTTGCTGGATCAGTAATGAATCTGTTATCAACATCCCTTCTCGAGCTTCGAGCCTATGGAAATAGTAATGACACGAGTAAAGTATAAGAATGTACACATATATGTTGTGTAACTAGAAATTTACTTACATAACATTTGAACCATTCTGCAAATTCAGAGTCTAGTTTTGCATCAATTGCAGTATCAGTCAACTGTTTATGAGCGAACAAAAATATCATAAATATGATTTAACTAAGCTGTATTAAGTTTAAACTCTCTATAAGATTTATACTTACTCTAAAAATGGTGTAATCTCTTCGCAATTCAACAAAATATAGGTTTGAACCGCTCGTATCTCCGTATCAATCAATCGTCTTTCTTTTTTATTTACTAATTGTATGCCAGGATAGGTGAAAATTGTTAGATTCCCTTCTAACTTAGATTCTATTCGATCTCCTATGTCATCATTGCGTGGCACTCTCCAATGCTTGGTGTAAACATGTGGTTTGAAGTAGTGTGAATAGAAAGTGGAAGCTTCTTGCACCAAATATGCATTGCAAATTGATCCCTCGACCTTTACCTTACTGCGCATGTTCTTTTTTATTTTTATGCAGATGTCTGTAATTGTACAGAGACAATAAGTGAATATGAGTTGAATAAACATTATAATGATTAGAATGGGGTGTTAGTGATTCACCTCTCAAATGGATACATCCATCTATATTGTACAGGTCCTGCTATACAACATTCATAGGGGAAATGAACTGGTAGATGCTCCATAGAATCAAGGAAGCCGGGTGGAAAAATTCGCTCCAATTTGCATATCACTATTGGGATTTCTCGTGCTAATTGGTCCATATCATTGCATCGGATAACAGTCATCCTCAATTCCTTGAAAAAGAGACTCAACTCTATCATTGCTTCCCAAATTTTCCCTAGCAACAATTCTCAGAATACCACAGGAATCAATCTTTGCATGAAAACTTGACAGTCATGGCTTTCCATGCCAAACAATCTTCATTTCTTCATGTCGACACATCTACCCATATTTGATATGTATCCATCTAAAACCTCAATGATTGGACCCACTCGTATAATATTTGCCTTTGGGGTTTATCTAAAGAATAACATGCCTTTGAAAACTTTCCAGTAACTACAGATTGCTTGAGTTTTGATCAACGACGAATTTCCTTCATGTCTGCTCTCGCTTTTGCATTATCCTTGGAATTTCCCTCAATGTTCATGACAGTGTTATGACGGATAAGAATTGAACTCCAGTATGGTAAATCCCAAACGATGCTTCGCTTTTTCCATCCGCTATTCCAGCCAATTCTACCATTTACCTCTTCTGCACCTAACTCTGTAACTATCATAAGCCCTAGATCTCCAATTTCTTATAATGTTTCAGCTCCAAACTTCACAAGTGGAGGGGGATCAACAATAGTTGTGTTCTTTCTAAAGCATTGTCGATTTTGCCTCCAAGGGTGAGATTCTAGTAAGAATTTGCGATGAAAATCAAACCAACATTGTTTACCGCCATTTTTTAGTGTAAATACATTAGTGTTTTCCATGTAATGAGGACAAGCCAATTTACTTGTCGTACTCCACCCAGATAACATTCTAACTGCTGGAAAATTACTAATGGTCCAAAGCAAAGTAGCTCGCATTATGAAATTCTAATTGGCCGAAATATCAAACTTTTCAACCCCATACTCCCATAAATAATTAAGTTTGGCAATCAATGGTTACAGAAACACATCAATTTTGTATTTCGGATTATAGGGCCAGGTCAATAACACACAAAAATATATATTCATCTTTCATACACATTGAGGGTGGTAGATTATATGGTGTGACAATGACAGGCCATAGTGAATATTATTGTCTTGATTGGCCAAAAGGCTGAAATCCATCAGTACAAAGCCCAAATCTCACATTTCTCATCTCAGCAGCAAACACAGGATGATTGTATACTCCCTCTATCCAATTTTGTTTGCATGGTTTTTTGACAAAACACACACATTAAGAATTTAGTCAACAAATGTTATTTTGCCCTTTTTTACCCTTAACTCATTACTTAAGATATTAATAAAGGTCATTCATTTAATGAATAATCATAAAGGTTATTATCGAAAAATAATTGTTTACATATCTAAATTTGGAAACCTAGCAAACATTTTGGGACATAAAAAAAAAGAATAATAAGCAAACAAAATGGGACGGATGGAGTTGAGGACGTCTGGTTTTACCAAAAGTGATTTGGAAAGAACTGAATCGAACGAGCTTGATTTATTTTATTTAGTAAAATAGTTTTCTTTTATTAAACCCGTTTAATCCTCGGAAAAAGGTTCTCTTACGTTGGTAAGAGTTTTATTTTGGAGTCGCCACTCTTATTTAGGGAAAATTCTTAAATTAGTCGATTCTTTGGAATCGACTAATCCGATTTTAAACCTGTTTTCGCACGACCGCCCCCGAGCGATTCGAAAAATGCTCAATTTATTGTTTTATTTTATTGGAATGGAAATGTGATTCTTATTAAGAAAATGGTGACAAAACCTTTTAGGAACGCAATGCCGATAAATCGGTCTTATAAAACATTTTGAGTCGCCACCCATTATTTCGGCAATAGGACCGTTTTCAATTTTATTTTATAAAAGTGACTTCATTTAACCCAATTTTATTTAAGGCCAATTGTTTAAAAGACTGGTCAGGCGCACCAAGTGCGATTCTGGGTAAGGAAATTGGGTACGTCGACCCGTTGGAAGTCAACGCCCGGAAAATCGGCCTCTTTTAACCTACAATTTCTAATTTTATTTTATTTTAGAAAAGCCAATTTATTTACCTAAACCCAACCCGAGTAAATCGAACCGAGTTCCTATGTGGAAAATTATTTAATCGTCCCAAATAAATCCATTCATTGCATTCATAATCATTCAAACCACATCAATCATTCAACCCATAGCAATTAAAATAATTAAAAGACTCGCTCTTGCTTTATGGTTAAAGGCGGGCCACAAATCGGATTTAAAATACATTCTACTCAAAATAAATCCACTAAACCCTAATAACCCGAAATCATACATAATAATAAATTAACCTATTTGATTTGATTAAACCATAATCTGCCCATTATTGATTATTTCTTGAATTATACAAAGAAATGGAACCTTTATTTAATTACACGAAATTGAATAAAAAATGAAATTATTCTGGAACCCTAGAACAGTCGCGTCACGCAGCTGTTCTATGGAAGAACAGTTGCGTGACGGAACTCCTAGTTGCGTGACTTCCGTCACACAGCTGTTCGTGACTTTGGCAAAATTCTCAGATTCATCAATCACTTATTTAAATCATAATATTAAATAGCAAAATAAAAACGAGACAAAAATTATAAACACGAACAGTTCCGCCACGCAGCTAATCAGGGAAATGTCAACCTCTTTTGGACATGAACAGTTCCGTCACGCAGCTTGTAGCTGCGTGACGCAACTGCTCTGGTCCGTAACTACCTTTCAAACTACCTTTTTTACGTTTTCTTTTTATCAAAACTTGTTTAATATACCCCAGAAATGTCCAATAATAGGCATAATACTACTTAACCAATATCAAACTACCCAAATATCAATAAAATAGATATTTAACAAATTAATGACTAAGAAAATACCAAGAAGAGTTTAGATGATTACCTAACCCACAGATTTGAGGATTGCACACGATTTGAATGTCTTAGGAATAAAGTTTCGAGATCCCAGAAGGCCTTTTTACAAAGTTTTAACCAAAAAACCTCTTTTTCTTTTCTTTTCTCTCTTTTCCTCTTTTTTTGTGATTTTGCTTTTCAACCTAGTTAATCTCTAAAGCTCGTTTTTCTTCAAGATAACTCAAAGGAGTTCTTGTAGAAAACCTAGCCGCAAATGTTTTCTGCGTTTTCTCAAAAATCGCTCTCCCATTTTTCTCAAAAAGTCCCGTTTGAAGAATAAAAATGTAGTATTTATATGGGTAGGGCAACAGAACATAGCTGCGTCACGCAATTAACAGTTGCGTGACGAACCTGAGAGCTGCGTGACGCAGCTCACTTTTTGGACCATTGCCACGTATCCACACAAAAAGCAAAACCGTTATGTGGGCTTTTCAAGGTGACGTCATCCTGGTTAGAGTTGCGTGACGCAACTATTAGTGCCGCACGCACCTTATAGCTGCGTGACGCAACCCTAGCACAGGTCAGACTTCCTTGAACTGGTTTAAATCGATTCTTGGTTTAAAGACTTCTGGTTGACCCTGATTCCTTATTCCGCATCCTTATATCCTCATCGGGTTAGGTGGGGGCATACAAACACGCGTCAACAAACCCAAAGACGGGTTCAAGAGTCAGGTATGAAATGGGAAGGTGTTAGGCACCCATTTTCCCAGTTAAACTGGCCTTCATGTTGTCCAAAAATTCATAATAATTAATAATGAGATTAACTTTTAATTGAGATGTAAAATGATTTTTATGCAATTTTTAGAAAACTATGTCATTCACACAAATTATTGTAAGCATAATAGACATGTACTGCAAGTTATACGAATAGTCATATATATGAGATTGCTTGCGAAACAAGTTACTATGTTATGATTGATATTGGTACTCGGGATACAAGTAAACAATGAATGTGAATTGATTGTGAGTATATGCATGGGAAAATGGTGTGAGAATGAGCATTATTATAGTAAATGATATTTTAATGTTGTGTATGATTTCAATGGACCATATTTGTATGCTATGAGATTACATATGTATTGTTGAGTACCATTGAGTTTTATACTCAGCATGATGTTTTTAACTCACGTAGGTTGAAGGTTTGTCTGCTATGGATCTCTAGTACTTGTGTTCAAAGAGAAGATCTTCTGCTTCCAGAATAGAGTATGGGTCTATACTGCAGACTCATGACATGTGTTAAATTTGAAATAATGAGAGCGTTAGTTTACTATGTGGGATTTGTAATTTTTCTGTTTTAGTATATTTATTTTATTTCTTTGAAACTTTTGAGGATTTTGATTGGTCCCACGTGGACATGGACTCTCATTTGAGATTTGAATTTTTGATATCTTGAGTTTATTGCTGTTATGGATTTTATTAGTGTTGATTCGAGGTTAACTTCTCTCGAGAATTTGTTTCATTGGATTGGAATATGGATTATTGTATAAAAGAGACTTTGAAATTTTTGTTATTACTTTTGAAACGTTTTATTAACAGGCTTGAACTATTACCTTAAGTTGCATTTTTAAAGGAAACTTTGCAGTTTCTGTAGGGTTTCACTATTGCTTAAAGATTTTAAGTTTCTCTAATTTTTATAATAGAACTGTTTTAAGCAGCTTATATTTTCTTAAGACTTCTGCTCTATGTTTTCAAGTATTATAAACTAAGTTAACATTTATTGTATTATATTTTCATTTGAAATTAGTTCCGTATTAATAAGCAAGCTTGTATGTGCCTTTGGCACAGAATGTGACATCTCTTGTCTAGCCCTGCGGGGTTGGAGAAGGGGTGTTATACTTAATTCTATTTTTATATAATGAAGTGGTCTCATAATAATATTCAACCCAATCCTTAAACCTAATTCTTTGATCCCTAATTTATAAATGTAGATTTTTAAAATCCTAACAGGTGTTCTAAAAGAATAAAGTCATCAGTCAATCTCTAACTCCCTACTTTCAACCTCAAATCAAGATTTATATACAATTATAATAAAAACAATAATAAATTATTTTTTACAGCTAAGTAAAAGAAAATAAATGAGAAGATGATTTGAATTGATAATAGAAATCAATTTGGATACAGTGGCCATATTACTTACCCGGTACATCAGAGAAAGGAATATATGCACGTACACACAAATTCTTGAAACCACAAAAAGTGATCCAAAAAGAAATATATAGTTTTAGTTTTTTTTTCTAGTTTTCTAAACACTATTTTTTTTAAAGTCAAATAGATTTAGGATATAAGAGAAAAACATATTAAGAAAATTAAAAATACTTAATCATCAATAGTTCATCTATTTATTGCAAGGGAGATATAAATCTCTTCCTAAATTAAAATGATAGTAGTTACAAATTATTCAGTAACGAAAAAGAAAATAAAAAATTATTATTAAAAATAAAACTCCTTCGAAACTCACCTAAAAAAAAACATTTCAATGTATATAGATATATAAATATATCAATAAAATATTATATGTATTTTTAAATTAAAATTTTCAACTTTTATCATCCCAGGTTTAATTATGCAAGTTCTATTTAAAAATTTACTTTTTAAAAAATATATCCAATCAAATCTTACAAACATAAAGAAAACATATTAATAAAAATAATATACTTTTTTTCTTCTTTTTTTTATCTCTCTCCTAAATAAAATATTATATATTTTTTATTTGAAAATTTATTTTTTAAAAATATATCCAATCAAATCATATAAACATAAAGAAAAAAAAGAATATTAATAAAAAGAATATATTTTCTTCCTTTTTTTTATCTATCTCCTAAATAAAATATTTTAAATTATAATCAAAATAAAATTAAATATTTAATAAATAAAATACAAAAAAATTTCAAATGTGTTGTTATCATATATATTTGCAAAAATAAATTTAGTAAAGATAAAACTATTAAAATTTTGAAATGCATAATTATCTATAGTATTTATTTAAAAAATATATTTTTTTTATTTATTAGTAGACTTGATGGGCCGAAATAACACTACGGGTTACACAGTAAGGAATAACCCTCCCCTAGACTCATCAAATTAGTGAAAATACTTGTGGTCGAGAAGACTCGAACTCAAGACCTCTCACTCTTCACATGAGTAAGATGACAATCAGATTACACATAATTAACTTAAAAAATAATTTTTATAAATATATTCAATCAACTAATAAAATATAATTTTCTAATTGACTTATGACTAAGGTTATTTTAGGATATCCTAAATTTCATCAAGGGCACTATTTGAAATCTTATTATTCCTTCTATTCCCACATTTATATATAGTTTAGATAGATATATATTTCATTTACTATGCCTGAATAACAAAATAATTTATTATAATCAATTTATTGAAACTAGGTCATTTTAAGATCGTATACAATATCAGAATGATGTCTTGAATATCCTTAAATAAACGAATTCCTAACGCCCTAATCTACCTTTCATTCTGATTTTATTTGGATCCTTTCCTTTCCTGTTCAGTCCTCAAAAGTTATATAAGTTCCTTTTCTTCCTCACTCCTAATATAAGTTCCTCTTCATCCATTTTGAGTTTTAACTTTGTCTGATTCATTTCCAGCATTTTCGGATGGGATTTGGTTTAGGTTTGCAAGTCTGTCTTTGATTTTTCCTTATGTGGGTAACCACGATTGAGGCGATGCAAAAGGAAAGGCTTACTATTCTATCCTTTTATTTGTTCAGAATATATTGCTTTGCCCTTATATTTTTTAAAACATAATTTTGTCCCTATCTTTTACCTTCACGACGCTGTTATATTCTTCTGTTATTTTTTGAATTTACTATTCCGTTAATTTTTTGAACTTTTCCGTTCAATACACAAATAAATAATTTAATTTGGGCAAAAATACAAGGACAAATTAGTTAATAAACAGAGATAAATTATTTAATTTTGATAAAATATAGGACGAAGTAGTGATTTATTGACAAAAAGTACAAAAACTTGACAAAATAATATAACAGTGTATCGAAGACAAAAGATAGGGACAAAACTATGTATTTCTATAATGCAAAAGCAATATTGTATATTATGGCAAAATACAAAAGTAAAATCATAATTTTTCCAAATGAAAATGAAATAGTGACTTAAGTTAAATGTTGAAACTTCTGTAAGTCATTTTGGCCATTCACTTCTTTCTTATATTTGGAAGGTATTTGATTAAGCTGATTCATACAGCTAATAACTTATTCATATCAAACAATTAGGTTATAAGTGATTAGTAATAATTTTAATTAGTAGCTAATAACTATAGTAGTATCAGACAGTTCGTAAACTACTTTTAAAGATTTTTGCTATCAATTGATAACTGATTTCTGTTTATATTATATTTGAACTTTATTTATATAATATATAATTTTTAAAGCTTAAATGCTTATGTGGCAACATATTAGAATATGGAAGTGATGATGTGTCATTTTATTTTTATTATAATTAATATTTTTCTTTGCATTTAAAAAATTAAAATTTTTTATTAAATAATGAAGTGACAAACTAATAAATCTAATGGAGACTATCATTATAATTAATATTTTTTTGAATTTAATAAATATTAAGTTTTCTATTAGTTAGTTTTTCTTATTTAAAAAAAACCAATGGAGTTATTATAGAGTCATAGTTAATAAAAATTAATTAAATAACATAATTACATTATTAAATAGAATTAAAATATTAATTTCAATTCACTAAAATTTGTTTCATTAAAATTGAATATTCTGATACCTCATTTAATTTCAATATATGAAAATTTTAAAGAGAAAATAAATAATTAACTGAATACATTAGTTTAATTATAATAATTTACTTACATTAACTTATTGTGCTAATTAATATTTCAGTTCATTACTTGAGAATTTCAAAAAGAGTGTATAATTTTACCTTTCATTATTAAATCAAAATTATATAAGCAAATTATTTAAATTAAAGCAAGACAAATATGATTTTCTTGAAAATTAAATTCAATTTAATTAAAAAAAGGAAAAATTATACAATCCGTGGAGCGCCGGTACATGACTAGCTAATCTTATAAAAATAATTACTAATAAAAATCTTTCAAATTATAATTTTATCATTTTATTTATAGTTATTTAGAAAATAATAAAATTCTATCAAATATAACTTTAAAAAAATTAATTAGTATATGTTGTGTGTGCATATATACATTCTCTAGGATCAATCCTATCATAAGTTTCCACGTAACAATTATTATTAGTCCCAATGTCTCTACAGTTCCTCCTCTCCTCAAGGATTCACTTCACGTGCAAAATAGCAGGAATTCCAATTACATGTACATTTCTAATTACTAAAATGCATAGTCAAAATCAAGACTTTGTCATGGCTCATTTAATTTACGTAACCTTTAGATGAAATACAAAATTAAAAATTTCATCTAAAAAAGTTCTATTATTTTGCATCATCATTTATATTTATACAAATTTAGTTTCACCTTCGTATTTGAATTATAAACCATGTTACATTGACATTCCTAAAATTCAATTTGTTATAAAAAAAAATAAAAACTTCAATTACTGTTACATAAAAGGAAATCGATTAAATTTTCTATTAAAAAATGGATAAGAAGCTAAAGTGTGCATGGTTCAATTTTGTTCTTTTAGTAGAAATTCAAAGGGTAAATTATATAAAAAATTGATTTTTGACAAACTGAATATTACTCTCAAATTTAGGGGGAAAATTGAATTTTTGTAAAGTATATTTATATAGCTTTATTATTTTACTTGTACAACTATTAGTATCTAGTTGGTCCCTTAAGGAGAAAAGTCAATATTAGCGGTTACTTTACTCTTTAGTGTACATAGTCCAAAAGGACTCTCTAAGATCAGCACGTTGTATATCAAAAAACTTATAAATAATATTTTCTCAAAGATTTTCTCTCATATTTTGATCTTAATTTTCATATAAATTTGTTCATGGTATCAGAGCCTACTACAACTCTGATTACGTTTCGTTTCTTGTTCTTGTTTCATCAAAGATACACTTCCTTCATATTTGATTATTGTGGAAAACCCTAACTTCTCAATAGAGTTTAATCGAATGACGACAGAAGAAGAATTAGCGGTCGAAGGGATTTCTAGAGCGGAGGCAAGTGGCAGCTCATTCAATTTGTTAAACTCAGATAATCTTGGTCTCAATTTAGTAAGTATACCTCTCTTTGGATAGAACTACTTATTTTGGAGTAGGTCATGATAATTTCTCTCAAGGCATAAGATAAATTGGGATTCATTAACGGAAAATGTGAAATGCCTGATAGTAATTCTCCATTGTTTGATAAATGGATGGGCGCTCATAGTATGGTGGTTGCTTGGATTCTTAATTCAATTTCGAAGGATTTAGTAGAGGCTTTCTTGTATGCAACTAGTGCTAAGGATCTTCTGGATGAGCTAGGCCCTAGCTTTGGGGAGAGTAACAGGCCTTTGCTATATCAAAATAAGAGGGATATAAGTGATTTCAGCCACGGAAATATGAGTGTAGTCATGTATTTTACAAAGCTTAATAAGTTGCGGGACGAGTTGTCATGCTTAAGGCAACTTCCTTCTTGTAGTTGTGGTGCAGCTAAGATCATAGCTGATCTTGATAACGAAGACACGTTAATTCAGTTTCTTATGGGGCATAGTGAGAGTTATGACCATGTTAAAAAACATATATTGCTGATGGATCCTTTTCTTAATGTAAATAAAGCCTACTCCATGATTTTGAGGGTTGAGAAGCAGAGGGAGGTCCATCACCCTTTGATTGAGTCAAGTGAAACCACTAATGTAATGTTGGCACAAGGAGGTGCTGGATATAGGAGGAACAATGGTTATAAGGATGGGAAGCTTATGTTAAAAAAGAAAGAATTTGCAAGAAAAGAAGATAGACACTGTGAACACTGCAAGGCAGGAGGGCATACTAAGGACACATGTTTCAAGCTCCATGGTTACACTGAATGGTACTAAGGACTAAAGCAGAAGAAGGAAAAGTCTCAGGCTAATGTGGCAATGCAAATTGGAGATACACCTATGGATACAAAGTATAGTATGACACCTGATTACTCTGGAGGCTGGAATGAAGGGATATCACAATTCATTTGGCAAGAAATACAAAGAGCAATCAAAGGGAAATCAGTTCAGTGCACAAACTCTGTTGATGCAGCTAATGTAAATGCAAATGCAATTAGCTTTGCAGGTAACTTGTTCAATTCTCATCACTTTTACATGCATAATAAAACTGTTTGTGATTGGACACAGGGGCTACTGATCATAATAAAACTGTTTGACTCAATAACCAAGCTACCTAAACCTAAACTAGTACATTTATTAGATGGCTCCTATAAATTAGTAACTCACATAGGGAAAATTAAATTGAACTAGAGGATTACCTTATACAATGTCCTTTATATACCAAGTTTTAAATGCAATTTGATTTCAGAAAATGCCTTAACCAAAACAAACTAGATTTCTATCAATTCATTTGCAGACCATTGTATTTTGCAAGATTACAGAGTAAAGAAAATATTGCCATTGGAAATGTGCAAGATGGGTTGTACCACTTAAACAGTAATTCTTTCACAGCAAATAAACCTTGTAATGCTTTCACAGCTTGTAAGGAACACTCTACACACCTTTCTTTCTTGTGGCATGCTAGGTTAAGACATGTTTCAAATAAATGCTTGAAACAAATACATGATATACCTGATGTGAATGTAAATAGAAACATATGTCCTATATGTCCTTTATCAAAGCAACAAAGATTGGTTTTTCCTATTAGCAAGACCACAACAAGTGAATTATTTGAGCTAGTACATAGAGTCTGTGGGGACCCTATAGAGTAACTTCCATAATATGAGCTATGTACATGGTGACAATTGTTTGAGGATTTTAGCAGGTACACATGGACCTATATGATAATTGCTAAGTTACAAGTTTTTAGTGTCATTACTCATTTTATTCAATTAATAGAAAATCAATTTCAAAAGAAAATTGTGAAAATTAGGAGTAATAATAGGATAGAATTTGTGAATAGAGAGTGCACAAATTTGTTCAATGAAAAGGGGATTATACACCAAAGATCATATCCTTCCACACCCCAACAAAATGGGGTAGTAGAAAGAAATCATAAGTCCTTGCTTCTAATAGCTAGATCCTCTATGTTCCAAGCCAATCTACTTAAAAAATTTTTGTCTGAATCATTATTAGTAACTACTCATATAGTAAATAGAATACCAATAGAAATTTTAGCTTGGAAATCACCTTATAAGGTCCTATTTGATAAACAACCAAATTTCCAATCTTGAAAATCCTACTCAAATATCACAGACCTTCATACCTGAATTACAAGACAACAAGTTCACCACAACAACATCCTTAGAACACAATGCACCTTTATGACACACAAATCCAACTCAAACAACTTCAGCTGTCCCACTTAGCAAAAGTACAAGGCACATAAGTAAACCTGCCTAGATGAGAGATTTTGTAACAAATGTACATGACAATGGCAATATTTCTTCTATTGCTGCAATTCATTCAGGTACTTCTCATTTCTCTCTACCTACCACTAACATCATTTTTTATAATACCTTCCTATCCTTTCATGCAAATGTGTCAAAAATTCATGAGCCTACATCTTATTATCATGCTAAGAATGATTAATTGGATAAATGTTATGCAAAATGAACTATAAGCATTAGAGGCAAATCAGACTTAGACATTGACAGATTTACGCTTAGGTAAAAGACCAATTAGGTGTAAATGGGTATAGAGAGTCAAATATTTGCGCAATGGGGAGGTGGATAGGTATAAGGCTAGGCTTGTGGCAAAGTAATCAATTGCTTGGGGTTAGACTACACTGAAACCTTTTCTCCTGTCGCCAAGCTAGCAATAATAAGGCTATTTCTTGCCTTTGCCACTTCAAAAGACTGGTCATTCCATCAATTAGATATTAATAATGCTTACCTTTATGGTCATCTTGATGAGGAAATCTATATATTACCCCTGGAGGGTTATACAAAATCCCTTAAAGGGCATGTTTGTATTCAAACAAGCTTATATAGGTTAAAACAAGCAGGAAGACAATGGAGTAAGGAGTTTACTACCAAACTCAAACATTATGGTTTTGTACAATCATCTCATGATCACTGCCTCTTCACCAAAGTTTCAGGATATGAGTTTCTTGCCCTCTTGGTTTATGTAGATGATGTCTTGTTAATAGGAGTCACAAAATCATTGATTTTACAAGTCAAATCTTTCCTTTAAAAAGAGTTTACCATTAAAGGTTTGGGGTTTGCCTTTTTTTTTTTTTAAGGAATAGAGATTGTTAGGTCTGATGATGGCATGATTTTAACTCAAACCAAATTTGTGAAGGACCTCATTTCTGATGTTGGATTAGCTTCTGTCACCCCTACTCTTACACCCCTTATTTAGGGAACTAAACTTACACCAAATATGGGCCCATTATCATCAAATCCTGACTAGTATAGAAGATTAGTGGGTAAGCTTTTATACCTTAGCCTGACATTACATTCTCAGTGCAACAGTAGAGTCAATTCATGCAGGAACCCTGTGAATATCACCTTAAAGCAGTTATGCATGTGTTAAAGTACTTAAAGGCATGTCCATCTAAAGGATTATTTTTTTCCCTCTCATAATGATTTCTCGTTAACTGCTTACTGTGATGCTGATTCGGCTGCCTGTGCTACTACTAGAAAATCTAGATCTGGCTACTGCATTTTCTTAGGGAATTCATTGGTATCTTGGAAGTCAAAGAACAACCTATAGTCAGTAGGTCTTCAGTTGAAGTAGAGTATAGGAGTGTGGAAGTAACACTCTGTGGGTTACAATGGATCTCTTTTATTTTACAAGACTTTCAGGTACCTACATCACTTCTTATTACATTTCATTTTGATAACCAAGTGGCTTTTACACATTGCCAGAAACCCTGTGTTTCACGTGCGCACCAAGAGTTGTAGAAGAAATTAATCTAGCTTTTGTTCAAGATCTTAAAGAAAGGCTAAATTTAAAAGCATAGAGATTGAAGAAATCCTAGCTATAGATCTCTCTGTTTCAGACTTTAAAGAAATTCAAGAGCTAATTTCAAAGGTTAGAGAAGCCTGCAAGAAATTTGGATTCTTTCAAGTGATTAATCATTGAGTACCTTCAAAGCTATGTCAAAAGATGGAAAATGTTGCTAAAGATTCTTTGATCAGCCATTTCTATGCGGTGGAGAAGTTAGTAAAAGTAGCAAAGTAATACGACCCTAAACAATTAACAAGTACTCTTGCAAATCAACAAGAAGAATCTAGCAAAGAACATGCAATCACGGAAGTACCCGTCAATCCCTAAACCCCAAGTACTCTTAAAGAAAGAAAGAAAGGAATTTAAGCAAGAAAACGAAAACTTACCTTCAAGTACTCTTGAAAACAATTCTGAGATTCTTCTTGTAATTAATCTTGTAGAACTCACAATGTTAATTACTAATGTAAATTCGGTTGCATTCATCCAATGATGAAGAACACAGTTTCTTTTCAAAGAAAGAACAAATCTTATTTTTGATTAATTAAGTCTTGGCTGCCGTGCAGCTTTTACAAAAACCAAAATAAATACCCTCAAAGCTAAACCTAATTAGCCTTTAATTAAACTAACCTAGGCCTAACCCAATATGGCCCATATGGGCTTAATTTAAATACAAAGCCCAAGCTAACTAATTAAAACAACCTAACTTAAATATTAATTAATCTAGGGCCGGCCCAACTTTGGAAAATAAGTTCAACCAACCTTACTTTAAATAACCAGGCCCATTATAAAAACAAACTAAACAAAATAGGATAAGTGGGCTCACAGGCCTTACACGCCCCATACTTAAGCTTACAATGAAAGAGCATTCTTCAAAATTTGCCTAAGTATAAAACATGTACAATGCATCAATGGGTAGCCTCTTTACACACCTCAAGCACCACAACAAACTTAGGTGCTTCTTCAAGTTCAATCCCACATCTCGCAATGTTATGATCTTGAAGCTCCAATGTGACTTGTTCTTGAACAAATGCATTCAAGGCTGCTTGTTGCTTAGTTGCACGAGCTCTTATGATTGGCCCAATAGGTAGAGCTAACGGATCCTTCGCCTTGCTTCCTTGATCCGTATCACGAAGGTGCCTGTCATATGACAAAAGAGAAAAATCAACGAGGAAAGAGAAAGTCAAAGCTAATTATTGATTAATTAAGGTTGAGATGACAAGTTTTTTCATTTTAAATGCTTCAATGATGTATACGTCATCTTTCCATCTACTCTTTAACGAAAATTTTAATAGATTCTCTTTTGTGTAACACTAATTGAAGTTTTTCTACTTTTTGCGTAACAAACTGAATTTTAGGAATGCCAATGTGATAGCGTCTATAATTAAGATACGATGAGTCAAATTAACACTATATATATAGTTAATAATGACTTTTTTTTTGTTACTGCATGTAGAATACTCATGGTTGTGACTAGAAAACATCTTTGAGCATCTTAGCCTTCATTTGAACTAAGTAGTACAGAGACTACTCTAGTCTCTAAAATGTATAATCAAAGTTAGGGATTTATCAGGGCTCATTTAATTTACATTATGTTGAGTCTAAAATTAGTTGTAGGCTTGTCAGGCTTGCATCTATTAGGAATGTCCTGGGACAAGTGGACAAATAGGTTGAGGCATGTTTCGTTCGAAAGAAGGGGATGAGAAGAAGGAGAATTCAAGAGGAGGAAAAGAAAAGACGAGATAGACAAGAGAGAAATATAAAAAATTAGAAGGTTGGAAAAGTAATGGGGATACAAGGTGATATAACGCATGATGCAAAAAAAATTTATTTATATCGATTCGCGTGTCATTTATAGTGGAGTCACTCCCTATTTATAGGAATTCTAAGAGTGCACACCAAGCAAGAAATATTCTAGAGTGTATAATATTGCAAGCATATGCAAAGTCTAAAATATCCTATATTTGTACAATATTTATATAATTGTGTCCAAGGTCCAAGTGTCCCTCCTAAGAAATGTCTTCTTTTTTTCTTCTCTATGTTATTAACCTGGACTCGCGTACTTGGACTATACTAATGGGTCAGTGTCAACATACGTAATACAAAATTAATAATTACATCTAAAAATATACTGGCATTTTGCATCACCACTTATATACATATCTGTACATTACAATTTTTTTACTACTATATGCACAATACTCAGTATTCATGATTGAAAAGCAGCGTTAAGTATCTTCCTTAGTAATTACAACTCCAACAGCTCTTAGTCTCCATGTTCCTTAAGTAGTATAAATATTACTCTTACTAAAAACTAAATGAACATATAAGTAATTAAGGGATCATAAACCTTTATAATTTCTCAGCTCGCATAAGTAGTATATAAATAATAATATTCATCACGCAAAACATATTTCTAAAATCTTAAAATATTTCATTTTGTCAAATAAATCATCTACATAAATCTGAACTTACTCTAAACGTGCATCCACAACATTACAGATCTCATAATATGGTAACAATTACACTAACAATGACATGTTGATGTAATCAATTTACTTATATATATACATACTAAAATTTTCCTAATTAATTAATTAATTAATAATTGGCTTAATTTATGGACTCACTAATATAAAAACTTTTCAGTCCAAAATTGGATGTGTCTGTCGGGCCTGCATCTATTAGGAGTGTCTTGGGATAGGTGGACAAATGGGTCGGACCTGTTGATCTAAAAAAGGGGATGAGAATATAAAGAGCTTAGGAGGGAAAAAAGTAAAGATGAGAGGAACATGAGAGAAATATAAGAAATTAGGGGGTTGAAAAAGAAAAAAAGATACAAGGTGACTTGAATGCACGAGGCAAATAGGTTTGTTATATTGATTGGCGTGTGTTTTACAATGATAGTCTTCTCTATTTATAAGTGTCCTAAGAGTGCCCCCAAGTAAGGTTCGCCTTCTAGAAAAATAATATAAAAATCCAAAAAGGTACTGTACATATACAATATTTACATTCTATAGGTTTTAGGCCTAAGTGGCCTTGTGGCATTATTTCAACAATATATTTATTTACAAGCTCTTGCCACTTCAGACCTCTGTTTTGGGGCCGCATCAACAATCTTCTCTGCACATAGGTTTTACTCAGTTTGAACACCTATGTGCATTATGAGCCGACCTTAGGCCGCTAAAAAGATGCACTAGCTATTTGAAATGACACATGATTCGTTGCTCTAATCCTTTGGGCTTTTCTTTTCCATTTACTTTAAATAGTGGTCCTAATAGCACAGCTCAGATTCTCTATCCATTCCTTAAGGATCCATGTCAAGGAGTCACTCATTCCCTCTTGTTCCCCCTATATTCAAGTTCCAACAGTGCTGTATTCAGTTATATTTCGATTATACCGCAAATATTAACTTGTTATACGAGTAGTATACATCATATATTTCCATATATGATGTATTTCACATTTCATATGCATTTACTCAAAAATTTATAAATTATGAGATGTAGATCAATTACCTAATGAGGTATAAATTGATATTGGATCAATATATAGGATAGTTATAAGCTAGAAATTACGTTGACTAGTATATCGATATGCTAACTTATAAATCATTCTGAGTGTGGGAAAAGGTACCTACAAACTCTCTGATGTTAAAATTATAAATAATATGAGTGAATTACAAAATAATATAGGATTAATTGTGTGTACTTTGGTGAAGAACGTTAAATTCCTATATATAAAGGTTGAGAAATTCCTTATTTGTGTATGATTAGAGGATAACCTTCTAAAATCTATTGTAGTTATGAGTTTGTTGTTCTAATAAAAAATATATAAACAAAAAATGAATATGTAGGTGTTTATCATTTTAATTTTATAAAATATATAAAATAAACATTATGAGTATTTTCGTAGTATTATAGGAATATCTATAGGATAGAATTAGTAACTATAAAAAATAATACTCCTGTAGACGCTCAATTTTTGCCCAAAAAAAGACTCAGTGATGATTACCTTTTTTATGATAAAATGAGTTTGAGATATTCGATGAATTTGATTCTCAGACCGATGATCCAAGTTTATGAAAGGTAACCCATCAGCCATTTTCACGTTTTCAAGGTTCGCATCGAAACAAGGCCTGGAAACGTGCCTCGGGTACGCCCATGGCGTGTCCTGATGCACAACCTCGTTTTGCATGCCATCCAGGCTGATTTCGTGAAAACCAGACCCGACATATTGTTTGGGGCCCACTTGTGGCGCTTGCCACCTAAGGCCTAAAAATGGGCAACATTCCCCATTTGCCTATAAATAGAGGCATGGGGAATGGGTTAGGGGGATTTTAGGGTTGCTAACCAAACTCTTGTAATTTTAATTCTCAAAACCCCTCAATCCAAATCCTTAGCAAGTGTTATTGATTTGTATTGAGGGACAACTTTTTTTACACAAAACTTCAATGGGGTTTGACAATCAATCATTCCCAAAACACTAATCAATCAAACGAAACTCAGATCGTTGATCAAAGAACCAAGTTCTTGGCTGTTTCTTCCATTTGTGATCCAAATCTCAAGTTTTTCCTAAAAACAAGGTAAACTGAGAGTCTAAAACTTTCCTCTACACTTTTTCCTTTTTCATTTTGGTGTTAAATCACCATTCTTAACTTTGTGAGGGAAACCTCTGATCAACCAAGAAAGAGGTTTTCTGGGTACAAATGACCCTAGCCACATGCGCCACAGCACTAGTGGCGCAAGCCATAGTGCTGTGGCACACGCCACTTCTTCCTAAATCTCTCTAAATGCAATTTTCTAAGTTCTCTGATCAGGGCAAGATCCGTGCGCCATTATGGAAGTGGCGCACGAACCTTCATTTTAGAGTCTCAATAACACAAAATCAATAATCATACTTTGATTCCGAGATCCAATAGAGTTAAGCCTTAAGCATTCATGCTCAAAGAGCACATAAACTCCTTTTTGATTTGGATGAGCAAATAAATAATGAAACAAGATTGAGAGTTGTGATTGGTGAATTTGTTCATTATCCTTGTTGAACATCAAGACCATGACTTAAATCTTGATTAATCATTTAAATTCATGTCATTTAATTATTGTTCTTTAAATTCCAGCACTTTAAGTTTTAGTCCTTTATTTTTATGCACTTTACTTTAATGTTCTTTACTCTTTCGTCAATCTAACCCTCTAACCTTAGCATAGAACATCCTAACATTATCATTCATCATTTGTGTCATTATTGATTGAATGTATGCCTTGTGTTTCTAGGAATGATTGTTATTATTTTGTGGTTGTTATTCTTTATGTCTGGATTAATGCCTTATTCATTATGTTAAACTCAATGTAAAGGGTCTATAAGGATTCCTATTATTGCTTGTTTATAATATTAAATTAGGTTTGGAAAATTTGGAGGGATGAGGGTAGATTGTATTATTCAGATAGTTTTGTAACTCTTTTCTCCTCCCTCCTTTGTGTATGCTTTATTAATCTCATATCAGTATCAAATCACATATCCAATAGCGTTTTTAATCATATTATCATATACGCAAGGTAACTTGTTGCTCAAGTAATCAGACAATATCTTCGATATAAAGATTTGCAATACAGAAGATTATATAACAATGTCTGAGAATCTAACCTACATCATAAGCACACATATTACATACATACATTAGTTTCTTACTTTACAAGTAATCTTACAAGTATTCCTATAAATAACTTGCATGGCATGTGATCATATAACATCAATCCATATGTAACTTGTATTACAAGTAATCATACATCATCAACCTATAGGTAACTTATATCACAAGTAATCATATACCATCAATCTGTAAGTAACTTGTATCTCAAGTAATCAGTAATTTATATTTGTATTATCATTCTCTTAATCATTAATTCAGAAAACTGGGCCTTAATAGTGACTCAAAAAGAAATAGAAGTAGAACATGTAACAGAACGATGTCTGATAACAGCCAGACTAATACTGGCTAGTTAGCCTTTTAACAGTAGACTTAAAAAGTTTTTCAGATACAGAGTTAGTAGAGTGCGTCCACTCGTCCTGAAGACACCCACGTGTCTGGCATATGATCATAACACAATCCAAACAAATCCATAACATGATTTTATTTTCAGGGACAGATAACCATATTCTAGCAACTACTCAACCAAGTTCACAGTAGGAGCCCATTAATTCTCATTAAGTCAATTCCGTTATTTCATTTCCAGGTAATAACTTAATCATTCAAGTATCACTCAATAGTCATAACAAGTAGGCATATATGATTGCAACTTGCTCATGATTTATAGAAGCTCATTTGCTTTATACAAATCTCAATCATATATGCTCATATAAATCTAAATCATATATGTCCATACATATACATACAAAATAATCTCATATCCATAGGATAGTCAACTCAAACATCTCAAGTCAAACCACATCTATCTTGACTTAACATATTCCAATATTACTTTAAGTAGTCAAGTAAGTAAGCGTACCTGGTGCATAGCATTAAGCTTTCCAGAGTATAACACCAAATTGGTATTATTAAATCATAGTCAAACATAGTGATTCATAAGTCAACCAAGTCAACATCACATTATCAAGGTCCAAGAGTGCAATTAATCACATCATATACTACACAAGCAAGTATAGTATCAACTCTATAATTTAACTTATGCATATCATAAAATAAAAGTCAAACAAAAGTGCACACCTTGTGGACATGGTTATGCCTGTCCTAGAAATATAGGTTGCATGCTTCTTCTTTAGGTTTGATCATATAATGATTTTATGTTAACATCTACTTGCACATTAGTTCATTTAATTACATACTCAAGCATTATTTAGACAAAAAAAAAAAAAATTCCAATTAGGCATCATGACTCAATTGCAAACTCAAATTATTTCAATTTCATCTAATACATGCATATTTATTTAATTAGGCATCATATAATAAATTATAATAGTTCATAACACATGAAAGAGTGACAAAAAAAAAAAAAAAAAACACCTATGGGACTAGCATAGGTTTGGCCTCTCTTGGGAGCCAACCTTACTTATGCCCAATTCATGCCTACTAAGGTTCATTAACTTATTTTAATTAAATAAATAATATTATTAATTCATTACATGCATTTAATACTATTAGCATAATTTATTTAATTTAAGTCAAACATAAATCAACATAACTTCACATATGAAATTCATGATCACATTTTATTAATATATAATTTATTATATTAATTTATAATATTAATGCTAACCATTTAATTAACAACTTAACTTTTAAATTATTTAATTAAATTAACTACATATTCATGCCCAATGTTCTTTATATATATATATATATATATATATATATATATATGTTAGTCTTACCAGTACAGACATCCTTATTATTCCAAATAATTTGTCAACCTACTACATTTTCTGATATGCCTATATTCAATCAATTATATATATATATATATATATATATATATATATATATATATATATTTATATATTAATATGACCATAGGCCTAACATGCCCAAATAAAAATTAAAGTTAACACCAATTACCTTTTCTAATATAGCCCTTAGGCTAACATATTAAAATAATGATTAAAAATAATAGCCCATTTCATTTTCTGATATAACTGCAGACTAACATACTCAAATATTAATTATAACGATAACCAATAGTATTTTTTTAATATAGCTTTAGGCTAACACGCTCAAAATAACAATTAAAATCTTTAGCAAATAATATTTTCTAATATGACTTTAGACTATCTTGCCCAAATAATAATTAAAGTTATATATAAATTAAATGACCAATCCAGAAATATCCTGTTAATCAAATAAATTAAGGCATTTTGCCCAAACCAAATAATCAAACACAAAAGATCACATCAACAAATCACTATAGCTTCATAAGTAGAACAATTGTGCAAAAATTAACAAAATTCACACCCAATTGCAATAATATGGAATCAATTTCATAGGATCATACAAAAATTATAGAAAACTCCAATTTACTTTTAAGATCATAATTAAAAAAACATCAATTAAAAATTAAATCAAACAAAAAATGGAAGAGCACTAACCTCCAATTGCAGAAAAACCAATCAATTTCGAAATCCAAACCTTTTCTTAGCCTTAATTGACTTTCAAAAATTCTCACCTTCTACCAGCAAGAAATCAGAAAATGCACAAAAAATATGCAACAATTAGGTATTTAGAATCTCCTAAAAGCACAAATTCTAAATATGCAATCAAAATAAAAAATGAGTTTACAGATTGTGAAACCAAAATTATACCTTGTTTGCGAAATGTCCTACTGCTGCTATAGCTTATTGCACCCTCGATTTGCTAGTTTTTTTACTAATCTGGACTAACAAATACTTAATTTGTTGTTTGTTTGCAGATTTGATGGTAGAAATCAAGAGAAAAAGATGAAAAGTTATCTGACTCCCTTTTCTCCCCTGTGCGTGTGATAATAAAAAGATGGCTATTCTTCTTTTTTTTTTTTTTTTTTTTTTTTTTTTTTTTTTTTTTGTGCTCTATGAGGCTTCGGCCTCCTTAGGTTTTAGTTTTTTTTCTTTTTTTTTTTTTTCCCTTGAGTTGGCGTCAACCTTTGGAAAAATAGGAAATGAATGTTTTTTTTTTCCTTTTCCCTTAATGTGACGCACACTTTTTAGAAAATAGGCAATAAACTTCTTTTTTTTTTAACTCTTTTATTTTTTTTTCTTTTCTATATAATTAATTAAAATAGCCCAAACAAATAGGCCCACTTGATTAAATAAGACCCACTTAGCAAAATGCCCAATGAATTTAATAAAATCACATCTTAACCATTAATTTCTCAAAACATAATAATACTTATCAATAAACACTCGTAATTACCATTAATCATGTTTGACAATTAATTATTAACCAATAATAATAAATACTAATAATTAAAAATAATTACCAACAAATATTAATAATCACATTTTGATAAATACATTCTAGCTAATGATTGATAATAAATTCAAATAAATATTTATAAATACCATTAATTATTTTCAAATGCCAATTTAATCATTTAAACACTAGATTTGATACATTTTCTGAACTAAATGCAATAATATATGATATTGGGTGTGGACAGAACGAATAAAAAGATTTATTTATCACTAAGAATATTAATGAGATCATAGTTGAAATAATGATCTTAGCAATTATGGTGGCCACATGATTAAAAATAAAATTTACCACCAGAAGTGGTACAAATAATATGGCATATGTGGATATTGAAGATGTACTTGTTGTACACCAAAATATTTGAAGACAAATTTGGTTTTAGTAGTAAAAGAGTATTTAAAGCTCTAGAAGAGCAAGTATTACTACCTACAGGAATGAATTTTATGCATAATACATTATCAAAATACATATCATATAAAGATAATGATTGAAATAAATATGATTGTTACACGGAAGTTTACAAATCTAAGTACTTTATTATTTGACATGATCGATTGGACCATCTCGATCAATAATGATAAAAAAAAAGGAAAATTTAATCCTTACATGAATATTTATTGAAGAACCAGAAGTTTCTTCAAATCTAATGAATTTTTCATGCTTAGTTTGTTCTCAAAGAAAATTAAAATTTGAGCGATCACCAAGAGTTCAAATTGAATTGCTTGTATTTTCTAGAATATATAAAGGGAAATTATTGATCAATTTATTTGGATATATTATGGATGCATCCAAAAGATAGTTACATGATTATTATTAATTTGCAACCTGAAGTTTGCAAAGATTATTATCAACATGCAACCTGGAGTTTGCATGATTATTTGCGCAAATAATTTGATTAGGAATACAATTTACAGATTATGCTATTAAGACAATTTATCTTGAGAATGATGGTGAATTTACACATCAGTCTTTAATGATTATGGCATGTGTAAATTGAAATAATTTATAACAACCTATTATTGCTTTTATATATGCTCAAAAATGATTTAGTAGAGTCATTTATAAATGATTGCAATTAATTGTAAGACAATTATTGTAAGAACAAATTTCCCTACTTTTTAGAGGGACATGTTATTAAAATTTAATAGCACTTACTCGCATCAAGCCAATAAGTTATTATAAGTTCTCCCCTTTATAATTGGTTTTTGGATCAGGAACCAAACATTACCCCTTGAAGAATTTTTAAATGTGCGGTATATGTTCTAATTGCTCCACGACAACGCACTAAGATGGGTCCTCAAAAGGAGGTTGAAAATATATGTCAGGTATGATCTATTATTCAATATTTAGAACTTTCAAATAAGAAATTTATACATGCCAAATTTGCTATTGTTATGGATCCCAACATTACGGGAGAAAATAAGCAGCTAGAAGAATAATTGATTGGAAAAGAATTATCGTTATTATATCTTGATCCTCATATAAGGCAATGTGAATTTAAAAGTTTAAAAGATAATTTATTTGCAAATATTGCAAATTAGTTGCCAGATATATTTCTGATCGAAAAGGGAGAAAAGTAAATCTCACATACTAGTTGCAAATGCTCCTATTAGAATTAAAGTCTCTAAAGGACAAACTGTCTATGCTAATGAGTCTAAAGCATGCCTGAAGCATGGTAGACTAATCGGTTCCAAGGATAAAAATCCTAGAAAAGAAAAGGAGCAAATATTCAAGATGGTCAAACTCTAGAAGAGCAAATTGTGGAAGAAGTTCCTAGACATGACTAATAAGTTTCTAGAAGAAACTCAAGTACCTGAAATCATTGAAAATGATGAGATCTCTATAAATTATGTGGTGGATGCAATAATAATTTGATATTTGATTAGTTTGGCAATTTGTGAAAATTTGAAATACGTCTAATGAATTAATGGCTGCCTATTTATATATTAATTTGATGTAGATATTTATATGAAAGATCCCTGAAGGATTCTAGTTACTTGACGTATAAAGATAAATTCTCAAGAAATTTATTCAACAATATTATAGAGCTGTATATGGATTAATAGATACTGATATCCATGAAACATTGAAAAAATGCTTGTAGCAAGCAAATTAAGACCCCGAAAAATATATTTAAGATTTCTATATGGAATAAGGATATCTCAATACATACGGTATAATCGCCTTAATGATATTTATGGCTGAGAAATTATATTATTTTATGATTAAATTGCATTTATTATATTTTTTTGTTGAAAGTCACATGCTCTTGATTATAGTTTTCTTAAAGGAAGAGTTTCCTTTTGATATTTACTTTATATACTATCACGAGTAAGGGATCTCTTGACTAATGAATATTTGTTGAAAGAATATTATAATCATATTATTATATGGTCATGAATTTTTTTTTTATAAAGAGATTTTGAATATAAATTTGTCAATATTTGGTTCATGAACATTATTGGAATTTCTGAAGAGTTTTCAAAAATTATAGTTTCCTTAAAGGAACAGTTTGAGATGAAAGACATTGGGAATATAAGTTTTGTCTAAGCCTAAAGATCGAGAATTTCATAAATGAAATCTTGTCTATGAATCCACATATATGACTAAGTTGTTAAAATGATTTTATGTGAATCCCAATGGCTTTGAGGTCGCTTGGTAAGAAAATGACTATTTTTCAACTTTGAGACAATTATGAAAAACTTATTGGTCTTGAAGTACCATATATTAGTGTAATAAAGACGCTAATATATCTTGCTAGTCATATGACTAGATATAAGAATTTCTATAAATTTTATTTGCAAGATATAGTTCTTCTTGAATATGAAGAAATTAAATAGAGTTAAATATGTATTTTGATATCTCCATGACAAAATATATGTGAGTTATATTATAACTAACATGAGGGAGATTAAATACGCATTGTACTCTTTTTCCCTTTAACCAAAGTTCTTTCTCACTGGCTTTTCCTGATAAAGGTTTTTAATGAGGCAGTATTTCAATGCGTATTTAAGAAAAGAATAATGTACTATTTTTCCTTCACTAAGATTTTTTTTTTCCATAGGATTTTTTCTTTGTAAAAATTCTTAATAAGGTTTTAACGAGACATATTCTTTGAAGAATGGACATCCAAGGGGAGTGTTATGAAATAAATGGATGTCCTATATGGGCTAGAAGTCTGTATTCTTAATTATTACGAACTCTATCTTCCTGATTTGTATAAGACTTTATTAGGGATTCCACTTATGTAACTATATATATGTGACTTTTCATCAATAATAGACACACTCTCGTATTCTCTCCCTATTCTCCCTTTATTTCTCTCTCTGTTTTTCTATTATTTTATAACATTAAATAGGTTTTAGTTGGAATATTTATATCTAACACTAAAATTACCTCTTTACTCTTAAATAAACAGGTCACTCGTCTAACCCGCGTGTCAACCAGCGACACGACACGTTTATATTCGTGTCACAAATGGGTCACTCATTTATGACACGAATCCATTTAACATCAATCCTAACCCATTTATTTCACATGTTAAGTGAATCGTATTTGCGTGTCATGACTCATTTTCACACCCCTAATAGACCTACATCACAAAATGCAGACAAACTACTAATATATTTTTCAATGGTGATAATAATTTTGAGAATTTAACTAACTATATTGAAATAAGAAATTAAGTATTTTTTATTTTATGTTTATGATTTATTATAAACGATCATTTATTTATTTGAAATATTAATGTATTATATTTATTTGGTGTAGTGTGCTCTAAGCGTGTGGATGTCCTACTTTTTTAAAAACTGTCGTATCACTTACGTTCCCGTATCTCTTGTCCTGTATCCATACGACCTAGCTCCTGGTATATGAGACTACTCCATACACTAAGCTAATCAACCAAGATTTTTTTTTATTACCAAGAAAAAATGAAGTGTTTTTTTTTTTGTGTCTTTTTTATTAATGAATGATCAGAAAAAATAAGAAGGAACTAAATATTTTTTTGGAAAAAATTTATGTTACTTTTTTTTTTGGATATAAAAGAAAAATAAAATTAATAGAGGAAGGAAAAGGTATAGAGTAAAGAGTTGGGATTAAAAGCCAATTCTTCTAATTATCAATTTTCATCAAGCGTAATTCTGAATGGGAGGGAGAGTTTATTGGATTAAAAAATAATGAAAAGGGAACAAAAAAAAAAGTAGGCCTGACCAATTCATTGAATACTGACATTTTTCATAACTAAATTTAAGAAAAAAAATAAGGAACTAAATTTTTTTCAGAAAAAACTTATATTACTTATTTTTTTTGGACATAAAAGAAAAATAAAATTAATTTTTCTCTACAAATTTATCTTTGTACTTTTTTATTTTCCTTCTAATTTGAAGAGAAAATTATCGGAATTATTTTCCCTTTTACTAATTCCTTATTTCCAAATAAATAGTTTACATTTTCTGAAACTAAATTTAAAAAAATAATAAGAAGGAACTAAATTTTTTTTAGAAAAAACTTATGTTATTTTTTGGATACAAAAGAAAAATAAAATTAATTACAATGAGAAGGTAAAGAGGGCCTAGGCAGCGAAATCAATCATTAAAAAGAATGAGTTCTTTTTTCTTTTACAAATTTATTTTTATAATTTTTTATTTTCCTTCTCATTTGAAGAGAAAATTATCGAAATTCATTTCCCTTATATTCCTTCCTTATTTCCAAATAAAATAGTTTTTGCTTATTAATATCAGTTTAGTTTTCTTTTCTTTTTTCTTCCCATATGGCATTATCTGAAAATATAAAACGATTTATCTTCTTACAATTGCTGTCACTACAACTAATTTTCATACAATTATACTAAATAACTACTCTCCTTACACTTGGCAATTTGAGAGATTTACATTTAAGATAGATTTTTCTGCTTTTATATATTTTAGTGTTAGAACCCCAGTAATGCGCGGAACAGTATTAAAGGATGAAATGATCTTTTATAACATCATTCAAAAATAGTAAAACTATATAATAAAATAATAAATTATCTCTCATTGAAATATGCTGAAAAGTTGCAATGCTAAAATATGCCTTCTTAAGTATCCTGCGAAGCGTTTCATAAGATATGCAATAGGAAAAGTCTTACATGGTATGACTTACATTAAAAAAATGCATACACACTATTAATGTATTTTGCAATAGTGACAATAATTTTGAGAATTTAATTAATTATATTGAAATAAGAAATTTAGTATTTTTATTTTATGTTTATGATTTATTATAAATGATTTTTTATTTATTTGAAATATTAATGTATTACTGATTTAGTGTAATGTGTCTTAAGTGTGTGGATGTCTTACTTTTTTAAAAATTATCTTATCTTATACGTTTCTATATCTCGTGTACCGTGTCCGTACAACCTAACTTTTGTTATATGAGACCACTCTATATACTAAACTAATCAACCAAGATTTTATTTATTACTAATAAAAATGAAATATTTTTTTAATTTGTTTGTGTCATTGAAACAATAAATTAATTTTTTTATTTTATGTTTGTAATTTATTATAAATGATTGTTTATTTATTTAAAATATTAATATATTACCTATTTAGTGTGTTGTGTCTTAAGTGTGCGGATGTTCTACCTTTTTTTAAAAATTATCGTATCCGTTATATTCCCGTATCTCGTGTCTTGTGTCCGTACAACCTAGCTCCTGGTATATGAAACTACTCCATACACCAAGCTAAGCAACCAAGGTTTTTTGTTTTTTTATTATCAATAAAAAATGAAGTGTTTTTTAAAATTTTTTTTTTTTGTCATTGAAATAAGAAATTAAGTTTTCTTTTTATTTTATGTTTATAATTTATTATAAATGATTGTTTATTTATTTGAAATATTAATTTATTACTTATTTAGTATAATGTCTCCTAGGCGTGTGGATATTCTACTTTTTTTCAAAATTAATGTATCCCGTCTATTCCCGTGTCCGTGCAACCCAGCTCCTAGTATATGAGACTACTACATACACCAAACTAATCAACAAAGATTTTTTCTTATTACCAATAAAAATGAAGTGTTTTTTTTTTTATTTATTTTTGTGTCATTGAAATAAGAAATTAAGTATTTTTTATGTTCATGATTTATTATAAACATTGTTTATTTATTTGAAATGTTAATATATTACTTATTTAATGTAGTGTGTTCTAAGTGTGTGGATGTCCTACTTTTTCAAAAATTATCGTATCTCTTAAGTTTCCGTATCTCGTGTCACGTGTCCATGCAACCTAGCTTCTGGTATATGATACTATTCCATATACCAAGCTAACCAAGATTTTTTTTTTTTTATTACCAATAGAACATGAAGTGTTTTTTTTTAATTATTTTTGTGTCGTTGAAATAAGAAATTAAGTTTTTATTTTTTGTTTTATGTTTATGATTTAGTATAAGTGATTATTTATTTATTTGAAATATTAATGTGTTACTCATTTAGTGTAGTGTGTCCTAAGCGTATGAATGCCTACATTTTTAAACATTATCGTATCTATACGTTCCTGTGTCTTGTGTTCCGTCCGTGCAACTTAGCTCCTGGTGTATGAAACTACTCAATACACCAAACTAATCAATCATGATTTTTTTTATTACTAATAAAAAATGAAGTGTTTTTTTTTAATTTGTTTTTGTGTCATTGAAATAAGAAAATATATTTTTTTTATTTTATGCCTATAATTATTATAAATGATTGTTTATTTATTTGAAATATTAGTATATTACTTATTTAGTGTAGTATATTTTAAGTGTGTGGATGTTTTACTTTTTAAAAATTATCGTATCCGTATGTTCCCGTATCTCGTGTCCTGTGTTCGTGCAACCTAACTCCTGGTATATAAGACTATTCTATACACCAAGTTAATCAATCAAGATTTTTTTTTTTATTACCAATAAAAATTAAGTTTTTCTTTTAAATTTGTTTTTATGTTATTGAAATGAGAAATTTATTGTTTTTGTATTTTATATTTATGATTTATTATAAATAATTATTTATTTATTTAAAATATTAATGTATTATTATTTAGTGTGTCCTAAGCGTCCTGGATGCCTTACTTTTTTAAAAAGTTCGTATCTCGTACGTTTCAATTTATATTTTTTAAATTGTTTATATATTGTTTATTCACACTTTTTTAAGTGTGTGGATTACTTATTAATTGTTTTGTAAGAAGTAATAAATTTAGATTAATATGTTAAATGCTAGAGATAATCCTTTTTATAGATATTATCTTGATAAGGAATTATCTAAAAATATAAAACAACTGATATTCTTACAATTCTTACAATTATACTAAATTGTGTTAGAATTCTAACATCTGTCATTCTATAATTCAAAAAATACTGTCAAGTGACAAATTGTGTTAGAATTCTAACATCCATCTATCTAGTGACAAATTGTGCTATTTATATTTATCTTCCATATAAAGTAAACTATCATGCTTTTATATATTATATAGATAGATATAGATATTTGAATATATTAAAATTTTTAGAAAAACTACAAAAAGGAGAGAAATAATATCGAATGAAGAGAGCTATAGATCGAAACATTTTCCTTGGCACATAACATTATATAATTAATTAACTATGGTGTCTGTATATAATTCCCTCAGACCATAAAATATAAAAGTTTTTCATGTTCTCACTCTTATGAGAATTGAGGTCGTTTTTCATGTTCTCACTCTTATAGTGTGTGTTATTAGTAGCTTTTTATATATTTCATTGTACCAATAACATCGACTTAATTCAATATATATAAGAAATTGAAAAAAAAAAAAAAAAAGATCAAACTATGATTTAAAAAACTAAACGACTTAATTCAAGTAGTAGAGTTCCATAAACAGACATAACTCAAACACCACTTTCCCGTAAAGAAAGCTACTACGCATCTAGTTTTTCTTCTCCATTACTAACATCTATACTACATTCACACTCTCTGCATAGTTATTCTAATTAACTTCTCTGAAGGCCAAACCATATATTATAGCTCTCAATACTTATTTCCATACCAGAGAACGCCTCGGTTGGGACCTCCCTCTTCTGGCTCGAAAAACAGGCACTCTTTGGCCTCCCTCCAGAGCGCCATAAGAATCGGAGTGCCATCAAACTGATAATACTCGCCCAATATAGGCTTGATTGCTTTAGTGGCCTCCATTGCATGATAATGAGGCATTGTAGAGAAGAGATGGTGGGTTACATGAGTGTCTGTAATATTATGGAAAACCTTATTCAACACCCCATAATCTCTATCCACTGTCGACAAAGCTCCCCGGAGCCAATCCCATTCGGACGAGTCATAGTGTGGCAATGCAGGGTGAGTGTGCTGCAAATATGTGATTGTCACAAGAAAAGCATTAACAATAAGCAATGGTATCCCATAAATAGATACCAGCCAAGCTAACCCTTTTGCCATGGCAATCTGATAGAGCACATAGGTGCAGCGAAAATCCCAATGTCAGAAATGTAAATCTGAAGCCTTTCTCTATCAAAATATATTGGTCCATAAGGATCAAAATGACAAGCAAACCGATCATAAGGTCGTCCAGACACACTGAAGGCTAAGTACAACGGCCAGCCGACCGTGAGTGTGGCTGCGAGGGCTAAGCTCGACCTAGTGGGTTATTGAGGTTCTGGGAATACCAAGGGATTCTAGACTTGAATTTGGGGACAAACACCTCACCACGTTCAATGGAACCGGTGTTGTAGTGATGGCGACGATGGCTAATTTTCCATGAAAAATAAGGAACAAGAAGTGAAGAGTGGAGAATTAGGCCAACAGTGTCATCAACCCATTGATAGTCACTAAAAGCATGGTGGCCGCATTCATGAGCAATGACCCAAACACCAGTGAGAGTGCAGCCCTGGAGAGTCCAGTAGATGGGCCAAGCAATGTAGGAGATCGGAGAAGGAAAAAGATGGAAGTAGCTAGCAGCAATGGAGTAGAAGAAAGAGCTTAAAGAGAGGTCATAAACAAGGTAGGAGAAAGAGCGGAGAAGGGAGCGTTTACAGCAATGGGATGGGATGGCTTGTTTGATTTCGCCAAGAGTGAATGGATGTTTTGTGTGTGGAACCTGCTACAGGCGTCTGTTGGTTTCCATTTCCTTGAACTTACTGCTGACAAGGACAGCAGTTTTTTGGCCACCGGCTCCCATTGTTCTGTTAAGCTTCTCTGCAGATTCATCAGTAAACATTAATTGGATTGAAGTTAGCTTTTTCTAGTTATAACTGAAATGCTGTTATTAAAAAAAAAAAAAAAAAAAAAAAAAAAAAAAAAAAAAAGAAGCTAGACTAACAAGTATTTTCCCTTTACCTAATGATCATGGAAGGACCAATTTTTTTTTTTTTTTTTTTTTTTTAGAAGAGGAAGGAACAATTTTTAAAAATTCTTACTTTGATCAGTTTGGTTTATAGGTGAGATCATAGAGCTAGTCTAGACAAGAATTTTCCGTTTACCTAATGATCATTGAAAATGATGAAAATTGTTCTATTTACCTTTTCTTTTCCTTTAAAAAGAAATCCAACATAAAACTAAGTGTCAGTTAGGAAAAGCCAGATATTTTAAAATTTTAACTTCAAAATCAATCTCAAATGGACTATAAATTAATGGATTAGAAATCATTATGAATTAAAAATGAACTGCCTCTTATTTTGTAGCCCACACTAATTAAACCTCCAAAAGAGAATAATTAAAAAAAAAAAATCTATTTTGTATTTGATATCTCCAACATATAAGTTTCACAATCATACAACAAATTTATCTAATAATTGTAATGGGACCAAAATTTCCATAACAAAAATATGGGGGCAAGAAATTTGCATTGATGAAAGTAAGACTAGATGAGATCCTGATGAGCAATGGGAGATGCCTAGAGTAGGTGGTAATCTCCCTCCAATAATATTTTTGAAATTCTCTTATTTTATATTTAAATTAAATCAATTATTTACTTTTACCCCTCCTCCCCAAGAATTTTTAAAATTAGCATAAATTACTATAAAGTCCATAAAGATTTAACTGAAATTTTGTGTTTGAAAAATTACTGTGAAGTTCCTGATGATTGGTATGTTAAATATTACTGTGGTATGACCAAAATAGGATATTTAACAACAAAAATAGCACTGATGGAAGGGGTGAATAGTTTAACAAAACCAAAACTTAGGGACCTCGCAATAGTTTCTCCAAACAACAGAGATGAAATAGTAATTTTGTAAAACCTTTGACTCTTCAATTTATTTTCACCCTTGAATATTAGAAGCTCAGTTCCATCGCTATGATTTGCAATTGGAATTTTTCTTCAGTATGGTGAATAGTTAAGCTAACAAGTAATACTATAGTTTGCATTCCATTTAACAAAAAAAAAAAAAAAAAAAAAAAAAGATCAATTTTTTTAGTTCAATTCAATTTTCATAAAACTAAAAATCCAGCTAAATTAAGCTTAAAAATAAGTCAATATATAATACCGAACTGAATTAAATCAAACTGAAAATTAATTCAATTAGATTCAATTTGTTTTGGTTATATAATAAAAATTAGTTCAAATTGATTTAAGTGTTGGAAAATTATAATCTTTTCAGTCTTCTGAAGGTAAGTATATGACTTGGTTATAAAGAGGCGGTTTGTGTTCCTTAGATAATTTGTTTTATGCCTTCTTCACTCAGCCCTGGAGGCACCTCTGTTGTCTTATTTTTATTTATGTACATAAAGTAGGAAAAAAAGTTAAATTAAACCTCAAAAAAAAAAAAAAAAAACTCGTTTGATCCAAAACAAGTTGTGCTTAACAAGGTCATTTTAATAATTGTTAAACCTTCTTCTAAAAAAATTTAAAAATAAATTGCATTTACATAATTACTTTCACCTTATCCCTAATGATAATAACTAAGAAACAAATTATTAACCCTTTTCTAACTAATTAAAAAAAATTGTAAGCATGTTTTGTTTATGCTTCCTTTTCTTTCTTTCTTTTTTACTTTTTTTTCTTCATTAATAGATCCACCACTATATTAAATTAAATATATTTGCTTTGGCAAGATATATTGTCTACTTTGAGCTCAGCCTACACAGATTTATTCCCGAACTAGAATCATCTCGTAGCCCAAAATATGACTTGCCAATGTAAGGCTTGCTTTTTCTCATGCTTTTACCTTGTGCTTAACCAATGTGAAATTGGTCTAAGATGTCACGTACTCCTCACAAGTGTTTTCTAAAGCTGTTTAATAACTTTTGGAATTCAACTTGTATTATTTCTGTGTTTCGGTGCTATATTTATTTACAAGAGTTTGTAGTTATACAAACTTATCTTAGGATACGGTTAATTACAACAATATAAAATATACAGCTGGTATCCTTATCACGTCTCCTCAATTCGAGCATTCTTGAAGAATGATCAAATTGTCAAATGAAACATTAGAGCTCGATGTCGTGCTTTGGAAAGCGGTTTTGTTAAGATATCAGTGAGTTGATCATTGGAACAAATGAACTTGACCTGAAGCTCCTTCTTTTGTACTTTGTCACGGACAAAATGAAAATCAACCTCGAAATGCTTTGTGCGCGCATGAAAAACTTGATTTACTGACAAATACGTAACACCAATATTGTCACACCATAGATTAGGTATATTAACAGAATGAAAGCCAATATCACGTAAAAGTGCTTGGATCCATGTTAATTCAGTGGCAGCTAATCCAATGGCTCTATACTCCACTTCAGTGGAAGAGCGAGCAACAGTCTGTTGCTTTTTGGAATTCCAAGATATAAGATTTTGACCCACAAAAATTGCATAACCTGTGGTGGATTTTCGATCATCAAGACTGCTTAACCAATCAGCATCAGTATACACATTCAAATCAGTATGAGTGGATTTTCGAATGAGAAGTCCGTAATGTACTGTCTCTTTCAAGTACCTTAAGATGCGCTTGACTGAACTCCAATTATCATCGGTAGGAGCCTGAAGAAACTGAGAAGCTTTATGAACAGAGAAACAGACTTCTAGTCTAGTTAAACTGAGATACTGCAGACCATCCACAGTACTACGATATAACGTAGGATCTAAGAACAAGGAACTTCCAATCGATGACATTTTATCTCTTGTGACAGCCGGTGTAGCAATACCTTTGCAATTTTCCATTCTAGCCTTTTGCAACAAATCCAGTATATATTTTTGCTGTGTGAGAAGTAGGCCTTCAGGCAACCAATGTGCCTCCATGCCCAGAAAATAATCTAACCGCCCAAGATCTTTAAGCATAAATTCCGACTGTAAAGAGGCCATTATTCGCTGCATCTCACTGAGACTAGTGCCTGTTAATATTATATCATCAATGTACACTAATGCAAAAAGTATGACATTGTTTTTAGCATAGTGAAACAAGGATGAGTCTGCAGGTGAAACACGAAAACCATGAAGAATCAATGCAGAATGTAATTTCTTGTACCATTGACGTGGTGCTTGGAGCAAACCATAAAGAGAATGTCGAAGGCAACATACATGGTCTGGCTTCATTTTGTCTTGGAACCCTGGTGGTTGTTCCATAAATACTTCGTCCTCCAAGTCACCATGCAAAAATGCATTGGAACATCTAATTGTTTGACCAACCAATTTTTAGAGACAGCTAGAGACAAATTACTCGGATGGTAGTTGGTTTAACAACTGGTGAAAAAGTCTCAAAATAATCAACACCGGGGCGTTGATGAAACTCCTTTGCGACTAGCCAAGCTTTATGACGATCAATACTACCATCAGCTTTTTGTTTGATTCGAAAGACCCACTTGCAACCCACAACATTCTGTGCAATACTACGAGGAACCAATTCCCACGTACCAATTTGTAATAATGCATTTAATTCCTGAATCATAGGATCTCGCCAATGGGAGCATTTAATAGCCTGTGTATAACAAGTAAGAACCAAAGTTGAAATGGCAGCATTATGAGACTGCGGAGACCACGGAATTTTGGGCTTTAGTTTTCCAGTTTGCTGTCGTGTCACCATTGGATGCTCTTTTGTGGGTTATTGGGTGGTGGCAATAACAGAAGATGAAGGCAGCGGCAGTGGAAGAGAGACTGCTTCTGGTACTGCAATTGCGTGTTGAGCAGATGAAGGAGAGGTTGGTTCAGTGGGAGTTTCACTTCGTGAAACAGTTTGCATTGAGTTAATGGCGGGGTCCTGCTGGTTTAGTGAAACGGTGAGTACAGGCTGATTGTGTAACATCCTAGTGAGTTGAGTTGAGTTGGGTTGAACCAAACCTGGTTGGGGTAGAAAGAGATTAGAAGTGGACTTATTTGCAAATAAAGGTTAGGACTTGTTGCATTAAAATATACAGCTTGGGTATTAAGTTGTAGCCTTTGTACACTTGAGGTACCAATTAGAGAGTTTACACAGCCAAGTCATTTCATCTAGAGACTACCCGTTCTTATCAACTCACTTTCCCATTTTCCCGTTTCTCCTTCTCTTCTTACTTGTCCCGCCCATTTTCTTTCAATTGTCAACATAGTTAAGCATTAAGTCAACTTCAAGTAAGTAGAATTCCTTGAAGTGTGATGTTATTTCCTATTTCATTTAGTTATATTGGAGATGAGTTATGAGAATTCTTGTGTATAGGAGAAGAAAGTTCAAAAGTTGCAGAAAAGAGAAGCTGAAACAGAGTTCAAGCTTTTGACGTCAAGGTTTGATATCTCATGTTGTTTACTAGTTTTTTTGCATGTAAATTGTGTGGTGTGTTGCTAGTGATATGATATGTTGCTTATTGTTGAGTGAGAAGATTGGATATGATGTGAAAACAGGGGATGAATATATGAAGTGGAAACAGAGTTTGCTGGAAATTTTACCAGCAACTTCATCTTGATTTTGAACCCATTTAATGATGGAATTAGGAATTATCATAAAAGAGTTATTTGTTCCTTTCTGTGTTAGCTTGACACGCATTTTTGAATCACTCAATTTGGAGTTAGCTATTGAGAGTTATGGCCAAAAGAATACAGACTGCACAGAATCACGTCGCGCGCTCGCGCATGCTGGAAAGCACGTCGCGCTCGCGACTTCCCATTGCGCGCTCGCGACTTGAGTCAGGTAGCTCTCTGACTCTCAATTCCACAACTTGCGCTCGCGAGGATCATATGCGCGGTCGCGACTTTGGCCAGAAGCTCTCTGACTCTCAGTGTGCGCATCTCGCGCTCGCGAATCACACAAGCGCGCTCGCGACTTCATCTCGCGCTCGCGACTTGTGTTGCGCGGTCGCGACTTCAGCCAGAAACACACTGACTCTCAGGATGCACAAGTCGCGCTCGCGACTTTCACATACGCGGTCGCGACTTGAGCCAGAAACCCTCTGACTCTCAGTCGCGATTCTCGCGCTCGCGATGTTGCAAGGCGCGCTCGCGACTTATGCTGTGACACTCTTTTGCCTTTCATTTGCTATGTAATTACATTCCTTTGCTCAACATGCATGCATCCAATCATTTTACAACAAAAATACAACATAAGAACATGGATTAAAACAAAATACAAGCATTCATATGATGTGAAATCAAATCAACATGATGAACTATGAAGTTATGCAACCATTTATGTGTTATGGTGTTATATTATTGACATGTACATAATAAGCTCCATTGAGGTTAGGTAGAAACCATGTAGATAAGGCTATGTCGCGACATAGAATAGCAGATCTGCGCCCCATACAGTTTGGAACTCCGGCTACAGGCCGTTGAGTGGATATGATTATACAGGCCATAGCAGCCAAGCATACAGTATTCATACAGTTTATTACACTTATCACTACGGTTTCACTATAACCTTACGGAGCCATACCGATATCTTGACATAACATTTCATGAATCATACAGTATCATATATAGAAAGAAAGATCATCAAGGTAAAATGACATTATCATAATACGGGTGATTGTTTGTGCCATATGTGTTTACATGGTTCTTGCTATACGTGTATGTGCTTAATTACTTCTTTCTATGTTGAGATATCCACTGGGCTCGTATAGCTCAGCGAGTTACATGTTTAACTCGCAGGTTTTTGAGACTGGTCTAGAGAGCGTCAGCTTACAACTGCAACAGTTCATCTGTAGAAGACACAGTCTTCAGGGTAGCTTCTCATTTTAATGTGTATCTTTTTATATTCCTTTCATGGCATGTACAGGGCACACAGTTGGGCCCATTTCATTTTGTAAACTAGTATCATGTTATGTATATATTCATTACATTATTAATGTAAACAACTTCTGTATAATAAACTAGTCAGTAACTATTATGACATCAGCATGTCAGAACATTTAGTCAACCAGTTTGTAACGTCTCGACTCGGTTCATTCGGGTTATCGGGTGGACCGGGAAGGGGTGTTACAAATTTTGGTATCAGAGCCCTAGGTTTAATTTCCTCGGGCTTGCATGCATATGTCAGTATATGTACATGCCATGACTACCCTGATGAACTAAGCAATTGTTGTTCTTTTAGGAGGATGTCACAAGAAGGGGAGAGTGAGTCACACGCCTCCAGAGCAGTGGAGGGTGAGGCTCCAGCAGCACCAGGTCAAGAGGTGTTGTTAAAGCAACTTGCAGACACTTTTCGACAGATTGCAGGGGTGATGCCTCAAGCACCCGTAATAGTAGAAAGAGAGAGAAAACCCCCATTGGAGAAGCTTAGAAAATATGGTGCAAAGGAATTCAAAGCGAGCAAAGATGATAGTCCCGAAGTAGCTGAGTACTGGCTAGATGGGACATCGAGAGTTCTAGAACAATTGCAGTGTACATCGGAAGACAAGTTGGTTTGTGCCACTTCATTGCTGATAGAGGAGGCATATACATGGTGGACCACTGTGCAACAGAGAGTAACAGCAGATCAGCGGACTTGGCAATTCTTCTTGGATGAATTCAAGACGAAGTTCATCACCGAGGCTTACCTAGATGCGAGAAGGAAGGAGTTCTTATACCTGCGACAGAATAGAATGTCTGTAACTGAATATGAAAGAGAATTCACCAGACTAAGCAGGTATGGTAAACAGATAGTGGCTACAGAAGCCGAAAGGTGTAAAAAGTTCCAAGAAGGTCTAAATGATGAGATTCAGATGGGAGTGGTAGCTTCCAGATTCAGAGAATTCTCAGCCTTGGTAGAGGCAGCTCAAGAGATAGAGCGAATTCAGGCTAATCAGCGTACTAGACGCCAGCGGTCTCAGCAAAGAAGAGATCAGACTCCGAGTGCACCGAGTACACATCAGCCGGAGAGCAAGAGATTCAGAGGTGCTAGTAGTTCAGCTGGTTCTAGGCCTCTTTTTAGCCAAGGCATAGCTAGGGGTGCTAACGCACCAGCGGCATCAGTTGTGGCTAGTTCTGCCGGTGGTAGTCGAGGTTCAAGCAGAGGAACTGGTAGAGGCACCGGTAGAGGTGCAGCGTCAGCCGGTTATACTAATTCACCTTGTGAGCATTGTGGCAGACGACATGGTGGAGATTGTTGGTTCGTGACCGGTAAATGTTTGACATGCGGAGCCTCAGACCATCAGAAGAAGGATTGTCCTAAAAGGGCAAGAATTCCTACGCCGTTCATAGCAGGCCGAGGTCGAGGCGAGACCTCCGAAGTGCAGAGACAACAGTCAGAGACAGTGGACAGGCCTGATACCAGGGGTCCAGCCAGGGTTTATGCCATGCGAGCCAGAGAAGATGAGGAAGCTCCAGATGTCATAGTTGGTGAGTTTTCTTTATGTGATCATGGAGTTTATGCTTTAATTGATCCTGGCTCATCTCATTCATACCTTAGTGTGCCTACACCCTGGGTTAAAGGGTTAGCGGTTGCACATGTGGGTCAGGGTATGTTGGTTACCAATCCATTAGGAGATGTAGTAACAATTCACACGGTGATCAAAGACTGTCCAATTGTTATTCATGGAAAGGAATTTCCAGGAGATCTTATGGAGTTGCCATTTAGGGAATTTGATGTTATTTTGGGCATGGATTGGCTATCTCGACATAATGCTCTAGTTGATTGTGCAAAGAAAAGGGTGACATTATCTACACCAGCAGGGGAAGAGATTACAGTAGTCGGGAAGCGGCGAGATTTTCTGGGTAATGTGATATCAGCCATAGCAGCAAAGAGATTCATACAGAAGGGTTGTGAAGCATACTTGGTATGTGCATTAACCGCAGAGAAAGAAAAGTCAAAAGTGCAAGACATACCAACAGTGTGTGATTATCCAGACGTATTTCCAGATGAGTTACCAGGGTTACCACCAAGGAGGGAAGTGGAGTTTACCATAGATGTCTTTCCTGGAGCAGCACCAGTATCAATTGCACCTTACAGAATGGCACCAGCAGAGTTAAAAGAGTTAAAGATTTAGCTGCAGGAGTTATTGGATAAAGGCTTTATCAGACCCAGTGTATCACCTTGGGGAGCACCGGTATTATTTGTTAAGAAGAAAGATGGATCATTCAGATTGTGCATTGATTACAGACAGCTGAATAAACTGACAATTAAGAATAAGTATCCATTGCCTCGCATCGATGATTTGTTTGATCAGTTAAAAGGTGCAGGTATGTTTTCTAAGATTGACCTCAGGTCGGGATATCATCAGTTGCGAATAAAAGAAGAAGATATCGCTAAGACTGCATTCAGGACCCGATATGGTCACTTTGAATTTTTAGTAATGCCATTCGGTCTCACAAATGCACCGGCGGTTTTCATGGATCTCATGAACCGCATGTTTCATTCATACCTGGATCAGTTTGTGGTGGTGTTTATAGATGATATTTTGGTCTACTCCAGAGACAGCGTAGAACATGATAAGCATTTGCGCATTGTCCTTCAGACATTGAGAGATAAACAACTGTATGCTAAACTCAGTAAGTGTGAGTTTTGGCTAGAAGAAGTCTCTTTCTTAGGACATGTGGTATCATCAGAGGGTATCAGAGTGGATCCTAAGAAGATTGAAGCTATTGTTGATTGGAGACCACCCAGGAATGTCACAGAAGTTCGAAGTTTTCTGGGTTTAGCCGGTTATTACAGAAGGTTTGTCAAGGGATTCTCCATCATTGCATCACCTTTAACCAGACTGTTGAAGAAAGAGGTTGTATTCCACTGGGATAATAGATGTCAGCAGAGTTTTGACACTTTGAAGAGAACGTTGACTGAAGCACCAGTATTAACTCAGCCAGTGTCAGGTAAAGACTTTGAGATTTACAGTGATGCCTCTCATACTGGGTTAGGATGTGTGCTCATGCAAGATAGGAAAGTAGTGGCTTATGTATCCAGACAATTGAAGCCACATGAATTGAATTATCCGACCCATGATTTAGAACCAGCAGCCATTGTTCTAGCATTTAAAGTATGGCGGCATTATCTGTATGGTGAAAAGTGTTACATTTACACAGATCATCAGAGTTTAAAGTACTTACCAACACAGAAGGACTTGAATTCAAGACAACAGAAGTGGATGCAGATTCTGGCTAATTATGATTATGTCATTAATTATCATCCGGGCAAAGCTAATGTGGTAGCGGATGCCCTTAGCCGGAAATCCTTGTATGCTTTGAGCTTAATGAGAATTAGCATGGAGTTACAACGGCAAGGAGCTATTTTAGCACAGATGCAAGTCCAGCCATCTTGGATTCAGGAAGTTGCAGAAGCACAGAAGAAAGATGCACAAATAGCACTATGGGTTAAACAAGTACAGGAAGACCATGGTGGGAAATTTAGATTGGATACCAATGGCATATTGTTCTATGAAGATAGAGTTATTGTCCCACAGACAGGGGAGATCAGACAAAGGATTCTGCATGAAGCTCATAACGGTCCATATACCATGCATCCAGGTAGTACCAAGATGTATCAAGATTTGAAGACAGGCCATTGGTGGCCGGGCATGAAGAGAGACATCGGAGATGTTGTAACAAGATGTTTAACATGTCAACAAGTAAAAGCAGAACATCAACTGCCATCCGGGTTACTCCATCCAATAACAGTGCCAACATGGAAATGGGATCAGATCACGATGGACTTTGTTACTGGCTTACCTCAGACACAGCGGAAGCATGATGCAGTATGGGTAATTGTGGACAGATTAACCAAGTCAGCTCACTTCCTACCAGTCAGGACGGACTATTCTCTGGATAAGTTAGCAGAACTTTATGTTAGTGAGATAGTTCGACTACACGGAGTTCCATTATCCATTATTTCTGATCGTGATCCAAGGTTTACATCGAAGTTCTGGGGTAAACTTCAAGAAGCATTAGGAACGAAACTGCATTTCAGCACTGTATTTCATCCGCAGACAGATGGCCAGTCAGAAAGAGTAATTCAAATATTGGAAGACATGATGAGATCATGTGTTATCGAATTTGAAGGCAGTTGGGACAGATATGTATCTCTCATGGAATTCGCTTATAACAACAGTTACCAATCAAGCATCAAGATGGCACCATATGAAGCATTGTATGGTAGAAGATGCAGGACACCTGTATGTTGGACAGAACTTAGTGAGAAGAAGATTTTGGGTCCAGATTTGGTTAGAGACACAGAAGAGAAAGTGGACATCATAAGAAAACGGCTGAAAGAAGCAAGTGATCGACAAAAGTCCTATGCTGATTTAAAGAGAAAGGATATTGAGTATTCGGTTGGGGATAAAGTATTTTTGAAAGTTTCACCATGGAAAAAGATCTTAAGGTTTGGACAAAAGGGTAAGCTAAGTCCTAGGTTCATTGGTCCATACGAGATTGTTGAACGCGTAGGACCATTAGCCTATCGCCTAGCATTACCTCCGACCTTAGATCGAATTCATAATGTCTTTCATGTATCAATGTTAAGGAGATACAGATCAGATCCCTCACATGTGTTATCAGCGGAAGAGATTGATATTCAGCCGGATCTTACTTATGAAGAAGAACCAGTTCAGATTCTAGCCAGAGAAACTAAAGAATTGCGGAATAAGAAAATAGCATTGGTGAAAGTTCTTTGGAGGAATCATAAGACAGAAGAAGCAACTTGGGAAGCAGAAGAAACCATGCGACAACAGTATCCGCATTTGTTCACAACAGGTAAACTTCGGGACGAAGTTTTTATTTAGGAGGGGAGAACTGTAACATCCTAGTGAGTTGAGTTGAGTTGGGTTGAACCAAACCTGGTTGGGGTAGAAAGAGATTAGAAGTGGACTTATTTGCAAATAAAGGTTAGGACTTGTTGCATTAAAATATACAGCTTGGGTATTAAGTTGTAGCCTTTGTACACTTGAGGTACCAATTAGAGAGTTTACACAGCCAAGTCATTTCATCTAGAGACTACCCGTTCTTATCAACTCACTTTCCCATTTTCCCGTTTCTCCTTCTCTTCTTACTTGTCCCGCCCATTTTCTTTCAATTGTCAACATAGTTAAGCATTAAGTCAACTTCAAGTAAGTAGAATTCCTTGAAGTGTGATGTTATTTCCTATTTCATTTAGTTATATTGGAGATGAGTTATGAGAATTCTTGTGTATAGGAGAAGAAAGTTCAAAAGTTGCAGAAAAGAGAAGCTGAAACAGAGTTCAAGCTTTTGACGTCAAGGTTTGATATCTCATGTTGTTTACTAGTTTCTTTGCATGTAAATTGTGTGGTGTGTTGCTAGTGAGATGATATGTTGCTTATTGTTGAGTGAGAAGATTGGATATGATGTGAAAACAGGGGATGAATATATGAAGTGGAAACAGAGTTTGCTGGAAATTTTACCAGCAACTTCATCTTGATTTTGAACCCATTTAATGATGGAATTAGGAATTGTCATAGAAGAGTTATTTGTTCCTTTCTGTGTTAGCTTGACACGCGTTTTTGAATCACTCAATTTGGAGTTAGCTATTGAGAGTTATGGCCAAAAGAATACAGACTGCACAGAATCACGTCGCGCGCTCGCGCATGCTGGAAAGCACGTCGCGCTCGCGACTTCCCATTGCGCGCTCGCGACTTGAGTCAGGTAGCTCTCTGACTCTCAATTGCACAACTCGCGCTTGCGAGGATCACATGCGCGGTCGCGACTTTGGCCAGAAGCTCTCTGACTCTCAGTGTGCGCATCTCGCGCTTGTGTGATTCGCGACTTGTGTTGCGCGGTCGCGACTTCAGCCAGAAACACACTGACTCTCAGGATGCACAAGTCGCGCTCGGGACTTTCACATACGCGGTCGCGACTTGAGCCAGAAACCCTCTAACTCTCAGTCGCGATTCTCACGCTCGCGATGTTGCAAGGCGCGCTCGCGACTTATGCTGTGACACTCTTTTGCCTTTCATTTGCTATGTAATTACATTCCTTTGCTCAACATGCATGCATCCAATCATTTTACAACAAAAATACAACATAAGAACATGGATTAAAACAAAATACAAGCATTCATATGATGTGAAATCAAATCAACATGATGAACTATGAAGTTATGCAACCATTTATGTGTTATGGTGTTATATTATTGACATGTACATAATAAGCTCCATTGAGGTTAGGTAGAAACCATGTAGATAAGGCTATGGCGTGACATAGAATAGCAGATCTGCGCCCCATACAGTTTGGAACTCCGGCTACAGGCCGTTGAGTGGATATGATTATACAGGCCATAGCAGCCAAGCATACAGTATTCATACAGTTTATTACACTTATCACTACGGTTTCACTATAACCTTATGGAGCCATACCGATATCTTGACATAACATTTCATGAATCATACAGTATCATATATAGAAAGAAAGATCATCAAGGTAAAATGACATTATCATAATACGGGTGATTGTTTGTGCCATATGTGTTTACATGGTTCTTGCTATACGTGTATGTGCTTAATTACTTCTTTCTATGTTGAGATATCCACTGGGCTCGTATAGCTCAGCGAGTTACATGTTTAACTCGCAGGTTTTTGAGACTGGTCTAGAGAGCGTCAGCTTACAACTGCAACAGTTCATCTGTAGAAGACACAGTCTTCAGGGTAGCTTCTCATTTTAATGTGTATCTTTTTATATTCCTTTCATGGCATGTACAGGGCACACAGTTGGGCCCATTTCATTTTGTAAACTAGTATCATGTTATGTATATATTCATTACATTATTAATGTAAACAACTTCTGTATAATAAACTAGTCAGTAACTATTATGACATCAGCATGTCAGAACATTTAGTCAACCAGTTTGTAAAGTCTCGACTCGGTTCATTCGGGTTATCGGGTGGACCGGGAAGGGGTGTTACAGATTGGTATGATGTAGGCTTTTTGAACCATGAGAAGGATTTGGTGTGGTTTGTATAGTAGAGAGGTTATTGGCGCTGCGTTTTGGTTGAGCACCCAAAAGTCCAGCAACTTGTTGAACAAGTATAGGAGGTAATGGAATTGCAGTTGGCTGAGGTGGTGCAGGTTCTCTCATGCCAGTATCATCTAGTTTCTGGTAGGGGAACACCTGCTCAAAAAATAAAACATGCCGTGAGATAAAAATACGGTTAATGGAAAGCTCAAGACAAGTATAACCTTTGTGAATTTTGCTATACCCCAAAAAGACACAACGAGAGGATTTAGGTGCCAATTTATGTGGTGAATATGGTTTAAGCCAAGGATAACATAATGAACCAAAAACTCGTAATTCATCATAATTGGGTTTCACCGAAAATAAAAGCTCATAAGGTATTTGATTATGAATGTTCTGTGAAGGCAAGCGGTTAATGGTATATGCAGCAGTGTCAAAAGCATAAGTCCAATATGAATATGGAACTGAAGCATGGTGTAATAAAGCACAACCCAATTTCGACAATATGTCTATGTTTTTGCTCGGCAAAACCATTTTGTTCAGGTTTGTGTGGGCATGAAACACGTTGAGTAATCCCATGCTCCTTGAGATATGTGGTTAAAGATCGAAACTCACCCCTCCAATCAGACTGAAAGCTTTTTATTGGAAGACCAAAATATATCTCAACTAATTTGCAAAATTGTTCAAATACTTGAAAAACATTAGATTTTTGCTTTAGAAAATACAACCAACAGTATTTACTAAAGTGATCATAGAAAATGACATAATATCGAAAACCATCAACAGAAACAACAGGCGAAGGCCCCTAAACATCGAAACAAATTAACTCGAGAGGTTTCTTTGTATGATAAACAGAATCAGGAAAAGGAAGTTTATGAGACTTGCTCACATTACAAGTATGACAAAAATCAAACTACTTATGAGAATCAACAGAAATTTTATTAGTCTTAAGAACATGCCTCACAATACGAATATTTGCATGACCCACATTCTCATGCCACAATGACACAATTGCAGTAAATGCTTTAGGTGAAAGTGAGCGAACATATTGCATAGGAAAAAGATAGAGTCTATCCTTACTCGGGCCTTGGAAGAGCACCTGCCTCGTGGGGATATCCTTCACAAAATAAGAGTTAGGAAAGAATTCAATAGACGCATTATTTTGTGAAGTAAAAGCAGAAACAGATAGTAAGTTAGTAGTGACATGTGGTGAATAATGAACATCATTGAAAACAAAAGAACGACCATTAACATGAGAAATAGTGGAACCACGAGAAAGAATCGGAAGATTTTTACCATCTACAATTGTTAGCGCAGTATAATCATGCACAGGCATTGGCCGAGCAATATTCTCCTGATTAGCAACTAGATGATAATTGGCACTAGAATCCACTGTCCAGTTTTGGTTTGGTTTAGGTTCAGCTTTGGCAACATTAGCTTGAGGTGAGGGTCGAGGTGAGGGGCACTGCCTTGCAAGATGGCCACTACCATTACAATTAAAACATACAAGACCACCGTTTGAATTTTGACCAGAAGATTGACCATATGCACTGCGGCCAGAATAAGAATTTCCATAAGATGGACCATAGGATTGACCATATGTACTTCGGCTAGAATAAGAATTTCCATAACCACGTCCTTGCCCACCACGACTATTTCGACCTCCACGTCCATAATTACCTCGTCCACCACGGTTTGTATTGCTCTAATGAGCAGTCGGCGAAACGGTAGAAGTAATCTGGATGGAATCAAACTTGAGTTGAATTTCTTCAGTTAAAAGAAGAGCATATAGTCCATCAAAGCTAATTGGAGAATTGCGTGCTTCTATAGCTCGTTTAAAGGGACAATATTCAAGACCAAGTCCCTCAAGTACATCACAAACTAAAGCCTCTTTAGGAATGGAAATGTCTAACGCACCAAGCTGATCATTCAAAGAACGAGCTTTACGCATATAATCATTAATAGTGTCATTCCCACGTGATAGATGTTTCAATTGCTTTCGAAGTTGCTGAACTTGTGACCTAGCACCAGTAGAATAAATCACAACCAACTTGTCCCATGCATCTTTGGCTGTTTTGCATCGTATAATTTGATGCATAATTGACTCTGAAACAGAGCAGTTAATCCAACTCCTAACAATCTGATCTTGAGCAAACCAATCAAGAAACGCTGGATTAGAATCACCATTGGGCAAATTCTGAGGCGAAGCAACGATAGAACCGTCAACATAGCCAAACAAGCGATAACCATGGAGCAAAGGCAGAATCTGAGCCTCCCATAGCAAATAATTGGCTGAGGTAAGCTTGATTGATAGAAACTGTGTAACATTTGGTATTTGAATAGAAGGAAAGGGGGAAGAAGAAGAACTTGATGCAATAACAGAAATTAAAGATTGTTCCGTGGCCATTTATTTTCGTGAAATACAGAAAAACATGAGAAAAAACAAAGACAGAATAACGAAAGAAAGAAAAGAGACCAGATGCCGTAGGGCTCTGATGCCATAAAGCTGTTTAATAACTTTTGGAATTCAACTTGTATTATTTCTGTGTTTCGGTGCTGTATTTATTTACAAGAGTTTGTAGTTATACAAACTTATCTTAGGATACGGTTAGTTACAATAATATAAAATATATAGCTGGTATCCTTATCATTTTCTAATAGATCCAACTATTCACCGTCCTTTAAATAAATGATTTTCAAGTCAACGAAAATGTCTAATAGCTTGCATATTAATTGTAGGCAATGTCGTAAGGTGCATGCAAGGAGGCAGCGGGTAGGTACCAAACTTAGGGAAAAATTTTCAAAAATTTAGGGAGGCCAAAATAAAAAATTAAAAAAATTTGTAAACGCGAAAATTAAAAAGAAAAATTTTGAAAAAAATTGGACTTAATAAAAAGATTTTATGTTGAAATGGTTTGAGTTTGGAATATAAAAAATATCTACTAAAATGTAGTTAGAAAACACTCCAAACAATTTTTTTAAGGAAATCATTATTTTCTTGAAATAATTTATTTATTTTAAAAAAAATGGGGATAAATATGCAATTTTCTAAGGATACCATATTGCTTTTTCCTCAATTTTCAATATTTATTTATTCAAATTCTTTATTAATTCATGGGAGAATTACTATTTAGTCCCTAAAGTTTGATCTCAATTACTATTTGACCCATGTATTTTAACTAAACAACTTAATCACTCCTAATTTTTGAATCTATTAAACTATTTAGTCCTTTCGTATTTTCACCATGAAATAAAAGGCTAAACATACGAGGAACCAAACAATAACTTTATATTAAATTGTAAATGATGAAATAATCAAATATTAGAACTAAACAATTTAAAAAAATGCTAAAGGCACTAACACTATAATTATTTAGTCAAAATATAAAGACTAAATAATAATTATAGTCAAACTTTAAAGACTCGGAGTAATTTATTATTAATTCCTTCACTTTAGTCTCTTAAATTTGATCAAAATTACAATTTTATTCCTCTAATTTAATAAATTGACTTATTAGTCCTTAAAATTTAGGCCACTTCCGGTCCAAAAACTGCAATTTTAGTTAAATACTTTATCATATTTTACTATTTAATCCCTTAAATATATTATAATACTACTATTTAGTTCATTACCTTTATAATATTAAATTTATAATGGTGGTGGAGTTCGACATTGCATGCACCGGCAAGAAAATATAATTGTTGAAAATTTTAAGTAAAAAAATCTGAGATCTGCCTATCAACAACAGGAGATTAGAGTAAACCAAAACAATTACATATATAACAATAATAAGTACCTGAAGATTATCCCAGATGTGTTTGCTCTTCGAAAAGCACTTGTTGCAGAGAAGCGCTTCCACTTCTCCCTCAAAAGCACTTCTTGCAGGGGAAGTGCTTTTTCTCTCCCTATATCTGTCTATGGCTCTTTCTTACTTGTCTATGCTGTGGGCATGTGTAATCTGCTTTGCACGAAGCCCATATTTAAAGCACTCGAAACGTGATTCTCAACAAGTACGCATAGACATGACTTCTTGCAGTCGATGATGATACGTGTTAACGTGATATTAAATTTATTGACACATCAACACTGTTGCATTGTATTACCATTTTGATTTTTTTTTTTTTAACTTAAAGGAGTGTTTGTAATTTCGTGTGGCTGTTAATATGGGGCCCACTCTGCCCTTTCCTCCAACTTCAGCATTTATTTTTCTATAAAAAGGAAAAAACGGTAGAATTGATTTTGGAGTGTTTGGACATTAAAGAGTGCCTGCGGTAATACTAGCTTTTAGCTGTTAGATTATTAACTGTTCCGTGATTATACAGTGATTTAAAATAAAAGTGTTAAGTAAAAATAAATATTTAATTAATTATTAAAATTAAAATGATAAAAAAAATTTAAAATATTAACTTAAAATTTTAAATTATGGGCATAGAACTAAAATGGACTATTTGCTAAAAAATAAGAGATATATATATAAAACAAGTATTTTTTTTCCACTTTTTTTAAACAAAGTGTTTTTTTTTAATTATTATCATATTTTTTATTTTTATGTCAATTTTTTTCTATAATAAAAGATTATTTCTTATAAAATTAAAATGAAAAGACAAGAATTTTTTTTTAATGTTATTTAATTTTGACAACATGCTCTTATCTTTATTTTAAAATAATAAAAATAAAATAATTAAATAATTAAAATGATACAGATTCCTTTAAGATTTGAGAAAGACAAATTAAATAAATAACAAGAGTATCAAATTCAAATGAGTGTTACTACAAATAGAATTGTAAGTTTTAAGAATAGGGAAAAACAAAACAAATGGATCAAAATGTCAAAAAAATAAAATTTAAAATGGTAAATGTTAAGGATTTAACGTTTGATGAAACGCTTCCTAACCTCTAATAGCTATTACAAATATTAAGTTATTGAACAATCTAATTGATAAATCTCTCTAAAATGCTGTTGTCCAACATACTCTCTCTCTCTCTCTCTCTCTCTCTCTCTCTCTCTCTCTCTCTCTCTCTCTCTCTCTCTCTCTCTCTCTCTCTATATATATATATATATATATATATATATATATATATATATATATATATATATACTAAAACGAAAAATTGAAATCAATGCTCATAGGAACAGTAATTTTCGCTAAAAATACCCGGACTTTGTTATATGAGTGATGGTTTTCATAAGAAACCTGATTTTTTTTTCCCATAATGATCAAAATGCCCTAAATTTATTATAGAAATTATGGTTTTCTGAGTTAGAAAATAGCCAGTTGCTAAGGGTAAAAGAAATCCTTTCAAATTAAAAAATATTACACACACAACACAATAAAATTAAAATCTCTTAGTTTGTAAAATTATATATATAGTCTAGAACAAAACCAAAGACACTGTTCGTAGGAACAATGATTTTGGCTTCCTATAATGCCTAAAATACCAAGACTTTGTTATATAAGTGATAGTTTTCTATGCATCTGACACAAATAGCCAAGTTGTCCAGAATAAAAAAGTCCTTTCAAGCTCAAAATTGTTATAAAAAACACGAGTTCGATTTTTCTCTAATGATCAGAACGACTTCACTTTGTTATAGAAATTATGATTTTCTGAGTGAGACAAAAACAGGCAGCTGGCAATGGTGAAAAAGTCTTTTCAAGCTAAAAAGTATTACTCACACAACATAATAGTAAAAACGTCCTTTAAAAAATAAAATCTCTTAGTTTGAACTTTTTTCGTATAGTATGTATACTCTAAAATTATATAAATAGTCTAGAACGAAACCAAAGACACTGTTCATAGGATAGTAATTTTGGCTTCCTATAGCGACTATAATACCCGGGCTTTGTCATATAACTAATAGTTTTCTATGCGTCTGACAAAAATAGCTATAGATGGATCTAGTCTGATTACGTGTAAGTGGGAGATATTGAAATTAATGGATGGGTATGAATACGCTGATGACTAGTATTTTAACTCACGTCCATTAATAATAATCAATGTGTTTAATTATTAATAATATTTAAATAAGTTTAAATACTATCCTAATTGGTTACAGGAAGGGAGTTTAAGTCGTAGTAGAATTACACTAACTGGTAGTAATCCAACTAAAACAAAAAGGTAGGAGAACACCTTCTCTACCATACTTTTTGCACATAAAAAAAATCTCTCTCGCTATGATAAGGCTTTTAGACTATAGATAAGGGGAGCAAGTTATTCGTAATTGCTTTTACCATCAGTAAACTGGTAACATAATGTTAGAGGTTTTTATCCGCTGCGCTATCAAAGATAGGTATTCGACCAAGCCACTTTTCCATATTATGTATCAGTATATGATCATGTGACTCTAATAGATTCCATTGAGAATTAGTTCAATAATGATAGAAGTTTAAATCTTCTAATAAATTAAATTTAGAGTCACTATGAGTTTGTGGTCACATTATGATCTAGAGCTTCACCAAATGGATGTAAAGACTGTCTTTCTTAATGGTGACTTAGAGGAGGATGTCATGGTCAGCCCACCTTGGTAGGTATTGTCCGCTTTGGGCCACGCAGGCCCGCACAGTTATGTCCCTCCAGAGGGTGCTATGTTAGAGGGCGGTAGGCCAGCCGGTGGTGATGCTGGTGGGATTTTAGGTTCTGATGCAGAGCGCGCCTCAGCTGTAGGGCAGTAGCAATGTCATGGTCAGCCCACCTTGGTAGGTATTGTCCGCTTTGGGCCACGCAGGCCCGCACGGTTTTGTCCCTTGGGCCAGGCTTTTCAATCCACCCCAAAAGGCGCCTACCAGGTTAAGCTACCACCCCTCTTATGTACTGATCGTGAACCTTGTGCGTAGCCGATGTGGGATTTGCCTAAGGTGAGTGCACTGCCTCTCTGCAGCCACCGCTCACCCCCCCTTAGGGACTCAGCGCCCACGCTGAGGTTTGCCCCACCACCGGTTAGGCAAATCCCACATCGGCTACGCACAAGGTTCACGATCAGTACATAAGAGGGGTGGTAGCTTAACCTGGTAGGCGCCTTTTGGGGTGGGTTGAAAAGCCTGGCCCAAGGGACAAAACCGTGCGGGCCTGCGTGGCCCAAAGCGGACAATACCTACCAAGGTGGGCTGACCATGACAGAGGAAGTATATATGGACCAACCAGAGGGATTTGTGGACACAAGAAAGGAAAATATGGTGTGTAAGTTGAAAAAATCAATATATGGATTGAAGCAAGCTTTCCGTCAATGGTATTTTAAGTTCAATAATACCATCACTTCATATGGATTTATAGAAAACACTGTTGATCGGTGTATTTATATGAAGGTCAGTAGGAGCAAGTTCATTATGTTAGTCCTATATGTTGATGACATTCTTCTTGCTGCGAATAATGTGGGATTGTTACATGTTGTAAAGGGTTTTCTTTCTAAGAACTTTGAAATGAAAGATATGGGTGAGGCATCCTATGTGATAGGAATAGAAATATTCCATAATAGATCACTAGGATTATTAGGATTGTCTCAAAGAGCTTACATTGACAAGGTATTAAAGAGATTCAGAATGGAAAAATGCTCTGCAAGAATAGTTCCAATTTAGAAAGGAGATAGGTTCAGCGAAATGCAATGTCCTCAGAATGATTTGGAACGTAAAGAGATGGAGTCTATTCCCTATGCGTCAATAGCTGGGAGCTTAATGTATGTTCAAACATGTACTCGACCGGATATTAGTTTCACCGTCGGAATGTTAAGGCGATATCAAAGTAATTTCGGGATGGACCATTGGAAAGCTGCAAAGAAAATACTTAGATATTTACAAGGCACTAAGGATCATATACTCACTTACAGAAAGTCTACCCATCTTGAAGTGGTGGGATACTCAGATTCAAACTATGCCAGTTGTGTAGATTCGAGAAAATCTACATTTGGCTACTTGTTTTTCTTGGCTAAAAGAGCAGTTTCATGGAAAAGTAGAAAGCAATCTGTCATTGCTACTTCCACAATAGAGGCTGAATTTGTGGCATGCTTTGAGGCCACTGTTCACGCATTGCGTTGCAAAACTTTGTCTCAAGTTTAGGCATTGTCGACAGTATAGCTAGACTATTGAGAATTTACTGTGATAATTCTACAGCTGTTCCTCTAAGAACGATAGGTATTCTAAGGGTGCAAAGCACATGGATTTAAAGTACCTATCAGTGAAAGAAGAAGTGAAAAAACTCAAGGTGTCAACTGAGCATATCGATAATGATCTGATGATAGCAGATCCGCTAACTAAAGGCTAACCGCCCAAAATCTTCACTGGCCATGTTAATAGGATGGGCATTATAGATAAGTCCTTGTTAGCATGATGTTCAAACTTGTATATATATATATATATATATATATATATATATTCACTTACATATGGTTATTTTGCTCATATTATTGTGACAGATGGGAATTCAATTAAAGATGTGTTTTTGCTTGTTTATGTGTTATCCACATTATAGATGTATACAATAATAATTTGAGTGAGATAACAATAATATTGATTGTAACAATGTATTGTTCGTTGAATCGTTTCTTGATTAAAGTTATTATGAATTGAGATGGTCTGTGATGTTGGAAGGAATCATGTCGATTAACGACTTGTGACCGCCATAATTTGGTCATTTTAATTCTAATTAAGGTTAACATGATAAATTCAAGAAATTCACATACGCCAAGTGGGAGATTGTTAGATTATTTTAATAATCTATGTGGCCCATGTAATTAAAGGGCTGGTTATAATTAAGGTGGCCCAAGATGATGGTTATTGGACTTAATGGGATGAGGACCAGCTAAAAGATCAAGGAAATCAACAGCGTGGGTTAAGAGAGTGTGACGGGTACCTCAAACACATAACGGTGATAGGTTGTTTGAGAGAACGTGAAAAGAAAACTCTCATTGCTGTTGATGGTTCTCTGACCATTAACAGAGAAATTACGGACAAAAATGCCAGAGTGAAGAAAAATAAATCTACTATTACGGTGAGAATCAAATTGTTGCAACGAGATAATCAATATATATGGATCAAGGTACGCTTCCGCTTATTGTGTATTCTTATTAAACAAATTCTATGAACAATAAGATCTAGGCTATATTAAAGTTTATTCAACAAACACATGCTATTATCATTAAAGGCCTAATGTGTAAATTCACCAGATAAATTCTCAAGATAAATTAACTTAATTGCATAATCAGAAAATTGTATTTTAAATAAATAATCATGCAAACTTCAGGTTGCATGTTGACAATAATCTTTGCAAACTTCAGGGTGCAAGTCAATAATAATAATAATCTTTTGGATGCATCCACAAAGTATCTAAATAATCCACATGATGGAAGAATTGATCAATAATTTTACTTTATATATTCCAGAAAATGCAAGTAGTTCTTTTGAACTCTACTTGGTGAATGCTCAATAATTAATTTGCTTTGAGAACAAACTAAACATGAAAATTCATTATAGATGAAGAAACTTTTGGTTCATCAATAGATATCCATATAAGGATTAAATTTTCTTTTTCGCATCATTATTGATTGGGATGATCCATATAAGGGCTTGGTCTCTCTTTTTGTTACTCTCTCTACTCTGATTGCCTCACTCTCTCCCTCTTTGTTCTTGCATGTGTAGTAAAAAGTGAGTGTCCAACCTCTTCAACTCCTTTCTTTGCTTAGCTCCTATTGGTCCACATCACAGACACCACTTGCACAAGTTGTATTTGAAAAGTTGTTTCCACCACCCAATGAAATGATAAGAAATGGTAAGAGGAGCTGCTCATGAAGTTAGATATAATGTCCCTTCAAAACTGCAATGTTTTTGTCCCAAACGATTTGTCAGAAGATCATTTCACAGGTTGTTTAGCACTTGGTCCACATTGATCAACTCTCCTTCTTTCTTTCTTCTTGGGCTGGTTGGGCATTGAACCTTTGATTCATTTGGCTTTCTAGAGCATTATTTGGACTTCATAAGCAACAAATCTTCGAAGATTTTCTTTGCATTGATTAGGTGCCAAACGGATCATAATTGGTCCGTTTTTGCTTAAAATAGCAAATATTAATCTAGCTCATGTGCAAATCAAATAAAGAGATAAAACCATGCAAAATGGAGTTTATTCTTATTTTAATATTAAAAATAAAATTAAATTTAATTAAAACAAATGATAAAATACATGCGTGTTTTGTTATCACAAATCACCCCGTCACATGCATTTCACATGTCATTTAATACTGAAAATACTCCTTTGCGCTTATTAAGAATCAATTTAATCCCCTTCTCTCTCTCTTCTCTCTCTCTGTCCTCGCCTGTTCCGATCAAAACAATAACCTCAAATCTCTTTCACAGCACTAAGCTCTTCTCAAGTCACCTCTTCTAAAAACCCTTACACCATTTTCATCAATTTAGCCATTTACCTCCATACACCATTCCTAATCACAAAAGTAACTAAATGTATACTTGCAACACCTTACTCACAACCATCGATCAATATGGCCCCAAAGAAAAAAAAAATCAAGAATAAAGGAACCAGGGTCAAGCCAACAACACAATAGATCTGGTAATAGTTGTTACAAGTTAGAAGCTATTTGTGGTATAGGACCAGAGATATGATTTCAATTGAAGCTAGTGACCACTATCCATTCTTTTCTCTCCCTTCCTTGCATAGATAAACACATAGATAGAGAATGACAATTATCATTCTCTCATAAAATGCTTTGTTACTGGGATTTGGTTCGGCATGAAAAATTATCGATTTAGCAGCTCTATTTTCTTTTATGGATTTTTTCATATTAAAACTGAGAGATGAAAATTGGGATGGATTGTTTTGCTTTAAACAACTTGTATATATAGGGAATTTCAAACTGACTCAATTTCTTAATGATTTGAATTTTGGTTGGATAGTGAATCTTGAAAATTAGTCAAAGATTATTTGAATGTTTAGAAAACTTCTGCAATTTATTTTGAAAGAAAATCAATCTTAGGCTATGTTTTATTTGGAAATAGAAGGTAAATAGGTTAAGTAAATCATATGAGGGTAATAGTGTCTTTTTAAGATTAGATGGCATGTGGAATACATGTGACTGGCTAATTTTATGGCTAAATGACACCTCAGATGTGGCAAATGCTGGATCTTGTTTTGATCCCGATGTCAAGTTCGGCCTGCCACAAATGCAAAAAAAACTTGATTGAAAAGTTTTCTAGACATTAGATACTTGATTGAAAAATTTTTCCGTTTAAATACTAAAATAACAAAAATCAAAAAGTTCGGACGCTAATCATACAAAACCCTTTTTTAAAAAAAAAAAAAAAAAAAAACAAAATGCAGAGATCTATTCGGGTGGGTGAGGTTTTACAAGGTTAGGCGTATTTTCAGTCTCTTTTTTTTTTTTTTTTTTTTTTTTTTTTTTTTTTTTCTGGTGGGAATGGGTATTTTCAGTCTCTTAGTTTAGGTCTCGCCATATAATCATTGTATACTTACCCAGATAGTCCGCAGAAAAAAGATTGGCAGATCACAGTCCAAGTAAGCTGTGGTCTATTCCTCCTTAAAAATATAAAAGCCAGAAAAATCAAGTTAAAACAACTACAATAATAATAATTTAATTAGCAAAATAAGAAATTATATATAAAGAATTCTACCTTTCAAATATAAGAGCAAGAGGGATCATAAAAGCCGCACCAAAAATCCAGCAATAAGCAACCAAAATTCTCAAGTTCATGCCATCTTTTGCAGCCAATTTGTAGAAGACATTCAATCCCGCAATTGTAAATTGAATGAAAACCATTATACTAACTGGCTTCAACCCATGCAAAACTTCCTTCATTTGTCGCATTTTCGATTCTATTACCTTATAGTTTTAAATTCCTTTTGAATGGTAAATTTGAAATTGGATTGAAATTTATTATTAAGAGCACAATCAAGAACTTGTTGGTGTAAAGTATTGCCAGAGAAATGAATGAGCAAATATGGAACAAGTAGTCTATAAAAATAAGTACAAGAATCCTAACCTATTCCACAAATCAAGGGAGCAACTATGGAACAAGTCAAATACAACAGTCAAATAACTCGAGCAGCTTTGTATGTGTAAAGATTTATTTAAGATTTTTCCTAAAAACAAAGACAAAAAGGAGGATTCATTAAAGATTGGATAGGATTGGCTAGCAAATTACGTGGCTACTTATAAAGAGACAACTCTTCCATTTACAATCCCTTCTAATATAAATATTTGTCATAATTCAAGCTCGTTTGTGATAGTCATTTATCTTGAGTTTTTTATTCATTATAAACATGAAACAGTTTTTAGTTTTTGATTACTTATTTTTTAAAAATTATTTTTTTAATTTTTTTTTTTTTTTTTGGTTCACGGTGTGAAAATTCTTTTAATTATCAAACTTCTCTCTTATTAAGTCATTACAGATTTTAGTTAATAATAAATTTTCTAAAAATCCAAAATTTCAGACGAAATAATTAAAAATATTTTACAATTTAATTTTAAAATTTCAGTGTTAAAGTAACTATTGATTATTATATTGAATAAAAACATAATACCCAATTATTGTAATGAATAAATAAAACTAAATGACATTAGATTTATACAGATAGAGAAAATAATAATAAATATAAAAATAATACTAAATAGAGAAGAGATAAAAAAAAGGCTGAGAATTTGAATAGAGATAAAAATATATGCTTGTATATTTTGGATAAATAAATGATATTAGATTTATATAGATAGAGAAAATAATAGTAATAACAACAACAACAATAATTTTAAGACAATAAATTTTATAAAAATGAAAAAAATGGAAAATATAGAATTAAAAACAGAAAAACACAATTCTATAAACCACTATTTATACTTTCGTAAAATTTATTTTTTGTTTTGAAAAAAGTTTTTTGAAAAGCAAAGAAAAAAACTAAATAAATTTAAACAAACAGGTTTTGTTTATTTTTGAAAGAAAAAAACGAAAAATAAAAAATTAATCGAAAACAAACAACACCTCAGCTTATTTGATATTTCTTTTTTGATATTGGGTGGATGAATTTGAATTATCCTTTCTCTATTAATATACACATCAGTATACAAGTTTTCTATTACAAGCTTTCTACCATAAGTTTTGAAGGATTACTGCATGAAAATTGTAATGCATAAATTCAAAAATCTTAAGATTTATCTTCATCAAGGGGAGTAAATACGCATTGTACTATTTTTCCCTTTAAACAAGATTTTTTTCACTAGATTTTCTTGTAAAAATTTTTAATGAAGCAGTATTTCAACGCATATTTAATAAAAGAATAATGTATTCTTTTCCTTCACTAAGAATTTTTTTCCCACAAGGTTTTTTTTTTTTAATAAAGTTTAACGAGACATATTCTTTGAAGAATGGACATTCAAAAGGGAGTGCTATGAAATAAATAGATGTCTTATATGAGCTAGATTATTGCAAACTTTTATCTTCTTAATTTGTGTAGGATGCTATTAGAGTTCCACTTATGTAACTATATATATATATATGGCTTCTCATCAATAATAAACACACTCTCGTATTGTCCTCATTCTCTCTATTCTCCCTTTACTTCTCTCTCTATTTTTCTATTATTTTATGACACTAGTCTTTTTATAACGTGCGTTGCACATTGATTATATTCGTTATTTGTACTTGTTCAATTTTTTATAACATTTTTTACTTGTTATTTATACTCTTTTTATTTTTAATTTTAAATATTGGTTATAATTGTTTGTCTTATATTATTTAGATTTTTATAATGTTAAAATAAAATTTCATATAAAATTAATGTGAATATAACAATTAATTAATAAAACAGAAGTATGAATATACATACACATTTCAGCTTAATTTATATCATTATTTATCTAAAAATAATTATAACTATAATATCACCTAATAAATATGTTTCAATATATATAAATATATAGATATAACAATAATATATTACATATATTTTTAAAATTAAAATTTTTAACTGTTCATCATTCTATAATATCACCTAATAAATATGTTCATTTTATTTAACAATAAATTTTAAAAGTAAAAATTAAAAAATTTTGAAAAGCTTAATTATGTACATTCTATTTGAAAATTTGTTATAAAAACTATCCTTTTTTCCTTTTTTTTTTCATTTCTCTCCTAAATAAAATATTTTTAATTATAATAAAAATAGAATCAAATATTTAAAAAATAAATTCATAAAATAAAATATAAAAATTTTCAAATGTCTAATTATCATATATATTTATTGAAAATAATATATTCGTATTGTTTTTCTTTTAAAAGAAAATATCATGTATTATATTAAATGTCCATCCACATTACATCTTTGAGAAAATAAATTTATTTTGGTATTAAAAATTCTTAAATTATTTTTTTCAGGGTTTTTCTTATATATTTGAAATATTTACATTATTTTATATAATAATTTAGTTTACACAAATGTTACAGAACAGTTAGGGACATACTCTAATATTGCAATAAAATAAATACTTACATGTGTTATAGAAGTTAAAGTTTAAATAAATACTCCTGAATACCATTAAAGATAATATGATTTTGATTGATTTAGTAATTAATTCATTGTGAAATTTAAAAATAATCGACAGTAATCGATATTTAATTGAATGTAAACTTTTTAAATCAATTAATAAAAAAATTAATTGATTAATAATTTAATAACATAATTATCAATTATTAAGAATTCAAGTTATTTAATCAACTCAAATTATTATCAATTATTCAAAAGGATATTTGGGATTCTTAAAATTTCAATCCCATTACTCCCCTTTCATCCCCACTTTTATATATAATATAGATAAATAGAAGATATATATAGATATAGATTAATTGTTAACTTTTATATTTAAAACTTGATTCGTATGAAAAACAAATTAAAATTGATGGCTAACATCTTCAACTTGCTAAATTTTTCTTGTATTTAAAAAATTTAATAAAATAAACTATTTTGCTGATCAAAACAAAAGGTCATACTCCAAGGAGTCTGCAGTCATTTATGCGTTCTTTCAGTGTTGCTATGAAGATTGTCTTATTAGAGTTTTTTTTTTTTTTTTTTTTTTTTTTTTTTTTTTTTTTTTTTTTTTTTTTTTTTCTCTTAGTATATGTTTCCCATTTTCAGCTTTCCAAATTATATTAGGCGGATCTTCACAAGGGTCTCAATCAAACAAATTTCATTATCTTTTATTTTCTCCAAATCAAAATATAACTGGTTGAAGATTTATTAATTTCCTAGAAAAACAAAATACATAATTAACAATTCACTCACATGCTGTAAGTTTTCTTTTTAAGTAATGATTTCAAGTATGTATTATTAAATGATTTCATTATTATATATGGCCTATTTAAATCCAAATTATATATGCTGAGAAAAAAACAATAATTTTAATAAAAAATAAATAAATAAAACATACAAAATATATATATATATATATATATATATATATATGCCTCAAGAGGACAAATTATTATTGTGAAGTAAAAAAAATAATAAATAGAGCAACAGATTGTTTCATTTAATATTGGTGAAACTAAACTCTCCATGAAGGATACCAATACAGGAATCACACGTTTAGAAGTCTCAAATGTCTTCCATTTCTTATTCTTCAAAACGTACCGTATCAATTTTGCATTACCACCACATAACTTACTACCCATAAAAACTGCATTACCTGTAAAACAAAAATGTCCTAAAACTATGTGCATTCTCTTTTGTGGGATGGTTATCAGTTTGGTCCAAGACGATGTCGTACCATATTCTTTCATTGCCCAAATATTTAAACAAAATGTCGAATTTCTGCTTATAGTGTAGTAACAAAGGCACCCTTTCATGACACTTAATTCATACTTATTGTTAGGAATCAGCTCTGATACCAGTTGTTGGGCATCAGCTCTGATACCATTCGTTGGGCTCTTTCAACGAATTAATTGAAAATTAACGCAGCGGAAAAATAGAAATGGGACACACAGAAATTTACATGGTTCACCCTCAACTGTTTTAGGGCTACGTCCACAGGACAAATCCCGAATAATTCTTCCATTATTAAAAATAGTAGGTACACAGAGAGTAATACAAAAATAGTGGCACTCAAAGTGTTTCCCAAAAACACTCCATAATAATTTTCTCACTATTTTTCTCTCCCCTAGTTTTAAGAAACCCTTCCTAAAACTAGACACACTCTCTCTACATTTTTTTTCTTCTTCGTCTTTCTGCTGTGTGTGTTTTTCAACTGAGGAAAATCCTCTCCTATTTATAGGAGAGGAAATGTGAGAGCCGTGTGTGAGTTACACACGGCTCTTCATTTAGGTTGGTTGCCAACCTTCTGCTAACCTTCTACCAACATTTTTAAATAACACGGTTTTTTCCTTTTTTTTTTCTTTTTAAACTGTGTGGGTCCCACTTGAGTGGGCATCACCACAACAAATCTCCCCCTGCACACTCAAGTGGGGACGTTAGCCATCATCATCCCTACAGTTATAATCTATTAGATCTGCCCACCATCTTGTACCGCCGCTACAACTTTACGGGACACGCCGCCCGACCTCCTTTTATCAGGAAAACTTTCGACACAAGGCACCACCTGCAGATCTTTTTCCGGTCTTGGTCCTGTTATTACACGTTAGTAATTTTGACTGCCACAACACGGCTCCCCCTGCAAATGTGATTGGATATCCTGAAAATCCATTTCACTGCAGTCCAATGTTCCTTTTTCGGATAATCTATTAGATCTGCCAACCATCTTGTACCGCCGCTACAACTCTGCGGGGCACGCCGCCCGACTTCCTCTTATCGGGAAGACTTTCGACACAAGGCACCACCTGCAGATCTTTTTCCGGTCTTTAGCTACCACAAATGAACCTTTTGTGAGCTTCCACTGACCATTTCTGAAGGTGCTACAGAAACCTTCATCATCAAATCTACCAACCGAGATTTGGACGCATGCTCGAAAAACACATTCCTCATCAGTCTTGTCTTCCGGTTTAGTTCAACTAAACACGGGCAAATGCATTCTGATTACCATAAGGAGATCTCTCATTTCTCCATATGTGGTAATTCCCGCCATTTAGACTGATCATTTTGCTTGTCCATTTTGATTTGCGCAAAAAATCATCACTAACATAAACCGTATACGTGAACAGTAGTATACGTAAATAGTGACCATGAATAGTAATAGTATACTAGTAACTGTATGTATGAATAGTAACTGTGGAATAGTACTATGCATGAATAGTGCTGGGCATACTTGAAACGAACTCAGCAATGCCAATAGTACTGTTCACCATCAACTTTGACTTACTATTTTACTATTCATCACTAAGTCGATTCTGCAATGTCTTTCCGAGCGGACAGCACCAATGGACTCGTCGTAATTTTCTCTTCATCCTGGTATATTTATTTTCAAAATATATCCATGAATCCGGTACCGCTATCTGACCGGCTAGATATACCCAAACCTTCGGCTCTGATACCACTTGTTAGGAATCAGCTCTGATACCAGTTGTTGGGCATCAGCTCTGATACCACTCGTTGGGCCCTTTCAACGAATTAAGAGAAAATTAACGCAGCGGAAAAATAGAAATGGGACACATAGAAATTTACGTGGTTCACCCTCAACTGTTTTAGGGCTACGTTCACGGGTAAACTCCGAATAATTCTTCCACTATTAAAAATAGTAGGTACACAGAGAGTAATACAAAAATAGTAGCACTCAAAGTGTTTCCCAAAAACACTCCATAATAATTTCCTCACTATTTTTCTCTCCCCTAGTTTTAGGAAACCCTTCCTAAAACTAGACACACTCTCTCTATATTTTTTTCTTCTTCGTCTTTCTGCTGTGTGTGTTTTTCAACTGAGGAAAATCCTCTCTTATTTATAGGAGAGGAAATTTGAGAGCCGCGTGTGAGTTACACACGGCTCTTCATTTAGGTTGGTTGCCAACCTTCTGCTAACCTTCTGCCAACCTTTTTAAATAACACGTTTTTTCCCTTTTTTTTCTTTTCTTTTCAAACTGTGTGGGTCCCACTTGAGTGGACACCACCACAACACTTATTCCCACGAACACCTATTGTCTTTAGGAAGTTTCAGCTGTACTATTTTCTCATCTGCCAAGTTAAAGCAACAATAATCTTGCCGGAATTTGCAAAATCTGCCACCCAGCCGGAATTTGCTAATTCTGCCATCCAATGAAGAGCTCCATGCAGAAATGTCCCTGCCTGACCATAACTAATATTGAAATTCAAATTTCATGCTTTCGCATAGAATTCGATTTCAATGAAAGAACAATGAGTGCATTTTACTTTATCAAGTGGTTTTTGCTAATCCCACATTGTACCACCTTATAATCATCAGTAACGGAGTCATAACCTAAACCATAAGACACATAATCACCACTTTCAGGCATCGGAAATATTCGATATTCTCTAATCAAAGGATTCCATACGATAATAGAATAATAGTTAGAGTCAAAATCAGCGCTTGAGACACTGTTATTACTAGAAAAATCCCATGAAACACACATCCTCAAGGCATTGGCTTCATTATCTTTGGAATAAAGAGTTGGTGTATTTATCCTAGCACGTAACAATATCACACCATCACAAGAACATAAGATCTTGTGATTGGTTTGATTCAAGAATGGCATTTGTTGCTTTAAGGGAGACTTAACTGGCTTAGCTTCTACTGCAGTATTAACATCAAAGAAATATGAACCACAAACATATTTGGGTAAATCACCTTGGGATCGTGGGACGTGTGACCTGATGAAGTTTGGACTAGAGATTAGAGAATTCAATGATTTTGATAAGCACTTGAAACGCAGTAGTGATTTAGCCGGTAGCTTTGAGAATATCTGCCCTACAATTTCTTCAGGTACTCTGATTTCCATGGCAGCGCCGCCCTTGAGGTTCTCTCTTTGGTTTTCAGGGTCTGAACCAGGGTTTTTGAAACAAAAATTATATGCAATATTTATAGTTGTGTTGGAAATAGGGCTTTTCCCTTTTCGATTTCTATATGGATTCGGAATCCGTCATCATTAGACATAAAGAAAACTCGTATTATAGGTCTACTTTCTTTTTAACAGGAATATTTTATTTTGGTGGGGTCTTGCACGAGAATATTACTAGACTTCAAATATTTATTTTTAATTTTTTTTTTAATTTTCGTTTTTAGTTATAAAAAGACATTTTGTCACTGTAAGCTTGAAGTGGGTATCCTGGGTTAAATGATTGTTTTAATTAATTATCGTGCTTGGTAATATCACATATATCCTAACATATAGAGTTTAAAGTAGTGTTTTATTAAACGTCATCCTCGTTAACGTTTAGCATTTTTATAAATTTTGTGTGACGTTTATGTCCATCACTTGTGTTTGATTTGTTCTTATATTCTTATCATTTTTTGTCATTTTATATTAACAGCTAATAAACGCTTATTCGTACCGAACACTTTTATTTTCAACCGTTGTATAAACAATTAACCTATAATAGCTAATATCACACTTATTTATACGGAACACTTTCATTTAAATGGCTATATAAATAACTAACCACTAACAGCTACTATCTAACCACTAATGGCGGACAGCTATTACAACAATTAACAACTACTAAAACTGCTAAAATTAACGAATATGGCCTTAGTCATAAAGTTAACATCACTTTCAGATTTAAACTTACATAATATTTCAGCTTAATAACTTGGAGCATCATCGAAACCAAAGTCACTTTCAAATGATTATTCTTCATGCTAATCCATTTGAGCAACCAAAATCTTTACAAAAACGATTGTTGCTATCTTCATCATAATTTCTTTTAGCAATTTTTGCACATGTATATATGGTTCATTCAATGACAAAACACGAATTAAAAAATAACAAGAACTAAAATCTGCAAAATTTTAGAAAACAATGACTTATTTTTCTTCTTCATTTTCATAACTCTCTCTCTCTCTCTCTCTCTCTCTCTCTCTCTCACAAAACTCACAGGTCCTCAAAAATCATGCAAGGCTCTGGAATCATGGGCTTCATAGTATGCTTGGGCTTTCAATGTTGGGAGTCTTACATTTTACTCTATTCTTAGCTTGATCTCTAAATTGGCTTTGAAAGTTAGTGGGCTTCTTGTTAAAGTGACCTAAGCTATTTTAGCTTTATACTAATCCAACTTATATGCCTTCAATTTTTCCGTCTCTTTTCAATATGGAACTGTTGTGCCTTATATTCTCCAACACTCCCCCTCAAGTGCAGATGCAATTGGATTGACCTCTCTTTTGAGGCCTAGTTGTCACTTGGTATTTATATAGATTGAACTAAATCTGGCTCATTGGACTTCTTTCAATCTTTAAATTTATCTCAAGCTTCGTTCATATGGTCTAGGCTCTCTTTCGGCTCCTTGATCCATTAACATTATGGATTGGGCTTTCTTTCGGCTCCTTAGTCCTTTATATCCATGGTCCTCATCTTTCCAGTGCAACCTTCTCAACTATTTGCTACTATGCTTTGTGTGTGCAAAATGAGGGAGAGGAAAATTGATAGAATCAAGGGTTTCTGTTGTACGAAGTGAAAATTATGAAATTGGATGTGGTGGTTTTATATACATAAGTTTAAGGGAACTTTTGTCTTAAAATTTTCCTTTTTTTTTTTTTTTTTTTTTTTTTTTTACTTCTCAAGATTTTATTATTAAGTTTTTGTGGACTAACAAAATATAGCTAATATTTAAACGGAATTCCAATTAAACTACTATAACAATGACAAAACATAGGAATCCGATGGTGGTTATGAAATAAGTTCTGCATCAGATGATGAGCCCATGCGAAAACTTTATCTTTTATTGGCGAGCCCTGAGCCTATCGGATTAATGTATTTGACTTAAATCTAGGGACTAAATTGTATTTACCCCTTTTAGCCATGATATATTATTACAAGCTAGCTCTGCACAAGAAAAAATAAATTGTTTTGGCTTTTACGTGTAAATATTAATTTGATGTGTAGTTATTATAACTTTTGAGATAATAATTTTTACAATTTTCAATTATCAAATAAGTATTTAATTAATTTAATTTTACAAGTTAAAATATTTAATAGCCAAATATATTAATTCACTCAAGAATTTTGTTACTTTAATTTTGTGACATCTTCAATTTTTTACTTTGATCCATCAATACTTCAACTTATAAATTTACATCTATTATACATTTCAATTTGTAAAATCATTTTATTGCACATTTTAACTTGCAAACTTAGAGCAATTATATATAAAAAAAAAAAAATTGATTATTGTTTCAAAATTAGCTAACAACAGGTTTGAGTAGCAGTAAATGCAAACCTTTCTTTTACCATTTCATATCCACATTCCGTGAAACTTCCCACCAAGCTTATCTAAGGATATTATGGTACTTTCACGTATAAATATGTGAAGTTGAGCCAGCTCATGATGATCCAAGATGCGTTATTATTAATTATATACTCCTTCTGCCTCATATTATATAAACTTACTTTAATTTTTTGTTTGTCGTAAAATGCAGTCCTATTTTCTTTTTTAAAAAATAATTTATTAATTTCTTAATATACTCTATTTAATGAATATCTATATTCCCAAATGTATGTACATTATTTAATAGTCTTAATTATAAATTTGGTATTTGAATTTTCTAAAAATTTTTATTTCAATATTTCAACAGAAAATGTTGATAACCTGGTATCTGAACTCCTAAAATATTTTCAATTAGGAAACTCCAACTTACGTGGTTTACCGAAAATACAAATAAGATGTGTTGGACCCATTAATTATAAAATATAAGCTGCATAGGACCACATGTCGATTGCCAAGTCGGTTTTGACATGTAAGAAAAAGTAATTGATCCACGAAATAAAAATGTTAAATTACTTATGTAGCTTTGCAATGAAAATGAATGCCCTTATATTGCGAATCGCGGGCTTGGAAAAATTAGGGTTCCAAATTAAGAAAAATTGAAAGAGGGATTCTCTAATCACAAGCTCTCATTTCATCTCTCATACCTTCTTTCCTCTCTGTGACAACCTCTCTCTCTCGTCCTCTCTTCCTCCGACGCTTCCCCGAGTCATTTTTGACAAAGTTAGTCCTTACATGTTCTAGGATTTGGTTCAATTTTGTGAGAAACGATTATAACGTAAAGAGAGTTACATATGTTCAAGGAAAGCAATAGCCTGATGAGCTTCCACTGCTGGTCAAAGTTTACTCGCTAAAACGTGGTTATTGGAAAGAGATTAAAGCGCAAGAGCGGAGTATTGCATGACCGAGCACAGGTGGTCACGATACTTTATGAATGGCCACATCCATTGGGTTGCATATGAGACGAAACCACGTGCCATTTACAATTCAATTTTGTTGTTTGATATGACCGAAGAGAAATTCAAGAAAACGAAATTGGCAGAGATTTTGATACGAATATGTCATATGAATATGTTAATTGCAAATATTAAGTGTTCTCTTGTAGTATTGCAGTATGATAGGCAATAACCTGATGTAAATATGTAGAATTTGAATATGGAGACAAGTGATTAGGGGTAGAATTTGTAATGTGTGGATAACAAAAGATTATGGGTCTACAAATTCATGGATTAAGATTTATACTGTCAGTGTTGATGGAGGAGTACAATTGGTTTTGGGGATAAGAGCTAATGGAGGCTTTTAGTGTGACATCCTGACCCGGCAAAGCGATCTTAAAAGGGAGGTTAAAGCAAAGCTCCTGGCTAGCTTCTAGGATGGCAGGCTTGCTAGGGTAGTGGAATGCAGAACACAGGAATAAATCGGACCATAAATCGAAAAGGGAAAAACTAATCATCAGAAACGACTTTTGATGGAATAGCCTAGAGAATTGGAAGAATTTCGGGGTTGAGTGTGCTCGCTAAAGGAAAATCCTAGGATGGTGACCTCCTCGGAAGTTCCCCATTTCACCTGTGGGACAAAACTGTGCGGGTCTTGCCAATCCAGTATGGGATGGGATTGGCTTGATCCAAAGAGGACGATTCCTCTAGTGATTGGAGTCCAGCGTGACGATTGGTATCAGAGCCAGACCCCCTCTAGTAGATATATGGTTCGAGGACGAACTACGTAGAAGCTAGTGGATTTATGACATTTCGACTCGGCAAAGCGATTCTAAAAGGCCGGGTAGAGTAAAGCTCTTGGCTAGCTTCTAAAATGGCAGACTAATTAGGTGTCAGACCTGATTCCATGGGCCGAACTGGCACTAGGGCCCAAGTAAGCTTAAGGCCCCCGAGGCCCGAAGTAAGCCTAGCTACAAATTCAACTATAACAATGTGATTTTCAAACATTAAGCCCATATTACTATGCAAAAATAAACCTCATATTTATACTATAATTCGGCCCCAAACTATAATATCTTAAACATTTACGAATCGAGCCCAGTTTACAATACAACACATTTATAATATGGATTCACAGAATTATTTCATCTATATTAATACACAACTAAAGATATATAGATCCTACAACTGCGGAGTTCACTAATAGCTAGAAACAGTGAAGTTTTTACATATAATAATACATGAATTAGTCTATTGCAAAAACTGGAAATTTACTCATATAGCCCTACGGAGAAAATTGTAGAACTTTACTCGAATCGGTTTGGTCCAACTCAACGATTTAGCCTGATTTTTGTTTGGTTTACTGATTTTTCACTTGGTTTCCGATAATGTGTTTTGGACTTGAGCCCAACTTCGCAAACTTAGGCTCAGATTGGAATTACTCGGTATTTGCAGCCCATATCGTCAAAGATTCGAATTTTTGATTTAATAAAAATTCAAAAGTTTCAAAAATAAAAATACGGGGTGTTTCACTAGGGCAGTGGAATGCGGAACAAAGGAATGAATACGATCATATATCGAAAAGGGAGAACTAATCATCAGAGCCACTTTTTGGTGGAATGACCTGGAGAGTCAGAAGAACTCCTAGGTTAAGCGTGCTCGCTTAAGAGAAATCCTAGGATGGGAAACTTCCTGAAAAGTTTTCCATTTTGCCTGCGCTATAAAATCGTGAGGGACAATTCCTCTGGTGGTTAGAGTTGGACGTGGCATTTAGTGTCGACAAAGAAGGGATTGTTGGTTTCCAAGCCCTCGATCTGTGTTCATTTTCATTGCAAAACTAGAAAAGTAATTTACCATTTTTATTTCATTTACCAATCACCTTTTGTTCATGTCAAACCCGACATGGCAGTCGACTTATTGTTCTATGTAGCTCATTTTTTATTATTGAGTGGGTCTCTCAGGTCCTACTTATATTTTCGGCAAGCCATTAGGCTGGAGACACCTGATTGAAAGTATTTTAGGAGTTTAGACACTCGATTGTAAACATTTTCCATTGAGAGACTGAAATAGAAATTTAGAATCCATACGTTAAATTTATAATAAAGCCTTATTTAATATTAGTACAGGGGTATTTTAAAAAATAATATAGTTTAACTATATTAATTTGCTTTTCTTAATTTATATGAAAGTCAAACTAGCCCTATATATATGGAACGAGGGAGATTTTTTTTTTTTTTTTTGCACTTTAGAAAATTAAACAATGTAATTGGAGAATCAAGATTTTTACTAATGGAAAAATTATAATCTTGTACTAATATTATGATAAAATCAACCATTCTATTGCTCTGTTTTTTAAAAAAACACTTCTTTTGTTCCTATGTTTTTTATTATTATAGACTATTGTCGTTCCGTAAAAAAAAAAATTCAACTTTTCCATTAAGTGGCGTATGGAAAAACAAAAAATACTTTTTAATCCATCTTAAATTTGCATTTTTTGCCAAATTTAAACGTATTCAAAACTAAATAAATTAAAAGGAGTTAACCCAACTAAATGAATGCAAGGATTGTATTGTCATCTAACTATCATGCATTTCAATGAAGAGAGAGAACTATCATGCATTTCAATGACGAGAGAGAGAGAGAGAGAAGGAGAGAGATAAATTAATGGACAAGAAGGAAAGAGAAGGACAAAATGATAGTCTTTTCTTTTAAATTTAACAATAGAAAATATAAATATCAATTGGAAGGATGAAATAGTTGGACAGAATCAGTGTATGAAAAATTAGGGGTGTAAATTGGTTTGGAATATTGTAACACCTGCCTCCTAGTCCCGAGAGACCCAACAGTGGATGCCACATTCGGTGCCGGAGACACCGTCTTAACTTAACATATAGATCATAAAATTATATTATGAATTAGAAGTAATTGAGTATTCACAAGTTTAGCGAGTAATAAAATTTTTTTATTATATCATTTCATTTCATTTTCATCTTTATATATATATATTGAGGAAAATCCTACAGAAATATTGTAAGAATTTCCCCTTTAAAACTGAGCTCGCCAAACATGTGAATACAAAACACTCCCAATTAAACTCTGAACTCCCAACATCTCCAAATAATCATCATAATATAACAACACTTCTATGTTTTCATAACTACATAAATCCTCAATAGCATTAATTAATTGCATTCATTATATATATCAAGTCTTAATGAACTAATCATACCAACTGTCTTAAAATATTTCATATTCAATCATTTAATAAAATCTCATGCTTATTTCCAAATATATACACCAAAATAATTTATAATTACAAGTTTAAGTCATAATTCAAATAACATAATCTCCGAATGTGTAATAATTATACATGTCATAATTCTTAATTACATAAATCTCAATCTACTACTACCAAATTAGTCACTTCTGCTCTGATACTACTCTTCTGATCTTCAAGTAGCAACCACGGTCTTCAACCTACTTGTGATAAAAATCGACGCGCTGAGTATAAAACTCAGTGGTGATCATAATTCACATACTTACCAAAGTTACGATGGCAACTTTCTTTAAACACAAATTTCATAAAATCATTTAATTTCAACATACATTTACATTTATAGCAAAAGAAATATCAAATAAACTATTAATTAATAACATAAATAATTTTAATTCTAACATTTAATCATCATACATACTTTAGTTCTTTACTTAGAATATCAAATAAACTTATAATTAATAACATAAATAATTTAATTCTTTCAAATCACAAATTCATTACTTAAACATTTATTACACCAACACATATACTATTTATTTTTAAAACCATGTACCGATATATCATGCTTTGAAAATTTATTTGATAACATAATCATAAATTTCCAAAGTAAGGTTTACTAAAAGAATACGATCTCATTCGTTTAATTTCCTTACAAATATTTTCCAAGGGCTCGTATACACTTAGGAGAAAGAGAAGCAGATAGGTTTTCATAACTTATTCATGATGGCCTTAGGTCGCCATCTTATTCATAACATATAGAGCGCGTCCGCCCTAACATAAGACACCTACGTGCCTAGCATATGATCATAGCTCTTATCATAGTGGCATCAAATGCCGAGCATGCTCATCATACATAATAAAATCAAATCATATATAAAATCATACTTTCCTTATTCAAAATTAAGGCACATACACCTTAAATATCCATTTTTTTAACTCTAAACATATGAAAGTTATCAAAATAATCATACTTATGTCATATATATATATATATATATATATATATATATATATATATATATATATATATATAGCAAAACATAAATAAAAACAATTAAGTAAACCTTACTACCCTAAGGTGGTTCGACCTCCTAATGAAACCCAAGGGGAGGAATTTCCTTCTCCAATCAAGCATGCTAATATAACTCTTATGCACCAAAATATCCATTTCAACCCTCATCATGCATAATCTAAATTAATTCCACACTTTTTCCCGAAATTCCAACAAGTTTTTCCCATTTATATCCTTTCAAACATATCCACCATAACGCTTTTCAAACTTGTCTTATTTTTGTCAAATAAATCCTATAAAAATACAAATAATCAAGTGAAACTTCCTCATACCTGATTCTTACATACCTTTATCCAAATAAACCTATGATTCAAGACATAGGAAATTTTCAGCATTAAAGTAACCTTGACCTTTGCTGGGTTTTTAAGACATAACTTAAGTTATATGTCTCCAAATTGAATTAAATTAGATTCATTAGAAAGATAAGACAAAATGATACAAATGTTATGAAGGGACCACAGTCCAGATCAATCTGTAAGATAGCAAACAAAAGGTAGGAACACAGACAAATAGTCTAGACCTAATTCAGCAGAACCAAGTCCAATGTTTATTGAATTCCTCCTTAACCAAACACTCAAATTAAATCAACCCAAAACCAGAGAAATATCAAGACACAGTGCAATAACTCTCATGAAGAACTCAGAACATAATCTTGCCATTAGAGTGGTCAAAATGGGCACTCAATTCAGTGATGCATGTGGCCCATCATAACAGAGTCAGTTTGGGTGTTTCAGCTATAAGTTGAGCTATATATGTCCAAATTGGACACAAGAGGATGGGTTGGAAAGCTAAGAAGTAGATCTACAATTTTATGAAGGACTCAAACACAAATGGGAAGTAGAAAGGATCAAAAAACAATCCTTAATCTCACCCAATAACACCTTTTTCCAAATTCAGCTTACTTTAACCATGAAAAGAACATGAAATACATAGATACAAGGTAGAGGTTTCTACCACATAGTAAATACTCATCAAACATCACTCAAGAACATGTTTATACAACCAAAGTTCAACAATTCAATCATTTCATACAAAATCCCTAAATATACACATAATAGCATAAATTCACAAAATCAAAAATTGAAGTAAGGTAAGTGTGTTTATGAACACTAACCTTATAAAGAAGCTTGGATTAAAGTTTCCTAAGCCTTAGCTTTGCCTTACACCTTGGTAGAAGGTTTCCACAACCTTTGGCTCAAGTAGAGAATCTCCAAATTTCTTGAAATAATTCACCAAAAATCACTTTTCAAGCTTTAATCTCTAGGATTAATTACTTAAATCAAGTTGGGCGGGTTCAATTTGGTGGATTTAACAAGTAAGAAGTGAAGAAAAAAAAAAGGAGAGAAAAAGAAGAAGTTGGCGTTGAAATGGAGAAGAAGAAGAAGAAGAAGAAGAAGAAGTGGTGTTCAATAATTGGAGTTGACCTTATAAAGTGATCAAAGGGTATTTAGGTCTTTTCTCACAATTGGTTGGCTAAGATTAAGTCAATAGTAATCTCATCTAATGGCTAAAAATATTCTCCAATTAAATTGCTTCAAAATATTATTTTTCTCCGTAAAATTCTCAAATTTACTCCATAAAAATAATTCCTCAAATTTCCTTAATTAATATAAAACCATAATTCATTATTCACTAATTATCTAAATTCTCCAAAAATATTCATTACTTACTTTCTACCCATAAAAATCATGTATGCATGCTCCAAAAATATTAAATAAAATATAAAACATATATAGTAATTTTTCCGGACAAAAAATAATAACGACCCCCGCACCGGTGGTACTATTCACAGACTGGTGGTACTATTCACAGACCGTGGTACTATTCACAGACCGGTAAAACTACTACTTCAAACACAGAAAAATTAGGACGTTACAAATATACCAATCCAAATTGAAATTCCAAATCGAATTACAATTTGGAATGGAATTTTGGAATATGAAATTTAAAATGGAATATATTTTTTAGAATATTAGTATATGAGATATGGAAAAAAAATATAGTACAAAATTTCATATTCCAATCCACATATTGAAATTTTATTTTAGCTTTAATTATATATTAAAAATTTTCATTATAAAACTGTATGGTTTAATGAAATATTAATCATGATAGTAACTATTATATAGGCTTCAAAATTCAATAGTAGAAAAAAAAAAAAAAAAGGAATCTCAACTTCACAATCATAATTTGTATATTTTTCATTGATTTTTTTTTTTTGTGAAATAAAAGAAGCCCAAAGAATTAAATCTAAAGACGTCGGGCAGGAATCTCAGATAAACAAAGAGGAAGGGATAGAATTACCCAACCTGGCTAAATGATCAGCAGCGAAATTCGCCTGGCGGAAAATATGATGCAGAGAGCACTCCCAATCACAAACCAATAAATTCTTTATATCTAAAATGAGGACTGCCAAGGAATGAGAAGACGGAAACTCCAAATGGACTAAACGATTCGCCTCCAAACTATCAGTTTCCACAATGATCTCCCGAAAATCACAATCCCAAGCAAGCACAAGGCCAGTCCTAATAGCAGTCAACTCTCCTACCAAAATCCTAGAGTGCCCAATATTAATGGAAAAATCCCCAGTCATTTTCCCCTAAAGTCCCGAAATAAACCACCTCCACTAGAAAGACAAGGATTAGAAAGACAACTATTATCATAGTTCAATTTGACCCAACCCTCCGACGAAGCAACCCAAGCAACATTAATCGGCCTGCGAATCTTAAAAGTGGCAGCAGGAGAAGAATTAACAATATCCATGGCCACTATAAATACTCACCGATTTAAATCAAAAAGAGCAAGGGACTCATTCTGAAAAACAAATAAATTCCTCGCCTTTCAAGCCCACCAAATAGAGGCTATAAACCAAAGATGCCAGGAAATACCAAAAGGACCTTGAACATAGCAAGACAAGTTACTCCACAACCACATAGTCAAATCAGGCATACTAAACAAAGTTGAAGGCAAGACCCATCGTTGCCACCATCCCTACATTACAACACAATCACGCAAAAGATGCAAAAGGGATTCTTCCAACATACCACAATGACCACATAAATTAGAGGAAGACAAACCTCGAATATACTGCAAAGAATTAGTTGAAAGACCAAAATGAAGAATCAACCATAAAAAATGCCTCAACTTAGGCAAACTATCAATCTTCCAAGTCCAGACAAAAGGTGAAGCAACAGAATCTTTAGGAGACTCCGCAAAAAATAGAGAAGAATAAGCTGCTTTAACTGTAAAATTACCTGTAACGCCCTATTTTTTCTGTGTTGAAATAGTAGTTTATCAGTCTGTGAATAGTATCGCCGGTCCAGGAGTCGGTATTATTTTGGTCCGAAAAAATTATTATATATGGTTAATATTTTATGTAACATTTTTGGAATATGCATGTATGGTTTTTATAGGTAGAAAGTAAGTAATGAATATGTTTGGAGAATTTTAGATAATTAGTGAGTAGTGAATTAATGTGTGATATTAATTAAGGAAATTAGAGGCAATATTTGTATGGAGTAAATTTGAAAATTTTGTTGTGTTACATAATATTTTGAAGGAATTTAGTTTGGAGAATATTTGTAGCCATTAGATTAGATTACATTGACTCAATCCTAGCCACCCAATTTTGGTGAAAGACCAAACTACCCTTTAATCAACTCCATTATTTGAGCAACATTTTTCTTCCTTTGCCTTTCCATTCAACGTTTACTTCTTCTTCCCATTTTCACTTTAGCCTCTCTTTTTCTTCTCTTTATGTTCTTCACTTCCTACTTGAATAATTCACCAAATTCACTCCATTTACCTTGAATTAAGTAAGAAAATCTAGAGATTAAAGCTTGAGAAGTGGTTTTAGTGACTAATTTCAAGGATTTTGGAGAATTACTACTCAGGTGAAGTAAGTGATTTCATGATTAAACTTCATTATTTTTGGGTTTAGAGTTTTCTTTTAGCATATATATACTTAATCATGCTCCAATTTCTTCTTTTATTTGTTTTCTTTGTTTTGATTTTGAGTTTAATACATGTAGAGGGTGGAGAGCCATCTATCAAAGATAAAGGCAACACCAAAGCTTAAGGAGCTTTCATTAAAGCTTACTAAAGTTTGTTTTGAAGGTTTGTGTTCATAAACACACTTACCTTACTTCAATTTTTTATTTTGTAAAGTTTGTGCTACTTTGTGAAACTTTGGGGATTTGGTATGAAATGATTTGATTGTTGAAATTTGGTTGTATAAATGTGTTCTTGAGTGTTTTCTAAGCCTACCTATATGTTGAATTTATGAAGAAAATATTTTTCTCTTCTTCTTCCAAGAGTGGCAGAATTTACCAAGGGAAAATGTGTTAATGGGTGTGTTTAAGGACTGTTTTTCCATTCGTTTTATTTTCCCTCTATATTTGAGTCCTTCATGAAAGTTGTAGGTCCACTTCTTAGCTTTCCAACCCATCCTCTTGTGTCCAATTTAGATATATATAGCTCAACTTATGGCTAAAACACCCAAACTGACTCTGTTATAACGGACCACATGCAGCAATAGATTGAGTGCCCATTTTGACCACCATAATGGCAATATTAGGTGCTGAGTTATTCATGAGAGTTGTTGCCCTATGTCTTGAGATTTCCTTAGTTTTCGATTGGTTTAATTTGAGAGTTTGGTTAGGGAGGAATTCGATAAACATTGGACTTTGGTTTTGCTGAATCAGGTTTGGACTGTTAGTTGTGAATACTCAAATTTTGAGGCTCAAAAGGCCAGTTTTTCCGGACTGTAAACAGTCCGGCCGGAGAAGCCTCCGGAACGAAAAAAACTAGAAAGTTTGTCGGCCGCAGCGGTGGCAGCCGCCGTCGACAGCGGCTGCGGTCGACTGTGAATACTCAATTTTTTAGGCTCAAAAAGCCTATTTTCCCGGACTGCAAATAGTTCGGCTGGACTGGAGGCCATTCGAAAAGTTCATCGAAAGTATGCCAATATGGTACTTGAAATGTCCGGAAAATTACGAAGATCGCAGAACTGGTCTCGGAATATTTTTTGGAGGTCTGGAACTTCCGAAAAAGCCTCCGGAATGAAAAAAAAGAGCACGGGTCGATGTGCCCGCCGCCCACCCTCAAGAGCGGTCCAGGGCGGGCACGCCCGCCCCACTGGGGTGGGCACACCCGCCCGCCCTCAAGGGGGCGGACATGACCGCCCTGGAGGGCGGGCACCCCCGCCCTCGAGGGCAGGCACGCCCGCCTTCCAGGGCGGGCAAGACCGCCCTCGGGTTTCTTTTTTCCTATAAAATTGGCCCCGGGGCCTCCGTTTGTAGGCACTCAGTCTGTGTTGACGGACGCTCCTTCTCCCCCACGCTCCTTGCGATTCTTTACTGCTTTTTTGCATTTTTTCTTATTTAGTGCTTTCTTGCTCTGTTAATTGGTCACTAAAATTAAATTAATTAATATTCCCTTAACGAGGAGCTTAACCTGGAGTTAAGAAGTGGCCGTCAATTAAATCAGGTACATGAACTAAACTCTGCCTATTTAATTATAGCACTTCATGCATGCTTCTCTTCTACTCCTAATAACTCTACAACTGCATAAATGCATTCACATCACAGTTAGGCAAATAAACTGCCTCAATTAAATATAATTAAGCTTTAATGCCCGGTTAATCAATAATCGTGGTATTAAGCTTAAATCCGACAATATCGGCTAAAAGGACCTAGTTAATCGATAACTACGGTTAATTGCCTTTATTTCGAACAGTCTAGCTTAAGTCCAATTAATCAATAATTGTGGCTAAAAAGCCTTAATCAATCACGTTTTGGCAACAAATTGCCTATAATTAAATCAACCACATCTTGGCAACAAATTGCCCACGGTTCAATCAATTTTTGGCAAACAAATTGCCTATAAATTAGATTAACCACTTTTTAGCGACAAATCGCTTAAATCACAATTTTTGGCTAAAAGCCTTCAAACAATTGCTTTTGGCAAATAAATTGCCATAAGTCAATTAATTTTGGCGACAAACGCCCAATCAATCAATTTTCAGGCAATAAATTGCCTAAATCAACTCTTTTTGACTAAAAGCCTTAAATCAATCATTTTGGCGACAAACGCCCAATCAATCAATTTTCAGGCAATAAATTGCCTAAATCAATTCATTTTGGCTAAAAGCCTTAACTCAGTCATTTTGACGACAAACGCCCAAATAATCACTTTTGGCAAACAAATTGCCTAAATCTTTTGGCTAAACGCCTTCCCATACCAACTTTTGACACAAATGCCTTGATCACTTTGGCGACAAATCGCCTAACCATTTTTTGGCAATAATAAGCCCAAACATCAATTTTTGGCAAACTAATTGCCTAAATCAATCTTTTTGGCTAAAAGCCACTAAAATCAACATTTTTGGCATCAAATGCCTAAAAATCAATTCTTTGGCAAAATGCCTAAACAAAATGCACGAAGCATACACACACTCATGCATTAAGCATCCCCATCCAAAGCCCTCTAAAAGAGGCCTATCGAACTACGTTGACTTTGATCTTCCATTCAAACGGAAGTACGTAGGCACGTTTGGGATTTAACCCCGGGCGGCAAGTTGAAATCACTTAAACTTTTTTATTGGTCCAATTGCATCATTTACCCTGCAAAGCATTCATTGTTTTGGTTAGTTCATCAGCATGACATAGTCTCGGGATCCACCTCGGGTTCGTAGTCCATGCCTTAACATTGGGTTAATTAATCTAGCATTTAGGTTAATTAAAATTGGAGTCACTTAAGGTTTTTTCCTAGTTTACCCTAAAATAATCAAACAAGGTGGCGACTCATACATTCACGTGCATTTCTGCCCTTAGTCACATGCATTTGTATGCTTGATGTTTTGGGTAGGGGTTCACATTATTCTGTGTTCCTAGCTTCTTTTTGCTATCTTACAGGTTGATCTGGGTTATGGTTCCTTCATAAATATTATAGAATTGTGTCTTATCTTTCTAATGAATCTAATTTCATTCAATTTGGAGATATATAAAAACCCAGCAAAGGTCAAGATTGCTTTTATGCTGGAAATTTCCTATGTTAAGTAATTTTGTTTAAGTATGAGAATTTTCATGAATTACTTTAGTTTAAATTCAGTTTTCATTATGATTTTATGAATACTACAGAAAATAAATTTTATGAGAAATGTTAAGAAGTAAGAATTAAAACAAGGATTTTGGGCTGTAATATACTTTGTGTGAATTTGATGCGTGAATTGATTTTATTATGTATGATGAGCATGCTCAGCATTTGATGCCATTATGATAAGAAGCTATGATCATATGCTAGGCACGTGGGTGTCTTGTGTTAGGGCAGACACGCTCTATATGTTATGAATGAGATGGCGACCTAAGGCCATTATGAAAACCTATCTGCTTCTTTTTCTCCTAAGTGTATGTGAGCCCTTGTAAACATTTTTTTTTTTTTAACCTAGTAAACCTTGGTTTGGAAATAAATGATTACATGTTATCAAATGAATTTTTAAGCAAGATATTGCGGTACATGGTTTTCCAAATAAATGGTATATGTTTTGGTATAATACATGTTCAAATATATGATTTGCAAGAATTAAATATTAGTAATTTATTTGATATTCTTTTGCTATAAATGTAAATGTATGTTGAAACGTTAATGATTTTATGATTGTAAATCTTTTGATGCAAATTTATGTTTTAAGTGTGTTGCCATCGCAACATTGGTTTGTGGTGATTTATGAGCACCACTGAGTTTTATACTCAGCGCGTTGATTTTATCACGCGTAGGTTGGAGTCTGTATTTGCCGCTTGAAGACCAGAAGAGTAGCATCAGAGCTGAAGAGATATTTGGTAGTTGGCATGTATAAGTCGTCTATTTTTGGAGACTATATTATTAATTTATACTTTAAGCATATTATTGTAAATTATTTTGGTGTATTTATTGGAAGATAAACTTGGAATTTATCTAATGATAGAAGTGATATGTTTAAATGAATGTGTCTAATTGATGCATATTAACATGTTGTAGTTATGAAATTAGAGAAGTGCTATTGTGTTGTTCTTGGAGTTTGATGGGGGTTTGGAGTTTGAATTTGGGAGTGTTTTGTATTCACATGTTTGGCAAGCTCAATTTTTAAAGGGATATTCTTACAGTATTGCTGTAGGATTTTTTCCAATTTATATATAAAAAAAGAAGAAGATAAAAACGAAATGAAATTTCTATTATAAAAGAAAAAAAAATTTCTCGTTAAACTTGTGAATACTCAATTGTTTCTAATTCATAATTTTATAATTTATATGTTAAGTTAAGACAGTGCCTCCGGCACCGAATGTGGCATTCCCCGTCGGGTCTCTCGGGGCTTGGCGGCGGGTGTTACATTACCATTAGATAAAAACCTCCAAATAGGAGTGTCAGCCACAATTACTGTCACAGAGAGAGAAATCGCTCGAATTTAACACTTAATCACATTAGGAAGAGGAGTTCGTAAACTCGAAAAATCCCAAGAACCATTCCAAATGGGAGTAGCCACCCTAAGATATTCCTCACCCCTGTAATAGAATCCAAAACATGCACCGAACGACCCACAAGCAACCAAACGACCATCACCCACACGCCAAAAGAAAAGAGGTTGTAACTGCAAGAAACTTCTAACAATACCTTTCCATGTACTAGAACCAGAGTTCTTCAACCCAGGAGGAAAAAAATGCCCTTGGCAATACTTCATAGACAACACTTGTATCCATAAAGCTGAATCACGTGTAAACATTTTCCGACCCAACTTATCAAGCAAAGTCACATTCAACAATCGAGCACTTTGAAAACCCAAACCACCCAACTTCTTAAGCTTAATAAGCTAGTGCCAACCCACCAAGTGCATGTTGCGACGATCATCCGAAGAACCCCAATAAAAATTATGAGCTAAGTGATCCAACCTAGCACAAATAGAAGAAGGCAACTACATAGTTTTCATCAAATAATCGAAGAATAGATAGAAGACTTAATAAGAATTTCTTTACCTCCAGGACTAAGCAAATGTGACCGCCAATTAGCAAGATGTAGCTCCACCTTTTGAATTAGAGACTGATAATGGACCACAGAAGAGCGACCGTGCAATATGGGAACACCCAAATACTTACCCAAGTCTGAGGTAATAGCAACACCTAAATTAGCACGCTGACCACTGGAATCACAAAAACTAGCTAGCACATCAAAAACCACCTTAGCCTGACGCACCATTGATTTCCCAAAAATAATCAAATCATCAGCAAAAAGTAAGTCGCTTATGGGTAGACCCCCTTGAGAAGCATGAATTGAAACCCACTTCTTCCTCCTAACCTGCTTCTCAATCAATAAAGAGAGACCTTTCATGCATAGCATGAAAAGATAGGGAGCACAAGGGTCCCCCTGCCACAAGTCGCAAGTAGGCGAAAAAAAAGCCAAAGGGCTCCCATTCCATAAAACTAACCAAAGAGGACTGAGAAAGGGCACTCATAATCAAGGAAAACCAAAGACTTGGAAAGCCAAAAGACTACAAAATAAATCCCAGATAATCCCAGTAAACTCTATCATAAGCCTTCTTCAGATCAACTTTCGAAGCAAAATGACCCCTTTTACACTTAGACCGCCTAAAAGAATGAAGGAGCTCCTGAGTAATGATAATATTATCAACAGTCGACCGGCTATGTATAAAACTGCTTTGCTGTGAACCTATTAAACCATCAATAAAGGGCCACAATCAAAGAGCAAGAACCTTCATAACAACTTTGTTCAGAACATTACAGAGTAATCGGGCATAATTGGGAAATCAACTCTGCGCAGCCACCTTAGGAATAGGAACAATAAAACCCTGAGCCATGTGCAGATCCATCACACTAGAAGAAAAGGTATGATTAACAAACGAAACCACCTCATCACCAATAACATCCTAATATTTCTTACAAAATAAAGGTTGAAATTCATTAGGTCCAGGGGCTTTAAAACGACCCATACTAGACACAGCCCCCTATACCTCCTCCCTAGAAACCGACCTCATCATAAACCTGACAGCATCTACCGACAAACAAGGAAAAATAATGTCTGAGAAAGAAGAGGAAGAGAATTAAGCATCAACCGAGAACAAATTCTCACAAAAGGAAGAGAACAAATTCTTCAACTATAACAGATCCAAAATTGACACGTCATCTAATTCTTTAGACACTCAATTTTACTCTTTTTTCGACGAACTCGAGTGACAGTATGGTAATACTTACTACAACGATCACCATCCTTAAGCCATGAAGAATGAGATTTTTGGAACCCGAAAACCTCCTCCTAGCGCAAGATCAAACTATACTGCTACAATAGATCTTGCTCCAACTCCAATATATAAAAAGAGACATGTTGTTGCAGAACTGCCTGAACTCCCTTAATGCGACGTAACAAAGTCTTCTTATTAAAATGAATGTTACCAAACATCTACTTATTCCAACAACAAGCATGTTCCTACATATTAGCAAGAGCCCCAAAAATAGAAGAATGAGGCAACCTCCAAGTAGAAGCTACCACAGTTGTAAAATCCTCCCTAGTAGCCCAAGCAGTTCAAACCGAAAAAGGTTTATTAACAAGAAATGGAGAAAACCTTTTAGTAGCAAGCAACAGGGGGAAATGGTCAGAAGCCAAGCAAGGCAAAGACATAACATAAGCTTCTGGAAAGGCACAACGCCAGTCTATGTTACACAAACCCCTATCAAGCTGCTATTAAATAACACCAATACCTAAAATAGAACGAGTCCAAGTAAACTAACAACCTGCACAACCCAAATCCAAGAAAGAACACTAATCCCAATTATCAACAAAACAGCAACAATTAAAAATAGAGGCCACAACACCACCTTTTTTCTCAACAGGACTAGCAATATCATTAAAATCCCCAAATAAAAGCCAAGGACTATGCATCTGACTAGCTATATCCACCATACAAGACTAAAAATAATCTCTCCGAACTCGAACAGGACTAGCATAAACTGCTGTTAAAACCAATCAGAATACCCAAGACAAGAAATAGAACAATGCACAAACTTGGTATCCACCACAAGCTCATAAATAGTGCAAGAATAATTCTACCACAGAACCCACACACCACTAGCAAAACCGACAGTATAAGATAGAAAAAATTTGAAAACCCCAATTTAATAAACTATAGACACAGCCCGAGCATCCAAAATTCGAGGTTCAACAATAACAATTAAAATATCAAGCCTATGCACTCTCTGAATTTCATTAACTTGAGTTCAAAAAACTCCTCTTACCCGCATCCCAATAATTCCACATAGAAATTTTTAAATCCATAAGAAAAAATGCAAAGGAAAAAGAGAAACCTAGCACCTGGAACTCAAACTCGACGTGGACTCCGGCTTCAACATCGGTGATTTAATGCCCAACTACCGCATCATCTTTCTCAGCAGAAACATCACCATCCTCGTCACTGGAGGAGTTTGCAATATCAACACAGGTAACCGCCGGAGCACCACTGCCATCACCAACAAATTGTGCCTGCAATAATGTCAAGAGATTGGCAACAGTTTGCAGGTCGGGGGGCTTTAGTTCCCTTTGGCCACTTGGTAGACCAACACCAATAGACCCCTCTGAACACACCACCAACCCAGGCCTCAAACCCCCGTTAGGCCTCAATAAACTATCTAACTTGGGCATGATTGCAGATTTAGGCTCCGTCCGAACAAACCGACCCACACCCAAGTCTTTATCCTCCAACCCAACACCAGCAAAGGATGGCTCAGCCAAAACAACAAACCCGCCAAAACAGTAGCTGGAAAAGAATGAGCCTACAGCAAACTTGAAGAACCCAGCTGTGACATCCCAACCCGACAAAGCGATCCTAAGGATGGCAGGCTAGCTAGGGTAGTGGAATGCGGGACACAGGAATGAATCGAATCATATATCGAAAAGGGGAAAACTAATCATTAGAGGCGCCTTTTGGTGGAATGGCTGGAGAGTTGGAAGAACTCCAGGGTTAAGCGTGCTCGCTTAACGGAAATCCTAGGATGGGTGACCTCTTGGAAAGTTTCCCATTTCACTTGCGGGACAAAACCGTGAGGTGTAGGGCGTCCGTTGACTACACCAAAGTGGACAATTCCTCTGGTGATTAGAGTCGGGGTGTGACAGTTGGTATCAGAGCCGGACCCCCTCCAGTAGATATATGGTTCGAGGACGAACCATGTGGAAGCTGGTGGGCCTGTGACATCCCGACCCGGCAAAGTGATCCTAAGGATGGCAGGCTAGCTAGGGTAGTGGAATGCGGGACACAGGAATGAATCGAATCATATATCGAAAAGGGGGAAACTAATCATTAAAGGTGCCTTTTGGTGGAATGGCTAGAGAGTTGGAAGAACTCTAGGGTTAAGCGTGCTCGCTTAACGGAAATCGTAGGATGGGTGACCTCCTGGGAAGTTTTCCATTTCACCTGCCGGACAAAACCGTGAGGTGTAGGGCGTGCGGGGACTACACTGCGGTGTAGGGCGTCCGTGGACTACACCAAAGCAGTCAATTCCTCTAGTGATTAGAGTCGGGGCGTGACACCAACCCATCATGCGAACTATAAGGACTACTACCAAGCCCAAAATGAGTCCCAAGAACAGGCCCTTTGGAAGACTCCTGTGCGACTTGAGGGGCCTTCCCTCTAGTCTGGCCCACACCATTTCTACGAGAGTCAATATAACAAAAATTTTGCATAGCCATTGAATCTTCATGCAACTATCCCTCCTCATTCGCCAAAGAAGCAAATTGATTACCAATTGACTTATCATATCGGGAATGATCCTTAGCACTAGAAGTTGAAATCTTTTTGAAATTTCGATGAGGTCTATGCTGAGACACCATCCAAGGACCAAATCCATCATTTGAATTTTGAACATTCAAACCACTCTCCTGCATTGCCTTATCCTGTGAACCACCAAACTCCTTATTAACCTTAACTACCTCCACGGCAGAATCCGGACAGACCTCTGAGCGATGACCCAGCCTACCACATGAAGAACAGAGGCCAATATACCTTCGTACTCCGCCCTCATCCATGCCCCACCAATAAAAGCACAGGGGATCAAAGGTTGAGACAGGTCTACCTCAACACAAACTCTAGCAAACCGACCCCTAGTAGCCAGTGCAGTCTGACGATCAATTTTAATCGGAGTGCCCACTGCACTAGCCGCAGCAAAAAGAATCTCATCACAATAAAACTCCATAGGAAACTTAATAAGCCGAATATAAGTAACCATGGAAGAAAGAACAGTCGTCGAAGGCTGAAAACCAAGCTTCCACTTTTGAATAGATAACAGTCGACCCCTATTAAATATGGCCCTTCAGAAATAATACGTAACATCAAATTTAGTCAAGTAAAATCCACAGCCTAAATCAATAACTTCCAAACTTGATCCAGGATTCCATAGCAAATTTAGGCGATTAACCAAAAAGGAATAACCAATTGATTTCCCGTACACTTTAACAATCGAACAACCAGTCCATTGTTCACTAAGCTCCAAAATAACCTCTGGTGCAACCATTACTTTCGATTTCAAAGGGTCAGAACCCTCATACTTCAAGCGGACTTTACCTGCCCAAGCATCACCCAACTAAAAACCTGAACTCTGAAAAACGAAGGGATGGTTCAAGGCCCGAGTTGATTGAAAAAGAAGACAATCACGAAAAGAGATCCTAGGAGCCAGTGAAAGATCACCAACTCTAGGAGGTTGCCCAACCCGGACTGGAACATCAGCGGCAGGGGAGAAGGAACTAGCTGAGAGATAGACATATCAGAAAAAAAAAAAAAAAAAAAAAAAAAAAAAAAAAACCCAAAGGTCAATACACTTTTCCCCACTTACAGTAAAGTTTGGAGTTTTCATTTCATTGATTTTCTTTGATTCATGTCAAAGTGATGAGAAAAAAATATTTTCTTTTTTTTTTTTTGTTGTACTTTAAAATAAAAATTCTTTTTTAATTATTAACTTTGAAATTCTTAAATTTTTTTATTTGAATTGCTCCTTTGATCTATTTTTATTTTTATTTTCTTATTTCTATTTCTAATTTTTTTTAGATTTTATTGTATCTATTTCGTGGTCGCACTAACTTTGTGTTTTCTATATTTGTTGTTGCTTTATTTTTAATTAAATGGAAAGTTGTCAAGTGAAAGTACATCCAAAGACAGAGGGAGGCAGACTACGAGGAGCCTAGACCTCCCAAGCTCCAAATTTTTTTTAAAATTTCCCTTATAAAATAGTGCAACAACATTTTTTTTCTTTTATTTTGACCTGTTTAATTTTGAAAGTTTTTCTTTGGCCCCTTTTAGTTTTGGAGTCTATCTCTGCCCCTGGAATATTCTCATTCCTCAATAATGAGCTTCAATTTTTAATTATATGAAATATTAATTATATTTTTTTTTTGTACTTATAATCAATTTTAAATAAATAAATCAAGTACTTCTTATTAAGTTTAAAAATTTATGTCTTAAAATAAATCTGACCAGATTTATTTTTATGGTTAAAAATTTTGGAATTATTGAATTTTCATAAAAAAGATATTGGTATAAGATTTTAAATTCCAAAAAAAAAAAAAACATTTGGAGCGGAATGAAATGAAGTTTTATATTCCGAAATATTTCAAAATAGAATTAGAATAAGGATCATTCCATTCCATACCCATCGAATTACATCCCTAGATAAAATAGTGTATTTAAAAAACAAAGATAAAGTAATTAATTATGTTGTAATATGAGAATAGTTATTAAGCCAAAAGGTAATAGTGTATTATAAAGTGATTTTCTCACTTCACTCCGTCAAGCGTCAAAAGGTAATAGTGTATTATAAAGTAATTTATAATTTTCACTTTACTTATTAAGCCAATAGTTTATGCCAACCTTTTGAAGCATAATATATTTCCATATGTTCTTGTCATTGTTTGGCAGAACGAAGCTTAAATAGTCGACTTATAGAAGTTACAACGACAACTTAAAAACAACACACCAAGTTCCAAACTACTTTCTATGAAAAAAAGCAGGCTTTTATTTTAATTTCTTTGAGAACTTTGAAATCCTTCAAGCTTTTGAATCTTTGGCTGCTTCTTTGGCTTTTCGTTTCTCTGCTTCCTTCCGATACTTTATTCCACAAGCATTGCATAATGACTGCAAGTAAAAGATCAAATTAGTCCAACAATAATGATATATATATATATATATATATATATATATATATATATAAAAGTAACAAAAACTTTTCTTTTTTTTATAACAACGGATTGTTATTCTTTTCAGACGGTATAATGTAAAAGTTTTTAATTTTTCTAGCAAAGTATATTTTTCGAATATCAAACTTGTATTTTTACTCTTATAAAAATTAAGTTTGCTTATTACCTGAACCAAATTAATTCAACAAAGATATATATAAATAAATAAAAATGATCTACAGCAAATTCTTATGTTTTCAAAACAAACTCCATTTGAAATTAGTTGCAGTTACACTAGTTGAGTCAAACCAATTAAATATCAATTGTAATTAGGGAATGTTAAAATTGGGTGGCATTGGGACCCACAATAAACACTTCTTTCTTTGTCTACTGCATCCTTATCTTGTCATATACAAACAAAAAAGAAAAAGTCATAACGAGACCAACCTTTTGCCGTTTGTTCCTCTCAAATTCATATCAAATGGATTGACAAGAACAATGATGAACATAATCCAGCTTAAGTATAAAGTTTGTATTTCAAATATTTTATTTATATGATATCTTGCATGAAATCCACGAAAACAACATTAATGATGAACATAAAATTTTATTTTACGTAGAGAAAACTAAATTGATAATTTTTCAGAAATTATAATTTTTTTTTTTGAAAAGAGAAAATTATGGATTAAGTAATTTTTTTTTTTGTAAGTTTCCAAATAAGTATAAATTTTTTTTTTTCGGTTTTTCAATATCATAAAAACATCAATACTTCTCAACATCTCATTGAAATATCAAATAATAAGTGCATAGAAATGTAAAATAAAATGTAATTTCATATAATATAGCAAAAGTTTTTACTTTCCCTTATATATATATTCTGAAAACACGAAAATACATTTGAATAATTAGAAAAAGTTACATTTAAATATACTATTCAAAGTAACATATTTATCGAGTGTTCAAAATATTAATTAGTCCTAAATATTATACTGATTAAGGAGATAGTAAAGCCAATTTCTAGCTTCTAAACTTAGGGAAGATCAACTTCCCAAAACCCTTAACCCTCTTAAGAAAGTCGTCTTTTCTTTTCTTTTCTTTTTTTTTTTTTTAATAGAGAGTAAAGCTTAAAGAATTATAAGCATGATTTAGGATAAGCTATACCACTAACATCATGAGTGAGCCAACAAGCAATCCGTCGAGGGATCTAACAAAACATGAGTTCCAAAAGAAAATTCCTACCTAATTTTGAAAGTCAACTTAAAACCACTCACATCATTCAATGTGAGTGAAACTAAGGCAGCAAATGAGAGATTTAAATACAAGAAAGCAGTGAACAGAACACAGTTAGAACTATGTCTTCCTTCCTGCTTTCCCTTCCTCATAAAAAGAAAAAAAAAATGCTAACAAAACAAAAGAAAATAGTAACTTCTAGACAATTCCAATTTCCTAATATCATAAGACATCGAAGCATATTATACATACCTTGGGACCAAGAGGACCTTTACGCCACATGGGAGTATCATTAGTGTTGCAATTGCAGTTGGTGCACCTCCTGTGAGGGTTAACATTGTTCCCATTGCGTGGGCGCCTTGCAACAGAAGAGGGCTTTCCAGTCTGATGTGGCTTGAAAGGAGAGTAGTCAAGGAGTGTGTAGCTAGTCAAGCTATGAGGTTGAAATGGAGGTAATGTCAAACCACCATTGATGTTCTGGTAAGCAGGAATTCCTGTAGCATATTGCTGATAGTGCCTCAATATTCCACTAGTCGATGCTTCCCATATCATATGCCCATGAGTTCAGGTGTTAGCTCCCAAGAAGATTGCTTCCTATGTTACCCATTACTGAAACAAAAATGGTTAATTAATAGTCTTCATTTCAATATCTAATAGCTGATAAACTCAGTCTTGTACAGAAACTTAACCTTATAAACTTTTTTAATAGACAAGTTAACTATTTTATTAGTTGTTGTAAAACACTAGGAAAAACTTAATTATTTCAGGTGTCTAGACCAAAGCCAATAGGCTCTCTCTGAAAAATTCAACCTGACCCTAAAATGTTACGTAAAAAAATCTACAATTAAAACAATAAAAGTTCATATGATACAACTATTATTTATCTTGAGACTGAGAGAATAAATAGTTGAAATAAAATCAAACACAAAGTCTTCATAGCCAAGCCAGAAAAATCACTCATTTCTTAGGCAACACATCTGCAAAATTATTCTGCTTCTTTTAACATGATAAAAAGCAACATGTACTAGAGATGAGATCATACAATCCAACATATTAAACGTCAAGTTTATAATGTTCAAATCCAAATTTAATAGCAATCTTACCAGCATTTCCCGTGCGATTAATCATCCCATAGTGGTTTATAGCAGCTCCGCCTTCTCCAATCCCATAGTTGTTTGTAACAACTCCGCCTCCTCCAATCCCGTAGTTGTTTATAGCAGCTCGGCCCCCTCCCATCTCATAGTTATTTGTAGCAAGTCTGCCTCCTGTCATCCCATAGTTTCCTCCTCTTATCCCATAGTTGTTTGTACCAGCTCCGCCTCCTCTCATCCCATAGTTTCCTCCTTCCATCCCATAGTTGTTTGCAGCAGCTCCACCTCCTCTCATCCCATAGTTTCCTCCTCCCATCCCATAGTTATTTGTAGCAGCTCGGCCTCCTCCCATCATCATCATCGCGTAGCTGAAAGTCTGTGCTGCCTATTCAAGTACGTATATCAATTTTCACGTATAATATGATTTTTAGTATTTAAACCGAGAAAGAAACTTTATATCTTTTATCTATTATTTATATCCATAAACTTGTATCTATTTATATAAAAAGCAGTAAGTGTGAAAGTTTGTAACAACTAGATCCTATCTCAATATAATTAATATAGCATAAAATAAAAATAATAACAATGAGCAGTTTATTTATAAGTTTAAGTATCTTTTTAGGATTAAAAAGGGAAGCATGGAATTTAGTTGAATTTACGCAAATTAACTAGTAAATGAAATAAAGAAGACAATAACAAAACAAACACAATAAGGTATAAAAATTTTAGAATTGAAAAGCTTTCTAGATCGTAGATTAATAAATAATAATAAATTAATCATTAAAATGAAAATTAATATAAACTAAGCAGATAGTATAAGTTTATACACTATGATTCCATATTGACATTAGCTAATAATTATAAGAATCCAACTTGTGAAAGTAAATTCCATTTTGGTAAACAGTAATAAAATGTAATTAAAAGTATTTTTATTGTAAATATGACATTAAAAATTCTTATGATTACATTATATTTCATTATTTATCAAACCTAGCCTAAGTATCTAAGTAAAAGAAGTAACAAATTAAGTATATAGCTTAGTCCGAAAAAAAAATGTGTAAAATTAATCATTTTAGAAACAAAATTTATTATACGGTTGTAGTATTTACTCCCCGTATAATAAATTTCATAATATTTTTTTCTTATGACTACAACCAAGTTATTCATTATGCTCCACAAGATACCAGGAAATCTATAGTATTAACATCTTATTATATCAAACTATGATGATGGTGTAATATTTATTCTCCTTAGAAGAATGTCAAAATATTTTCTCTTGTGAATGTTAAGTTATCCACTACATGCTACAAGATCTACAGTATTCACATTAACACAATCCTATTAGATCACACTATGATATCGGATACAATATTTGCTCCAATTAGAATGATTTCAGAATATTTTCCCGTATGACTGACAAATTATTCACTATGTGCTACAATATGCTAAAGATCTATAGTATTCACATCCTATTAGATCACACCATGATGACAGTATAATGTTTACTCTCCTTAGAAGAACGTTAGAAAATTTTCTCTTATAACTCCAAAGTTATTCACTACGCACCATAAGATGCTATGAGATCTATAGTATTCATATTAACACAATCCTATTATATCAAACTATGATATCGGTTATAATATTTGCTCTAATTAGAACAATGTCAGAACATTTTCTCATATGATTGACAAATTATTCATTATGCGCCACAACATACCAAGACATCTATATAGTATTCACATCCTACTAGATCACACCATATGATGCCAGTATAATATCTACTCTCCTTAGAAGAATATCAGAATATTTTCTCTTATGACTGCCAAGTTATCCACTATGCGCCATAAGATGTCACGAGATCTATAAAATTCACATTAACATAATCCTATTAGATTAAACTATGACATGGGTAATATTTACTCCCATTAGAATACTATCATAATATTTTTGGTACGATTAACAAATTATTCATCATGCATCACAAGAAGCCAAGAAATCTGAAGTTGTCATATTAATACAATCTTATCAAATCGTATCACAATGAAAGATGTAATATTTACTCCCTTAAAAGGATGTCAGAATATTTTCTCTCACGATTACTAAATATTATTCATTACGTGTCAAAAAATTGACCATATGTATAATATTCATATTGAAAAAATTCCTATTAGATCATGCCATGATGACAAATGTATTCTTTACACTTTTCAGAGTGGACACTGAGATAATTTCTTTTCAAATGTTTTTGAGCAATTTAAGAATAGTAAGTTAAATCAATTTAACTATAATGTTTTTTCTTATTTTTCCATACATAATATTAAAGACCCTAATTAAAGATTTTACATTTATAATTTCTTGAAACTTTCAAAATAGGATAAATAGTTAGTATATCAAGATTTAAAATTATCTTAAGATTTTTCCTACTATCTAGTAAATTCAACTAATATTAGTAATTATTCACACAAATTATTATGTAAAAGTATTGTGAGAAAGTAAAAAAAAAAAAAAAAAACATTTGCAATAATGTAAATAGGACTAATATTTTAGAACACCTAAACTGAAATTATAATTTTAGAACAGAGAAAGTACATGTCATGTGTACGTAAACTTAAGTATGATATTAAAGGATTTAATAAAAGGACATTTAATAAAAAGACTAATATTTTTTCATTTTTTTTTATAATGTTTGAATTTTTTTTTTTTATTTAAAGTTAAATTATTGTAAACCATGGAATACGGGTAATAGTATTGTCTGTCAAAATTTTCAAATTTTACGGAATAATCACTAAGTGATTAATAAATCAATTATTTTTAAAATGGTTTAAAAATATAAAGAAAACAATCTAATATTTAAGATATATTAACCTATTAGATCTAAATAAAATATAGATTATTTTTTTCGGTTATTATATATATAATAAGTAAATAATCAAATGATATATATTATTTATTTATTGAAAAGTTAATTAAAACAAAACATTCTAAAATTCTCAACATAAATAGAATTGGAATAATTTTGATTTAAATTTTAACCAAACACTACCATTCATGTGTGCATTATGTGATGGTCCAATCAGCATATGAAAATAAAGCACTTAAAAAGCAGCTTGGTGTATATGTTGTCATTAGGTTTTATTTTGGTCTTTACTGTGAAAGTCTAACTTTAAAGGGTAAAATTTTCCTTAAACAATTAACAAAATAATTAATAATTTTTTTTTAATTGTGAAAGTCTAAATTTAAAAAATCAAAATCATTAAACAATTTAATTATTTAATAATAAATTATATTAGTTTTGGTGCATAATTAACATTTTAAATTGGATATTTTTATAAAAAATGAATGATTTCAAGTTCTCCTTAAAAAAAAAAAAAAAAAAAAAAAAAAAAAAAAAAAAGAATGATCATAAAAGTTTTGTTTTCTGGAATAAAATCATACACTAAGATCAAACTAGATCACTTGATTACCATAGTAGCTCATGCAAAAACAAGACAAGTTTTCTGTATAAAATTTTCAAGATCCAACTCAAACAATTTTGATAGACAACAAATCGGTTATATATTGAAGAGAATTAAAGAAACCGGTAGAAAGTATACATATTTGAATTAGGAGCAGAATGATAGACTCCTTCTTGTCATTTTATTCGCAGCAAAATAGGTTACATATATACACAAAAGAAGTTATAACTAACCTATTCTAAAGGGAGTTGTTACAATCTGTTACAAGATACACATCCGATACATGTCCTTTACACCCCCCCCCCTCAAGCTGGTGGTGGGGAGAAATCAACCAACCCAAGCTTGGAGACAAAAGTGCGATAAGAATGGGAGGGCAAGGACTTCGTGAACATGTCTGCGAGCTGCATATGTGATGGCAAATGCGGAGTGCTGATCAAACCCGCTTGCAATTGACTTCGAACAACATGGCAGTCGATGTCAATATGCTTAGTACGCTCGTGAAAAACGGGATTGGCCGCAATATGAATGGCTGCCTTATTATCACAATGAAGTGGAATTGGTCGAGCAATGTGGATGTGAAAATCAGTTAAAAGAGAAGTTAACCACTGAATTTCGCATACAGTAGATGCCATTGCTCGATATTCGGACTCTGCTGAGGACCGACTAACCGTTGATTGCTTCTTTGTCTTCCATGAAATTAATGAAGTGCCCAGAAAAATACAAAACCCAGTAATGGACCGTCGAGAATCACTACACGACGCCCAATCTGCATCAGAGAAGGCTCTTAACTTTAAGTCATTTTTAGCCGGCAAAAATAATCCCGTGAAACTGGTACCTTTCAAATATTTGACAACAGTAAGAGTAGCTTTTAGATGTGAATGATGAGGAACCTGCATAAACTGACTGAGTTGTTGAACAGCATAACTAATATCTGGGCGAGTCATGGACAGATAGAGTAAGCGGCCAACAAGACGTCTGTAACTGCCCGGATCCTGCAACGGATGCCCCATATCTGTGCTAAGCTTCATGCCTTGAATATAAGGACTGTCCGCAATTTTTGCATCTTGAAGACCAGTGTCTTGAATAATTTCAGAGATAAATTTATGTTGAGTCAAGAACATACCATCATCTGTCCTTGCTACCTCAATGCCCAAAAAATACTTCACATCCCCAAGATTTTTTATGGTGAATTTCTGATCTAAATAAGACTTCAATTCTGAAATTAATGTGACAGATGGGCTGGCAATTAAGCAATCATCCACATAAACTAAGAGAGCAATAAAAGAAGTACCGCAGCCTTTAGTAAATAAGCAATGATCAAACGAAGATTGTTTGAATCCCTGGCTCAATAAAGAAGTTGTCAATTCTTTATTCCACTGTCTACCGGCTTGCTTTAACCCGTAAAGAGATCTCTGCAACTTGCAAACCTGTCCCTCTGCAGCTTTGTCATAACCAGGAGGAACCTGCATATAAATATCTTCATCAATAATACCGTGTAAGTAGGCATTATTGATATCCAGTTGCTGAACATTCCAAGAGTTGGCGACGGCTATAGTCAAGAAAACACGAACAGTAACTAATTTTGCAACTGGAGAAAAAGTATGAAGATAATCCAAGCCAAGTAACTGGTTGTATCCCTTGGCGACAAGCCGAGCCTTATAGCGATCAATGCTGCCATCTGCATTATATTTAATCCTGTACACCCACTTACAACCAACTGGTTTAGTATTAGGAGGCAAATCAGTCAATATCCAAGTGTTATTTTGTTCCAATGAAGCGAGTTCATTATTCATGGCATTTACCCAATTCGTGTTTTGTTTAGCATCATTATAATTGCAAGGTTCTTTAATTTTAGACAACTGCGCAATAAAAAACATATGGGATGTGGTAAAATTAATTTGGGAAGTGGACGAGGCACCAGTAGCATACTCATTAAGCCAAGCAGGTGGTCGTCGGGTTCTTGTGCTACGCCGAACTTCTGGTAAAGGAATAATATTTTCGGAAATAGCAGCATCATCCACCTCGCATGGAATTCCATCATTTCGAGCCGGGGAAACAAGTAAATTTGGGAAATGGGTTGGAGGTGCGGTGCTCGGTAACGTAGGCTCATGGGTAAGTTCAGGTTGTGGAGTGTTGGTGATTTGAGATTCGGAAAAGGTAGGTTCAGTATCAACGGCACACTTGGGTAGTACAAAAGTGGTTACATCTGTTGGATTGGTTTGATGAAAAGGAAAAATGTTTTCCATGAAAACAACATCTCTGGAAACAAGGATGGACTTGGTGGTTAAACAATAGAGTTTATAAGCCTTTTGATTTTGAGCATAACCCAACAAAGCACAAGGGAAAGCTCGAGGATCAAATTTTTGTTTATGAGGTACAGTGTTGGTAGCATAACAAAGACATCCAATGGTGCGAAAATAGCTATAATTTACCTGTTTCCCATGCAGCCGTTCATAAGGAGTTTTCCAATCCAGGTTTTCTGATGGCAATCGATTGGCGATATGAGTGGCAGCTAACAGCAATTCAGACCAGAAAATAGATGGGAATTTTGATTGAAAAAGCAAGGTGCGAGCAATGTTCAAAAGCGTCCGATGCTTCCGTTCAACAACGCCGTTCTGCTGAGGAGTATAAACACAAGTCCTTTGGTGTAAAGTGCCATGGTCCTGTAAAAAAGAGCTACATGCAGCATTCACAAATTCTGTTCCATTATCTGTTCGAATAGCCTTTACCCGTTTGTCATAATGAGTGAGCACATAATTAAAGAAAGATTTCAAGGCAAGCAAGACCTGGTCTTTGCTTTTTAACATATAAGTCCAACAAAACCGGCTGTAATCATCAACGATGGTTAACATATAAACCGCATTGGTAATTGACTTCAATTTATATGGTCCCCACAAATCAATATGAACCAAATCAAACACATGTACAGAAGAAATAACACTGGTAGGAAAAGATAATCGCGTTTGCTTTGCAACAGGACAGACAGAACACATCAATTCAGTATAATCACAATGAGCAACTCCATCCACATGTTTCAAACGTTTAAAAGAAACGTGTCCTAATCTGGCATGCCAAAGCAAGGCCAAGTGCTTATTATGCTCAGAACAACGAGCAACAGAATTACAATTTATTTGCTTAGAAAAAGAATCTTTCGTCAAATAATAAAGATCTCTGATCACGGTTCCCCTTGCCAAAACTTCACTAGTCAGTAAATCCTGGAATAAGCAATATTCGGGAAATGAGTGCACTGATAATCCACAGGTTCTTGTGAGAAGACTGATTGATAAAAGATTACAACTAAAGGATGGAACATACAGAACATTGTATAACACAATTCTGGCATTCAATCTGATATTACCAATGTGAGTAACCAATCGTGTGGAATTGTCAGGTAGTCGGATGGTTGTGGGTGGATTGAGTTTAATAACATGATTGTAAAAATTGAGATGAGGTGTAATATGATCTGTTGCACCAGTGTCTATTATCCAATTATCCTTGCAATTAAAATTAATGCTAGTAAAAACAGAATTAAGTAAAGTACCTGCAAAGTTCACGTTCCGGACATCCCCTTCAACGTGTGCACTGCTGCTATCTTTGGCGGTGAGAAATTTCTGAAATTCCTGTAGTAAATAATCGGGCACTCCTGTGTTCAAAGAATCCATGCCCTTTTGCTGCGGCACCACCAAATTTAAGGGGTTATCAGCTGGTGCAACTCGAACAACATTATTTGCACTGTAATACTTGCGAACATCCACTCCCTTCTTCCGCTGCAACTCGATGAACCAATCTGGGTATCCATGAATAAGAAAACAGTCATTAATGGTATGCCCAGTAGTTTTGCACTTAGAGCAATACTGTTTTTTACGTTCCTCTTTTCTTGCAGAAGAAAGATTTCTGGTATACCCAGCACCTGCACTGCCGCGAGTTCCTGTAGGATTCCTTTGAGCAAGCATAACAGCAGCAGTTTCAGAGGAAGCAGTACTGTCAGTTTGTACCTCCCGTTGTTTTTCAACGCTTATGATCATAGAGAATGCTTTATTAAGGGAAGGTAATGGGTCTTGGAGCAGAATTTGATTTTTCACGTTGTCATATTCGTCACCTAACCCCATCAAAAATTGCATCAACCGCCGATTGTTATCATAATCGGCAATCGCAGTACCAGAATCACAACAAACAGGTAACGGAGCTAAGCAACTCAATTCATCCCACCTGCGTTTCAGATTGGTGTAATAATCTGTAACAGAACTATTACCTTGTTTGTAACCAGCGATTTCTCGTTCAATTTGGTAAATCATCGGCCCATTACTCTCTCCATAACGCTGTTTTAATTCGTCCCAAAGAGCCTTTGCATTCTTACAGAACACAAACGCATTAGAGATGTCTTTGGATATAGCGTTCAACAACCAGGAGACTACCATGCTGTCTGCTGTCAACCATCTATCATAATCATCAGATTCCGGTGACGGCGGTTTGATTTTGCCGTTGATAAATCCGAGTTTCTTCTTTGCTCGGAGAGCGATTTGAACGGATCGACTCCAGGAAAGATAATTTTGTCCCGTCAGAGGGGTGTTAACAAGGCTGAACCCAGGAGCTTCGGAATGGTTAACATGATACGGATCGTCCGCATTAATTTTGGTGTTAATCGCAGCGAGAATCTTCGCTAAATCTTCGGGAGACATCATCGTAGTGAGCTTTGTTTATGCTCTGATACCATGAAGAGAATTAAAGAAACCGGTAGAAAGTATACATATTTGAATTAGGAGCAGAATGATAGACTCCTTCTTGTCATTTTATTCGCAGCAAAATAGGTTACATATATACACAAAAGAAGTTATAACTAACCTATTCTAAAGGGAGTTGTTACAATCTGTTACAAGATACACATCCGATACATGTCCTTTACATATATATATATATATATATATATATATATATATATATATATAATACAAACCAAACAGAAAAAGAAAATTGATTTTTCTTTTCTATTAAAACAAAATTAAACTGAATTTAAAAAAAAAAAATTGAACCAAACAGAATTGTGAATTTGTCGGTCCAATTTGATCCGATTAGTTTTATTATTTTATAAATCATCCAAACAGAAGAAAAGAAAATCTTAAAATATTTTAGAAATTGACTAGCTTAAGCATAAAGAATTCTACCTGAGCTATTATATACCAGAAAAAAGAATTCTACCTGAGAGGCAGTGTAAGGGCCACCCAAGTTAAAGTTGGCAAGATCAGAGGTTGCGGGGACATGATTAACATGTTGCCTAAGATGAGAGGCGTTTTTAGCCTCATATGGTAACCCTAGTTTCAGTGTGAGGTCCACCATTTCCACTTCGCCATTGTTATTACAGTAAGCTGCTCCATTAAACAATCCAGAATCCATCTGTCCTTGCTTTTGCTTATGAGATCTGAGTTTTATATAAAAATGGGTCTTGTTAAAAACAGAATATATAAAAATGACTCTAGCAATATATATATATATAAACCAATGGTAATCACCCTCTTTTGAGGAATACCATTTTAGTTGATCCAAAGCCAATATCAGATATGATATAGAATATGTACAGGACTTGCTTTCACCAAACAAAAATCATGCATACACTCAAAAAACGGAAAAAAAGAGAAAAAAAATCATTTTGAAAAAAATTTCACAGTAACAAAATATTTAGAAGGGTATAACAAGGTCATTACAAGAAGATAATTAGCCACATTAAAGAAATGTGTATACATATATACATATACATATATATATATATATATACAAAGGTGGCCAACTCAAAAATGGAGAATTCCGATGCAAAACAAAGAGAATAGATATACACAATGTGTTTGGGTGAAATAATGTTTGTGGGAGATTTGTTCTAACAAGAGATTGTTTAAGAAATGCAGGTGGAAACCTTAACAAGTTGAAAGAGATATGGAAGTTTGTGTACACCTTGACAAAGAAAGGAGGGGGCTGGTGGAGAGAGAAGAGACTTACAGGAGGATAATTGTAAGTGATCAATTAACCTACCAAGCTAGTAATTGCTGTTACTTTGTGTGATTTGAATGGAAAATGAAAGACCCTATATATAGAGTTTTAGATTTTAGATATAGTTATATATAGATATAAAAATAAAAATGCTCAAACATTACTAAAAATTTAAAAAATTTATAAAAAAGAGAAAAAACAATGCTCAAACATGGGAGTCACAGTCAACTTTGTGAAGATTGTTTTTGGTCCAAGATTATAAGCACGTTTTCTAAAGTAATACTCCTCTTCTAGTCTCTCACCCTTCTCTGCACTACGTTGCGTTTGTGGGACCCGATTATTAACCGCTAGATTGTGGCATAAGTTTGACTTTTGCGTTTGGGGCATAATTTCTATAATGGTATTCCTCTTTATCTTTTGTTGTTTCTTTCGATTATTTTATTTAAATTTTCTAGGTTTTGGCTTTTTTTTTTTTTTTCATATATGTATTATTGTTGTTTTTAGATTTTGATTAGCAAAAGGATGACAATAACAACTTCAATCCATATATCTTACAGCATTTTTTTTTTCCAACTACAGTAATATTAATTTAATTCTCTGATCCCTTCTTTTCTTCTTTTTTTTTTTTCAGAATTTTTTAACTTTATGAAATAATATGTATGCAAAAAGAAGTGAATATAGAGGTAAAGAAAAGAGCAAAGAAATGAACAATATTAATTAAATCTCATTATTTCGATAACTTATTTTCTATCTTTGTATAATTAGTTGTGTGATGTTAATATGTTTATTAGGAGTTTTTTTTTTTTTAATTTGTTTGTATAAATTTTATGCTTATGAATGAAAAGCCAGTTTTTTATTTATTATTATTGTTATTATTATTTTGCACTTTCTTTTATTTATTTTATTTGTTTTGTTTCCTAAGTGTTGGAGGTTAAAGAGAAATCTAAACATTAAAGAATCTTGAAAACAAATACATTTGTATAACTCCACATCACTGTCAAAAAATCTTGAAATGTCCTTCCTTCTCATTCTTGCTAAGTCACCATCATGGTCCTTTTTAGTTTTGGGCAATTGCACACTTTGATTATTTTATTGCTAAACCATATAATTCTTTCATCTAAAATATATAATTTCGGAAATTAAACATTCTATAAGATTTGACTGTCTAGTCTTTTATATTTAATATATATATATATATATATATATATATATATATATATATATATTATTACACAGCCACTGAAAACTTACTATTGAATTAGTCATTTTTAGACTATGAACTAAATATTTTAAACGAAATTAAACGTTAATAACTAATCAATCTATTTACCAAATAAGAGAGATGAAGTTTTGTTTTATCAGCAAAATTTTTCTTTTATTATTAAAATTCAGGAGAAACTTAACATAATCAAGCATTTAAGCTCATCCCATCAATTTCTCTATTTGGTTGGTATGCAATTCTTTAAAAAAAAAAAAAATCAAAATTTATCCAATAAATAATCTGAATTTAAAATTCCTTTACTTCACATATTTTAAAGAAGGAAAGAAAGATATTAATAACAGCGATTGACAGTGTTAATTTAATATTGGAGTAATGGTGATATATGCTTCCTAGTTAAATAAATATAAAAGCTACGAATATCATTTTCTATTTTAATCTATTGTATAAATAAAATAGCAATGAAGTTTTTTTTAATAATATTTAATAACTAGTTTTATTTTTAAATAATTACAAAATAAAATAATTCAATATCGGTTTAGTATCTTTGAGTTGAAATTAAAGGCATGATCCTACAGAGCTTAACCTACAAATATTTTGGATATAATTATGCTTGTGTTTTACTGTCCCACCAATACTTGGATATAATCAAACTACAATATTGTCCCACCAATACTGCAATAAAATAATCAAAGTCTTGAAGTGCCAAAAACAAAACCAAGGGCCCAAAAAAACAAAGGGAACTATAATTATAGTATAATATTTTTCTCTTTTCCCGGAATGTTCTCTTTTGTCAATTTTTCACTATTGTTCTCTCTCCACGCCCAACACTACACAAAATATCAATATTGTCAAAAGTGTGTAGTGTTCTCTCTAGAAAATATTTGTAGGGTTCACTACGATATAATTATACCATAATTACTATAATTATAGTTCCCTTTTGACAATGGTATAATTATATTGTTCTTTTATGTTCTCTTTTGTCAATAGTATATTGTTGTTGCTGGTCAGGATATTCTAAACACTGACAAATTGTAGAAAAGCACAATATTGTAAAACACAAGTATAATTATAGTTCCCTTTAAAATAGAAAAGCACAATATTGTAAAACACAAGTATAATTATATCCAAAATATTTGTAGGTTAAGCTCTGTAGGGTCATACCTTTAATTTCAATTACTAAACCGATATTGAATTATTTTATTTGTAATTATTTAAAAATAAAACTAGTTATTAAATATTATAAAAAATATACATATAAACTAAAATAAAGTAAACACATTCTGGATATATGCAAAACTTTTGCAAATTAGCATAAAGACAATAGTAAATATATATAGATATAAAAATATAAAATTATTATAAAAAGATGGAAAAGAATTGAATATTTGAATCTAAAACTAAAAAAGATCAAATATCAATATAGATAATTATTTTAAATAAGTACTAATTTCTAAACTTAAAAAATATATATATCTTAAATGATCTAATAAAAAGTTTCAAAATTAAATATAGATATACATAATTATGGTAAATGAATATTAATTTTAAAATATAATCATTATATAAAATTTTTTAATATTTAGATAATAAAATATAATCATCTTTTTAATTTATTAACTATATTTATTTTTTAATTTATCAGAAGTTATCTGATTGGCCCCTTTTCTATTTTAAATGCATTTATTAAATTTAATGTTTAGATTTCTCTTTAACCTCCAACACTAGGAAGCAAAACAAATAAAATAGATAAAAGAAAATGCAAAATAATAATAACAATAATAATAAATAAAAACTGGCCTTTCATTCATAAGCATAAAATTTATACAAACAAATTAAAAAAAAAAAACTCCTAATAAACATATTAACATCACACAACTAATTATACAAAGATAGAAAATAAGTTATCGAAATAACGAGATTTAATTAATATTGGTCATTTCTCTGCTCTTTTCTTTACCTCTATATTCACTTCTTTTTGCATACATATCATTTCATAATGTTAAAAAATTCTGCAAAAAAAAAAAAAAAGGAAAAAAAGAAGAGACCAGAGAATTAAATTAACACTACCGTAGTTAGAAAAAAAAAAAGATGCAGCAAGATATATGGATTGAAGTTGTTATTGTCATCCTTTTGCTAATCAAAATCTAAAAACAACAATAATACATATATGAAAAAAAAAAAGCCAAAATCTAGAAAATTTAAATAAAATAATCGAAAGAAACAACAAAAGATAAGAAGAATACCATTATAAAAATAATGATTGAAAGAGGTATATATATATATATATATATATATCAAAAATTTTAAAGTTTTAGATTTAAATATAGATATATATAGATATAAAAATAAAAATGCTCAAACATTACTAAAAATTTATAAAATTTATAAAAAAGAGAAAAAACAATACTCAAACATGGGAGTGACGCGTCAACTTTGCAAAGATTTTTTGGCTTCAAGATTATATATATATAATGGTGATTTTATGCTTTTACTTTGTAATATTAGTTGTCTTAATAGAACTTAATTATTCTAATATTTGTCAGCTATTTTACTGGTTGACAGGAGACAACGTCTTATTACTTTTTTCAACCTCTGAATATTAATATAAATATTATGTATTTTGACTAAGGGTCCGATCGGCAAATTTAGCTATTCTAATAGCTGCTAGTTGTTAGCTGTTTTAGTAGCTTTTAGCTATTAGATGTCAGTTGTTAGATGTTAGCTGCTAGCTATTAGCTATTTAAGTAGCAACTGACAATGAAAGTGTTTGATAAAAATAATTGTTTGATTGACAATTAAATTTAAAATGGCAAAAAAAAGTATAACCATAGAATTAAACTCAGTATAAAAAAAAAAAAAAAAAAAAAAAAAAAAAAACAACAAAAGATGATTTCATTGAACCTAAATTTTCAAAATTTAAGGGAGCAAAAATTAAAAGTTCATTATTTTATAAATAAAATTGGAAATTTTCAATAATTTAGTGGATTAATATTTTTAATTTTTAACATTTTCTCGAGTTCAAATGCAAATATATAAACAAACATTTTTTTTGTATACTTGCATCAGGTAACCAGACTCGTATTCATTTTAATATCTTTCTTTCTTTTTTATTTTTTATTTTTTATTTACATTTGGGTTGTTGGATGATTCCTATATATCATTGCCCTAAAATAATAGGTGAAATGAATGTAATAAACCAAACATCAAAGTTCTATTATTGACCAAGTTAAAGCCATAATCCATGTTTCTCAGCAACCAAAAGCTCCACTTTGGTTCTGCATGTCCACTCAACAGGATGCTCCAATTTTTGATAGATATGCATGAAAAACATGAAATCTAGGTACCCCACAAGTTTAGGAATCACAAACAATTAGGAACCTCAATCCAACAAGCAATCTCAGTCATCGTTGTTGAGACGTTGGAAAATTTAGAATGAACCCAAAACGGTAGTCAAGCGACAAGCTCGCAAGCTTTTCCACATCACTGGTCCCATTATGTCGGGATGGAATCAATCCAATACACAAGGCAATGAAGCTGAGGTAGATGTAATAGAATAGGATATTGTAGTTTATAAGAAAAATGAATTTTGAGCCCTTTTTATAAAGGTCATGGAGTTTAATTTATTTACACCATGATCTTGCAATTATGTATTCAATTCTTAGATGAGTATTCTATTAGCTTACAGGACTAAAATACTAGTTTTTCTAAACAAAAATGGGTTATCTTATTACAAAATCTTCGAGAAATTCAAGATTTTGGAGATATAACTTTCATTTCCCCCAAATCCTGAAATCCATAAATAGAGTATGCAGGATCCTTTGTGTCAACGTCTTTTACTGCTACTAAAACTGTCAATTAACTTAATGAAAACATGTATATAATAATATGCAACACTGCGATGATGTTCCACTCATGTATCAATAGATGTATCAGTAGGCAAACAAAGTTCAATTTACCTTTGAACTTGTAATTACAAAAAAAAAAATGTAAAAATTGAGTTATTTTTTTTGCTCAATTTGCCTCTCAACTCACTATCAAAGTGCAAGAAGTCTCATGATATCAGTTTATGACCTCAGTAAAATACAAATTCAATGGAGGCTTTTTTTTTTTTTTTTTTAATTGTAGACTCAAATTAAATTTTATTTCTTTTCAAAAAGTAGTAGGGTAAAAGGCCAAAGACCACCAATTCTTTGGTCGTTGAGGAAGTCTTTCGGATGCACCATGAGTGAAATTATATCTTTTTAACAAATATGCTAAACACGTGATTTGTTTTATATGGGATGATGATGATCCCTTCATATATTGCGAAAAAACATATGTAATGGGCCTGTCAAGTGTCAAGTGCATCCCCGGACCGGTAACCTGGAAAGACAAGGAGCAAAAAGTTGGCCCATTTAGCCCACAGCAGAAAGCCTTGCTCTTGACAATGGGGGCCTGGCCCCTCAGAGATCGACTGCTTTAAAATATTCTGAAATAAAAAAGAAGGAAAGAAGAGACCAGAGAATTAAATTAACATTACTGTAGTTGGAAAAAGAAAAAAAGATGCAGTAATATATGTGGATTGAAGTTGTTATTGTCATCCTTTTGCTAATCAAAATCTAAAAACATCAATAATACACACATGAAAATAAATAAAAAAAAAAAAGCCAAAACCTAGAAAATTTAAATAAAATAATCGAAAGAAACAACAAAAAGATAAGAAGAAAACTATTATAAAAATAATCATTGAAAGAGGTATATATATATATATATATATATATATATATATATATATATATATATATATATATATATATATATATTTCAAAAATTTTAAAGTTTTAATTATTTAAAGTTTTAATTTTGGAATTACCGAATTTTCATAAAACAATATGGTATGAGATTTTAAATTCAAAAAAAAAAAAAAAACATTTGGAACGAAATGAAATGAAGTTTATATTCCGAAGTATTTCGAAATAGAATTAGAATAAGAATTATTCCATTCCATAACGACTGAATTACATTCCTAGATAAAATAGTGCATTTAAAAACAAAGATAAAGTAATTAATTTTGCTGTAATATGAGAATAAGCCAATAGTTTATGCCAACCTTTTGAAGCATAATATATTTCTATATGTTCTTGCCATTGTTTGGCGGAAAGAAGCTTAAATAAAGACAACAACATAAAAACAACACACCAAGGTCCAAACTACTTTTTATGAAAAAAAGCAGGCTTCTATTTTAATTTCTTTGAGAACTTTGAAATCCTTCAAGCTTTTGAATCTTTGGCTGCTTCTTTGGCTTTTCGTTTCCCCTCTTCCTTCTGATACTTTATTCCACAAGCATTGCATAATGACTGCAAGTAAAAGAGCAAATTAGTCCAACAATGATATATATATATATAAAGTAACAAAATCATTTTATTTTTTTTTATAACAACGGATTGTAATTCTCTTCGGACCATATAGTGTAAAAAATTTTAATTTTTCTGACAAAGTATGCTTTCCGAATATCAAATTTATATTCTTACTCATATAAAAATGCAATTCACTTACCACTGAACCAAATTAATTCAACAAAAAAAAAAAAAATATATATATATATATATATATAATGTTATATAGCAAATTCTTATGTTTTCAAAACAAACTCCATTTGAAATTAGTTGCAGTTACACTAATTGAGTCAAACCAATTAAATATCAATTGTAATTAGGACTGTTAAAATTGGGTTGCATTGGGACCCACAATAAACAGTTCTTACTACATCCTTATCTTGTCGTATACAAACAAAAAGAAAAAGTAATAACGAGACCAACCTTTTACCGTTTGTTCCTCTCAAATTCAAATCAAATGGATTGATTTGAACAGTTTTAGTTGAGTTGAAATGAATTTAGTATCTAATCCAACTTAAATATAAAGTTTATATTTCAAATATTTTATTTATATAATATCTTGCATGAAATTGATGAAAACGACATTAATGATGAACATAAAATTTTATTTTATGTAGAGAAAACTAAATTGATAACTTTTGGGAAATTATATATTTTTTTTTTTTTTGAAAAAGAAAATTATCATTTTAGTAATTTTTATTTGTAAGTTTCCAAATAAGTATAAATTTTTTTCGGTTTTTCAATACCACAAAAACATCAATACTTCTCAACATCTCATTGAAATATCAAATAATAAGTGCATAGAAATGTAAAATAAAATGTAATTTCATATAATATACTAAAAGTTTTTACTTTTCCTAATATATATATGTGTATATATATATATATATATATATATATATATATATATATATATATATTCTGAAAACACGAAAATACATTTGAATAATTAGAAAAAGTTACATTTAAATATACTATTCAAAGTAACATATTTATCAAGTGTTCAAAATATTAATTAGTCCTAAATATTATACTGATTAAGGAGATAGTAAAGCCAATTTCTAGCTTCTAAACTTAGGGAAGATCAACTTCCCAAAACCCTTAACCCTCTTAAGAAAGTCATCTTTTTATTATTATTATTTTTTTTAATAGAGAGTAAAGCTTAAAGAATTATAAGCATGATTTAGGATAAGCTATACCACTAACATCATGAGTGAGCCAACAAGCAATCCGTCAAGGGATCTAACAAAACATGAGTTCCAAAGGAAAATTCCAACCTAATTTTGAAAGTCATCTTAAAACCACTCACATCATTCGACGTGAGTGAAACTAAGTCAGCAAATGAGAGATTTAAATACAGGAAAGCAGTGAACAGAACACAGTTAGAACTATGTCTTCCTTCCTGTTTTCCCTTCCTCATAAAAAGAAAAAAAAATGCTAACAAAACAAAAGAAAATAGTAACTTCTAGACAATTCCAATTTCCCAATATCATAAGACATCGAAGCATATTATACGTACCTTGGGACCAAGAGGACCTTTACGCCACATGGGAGTATCATTAGTGTTGCAATTGGTGCACCTCCTATAAGGGTTATTGTTGTTCCCATTGCGTGGACGCCTTGCAACAGAAGAGGACTTTCCAGTCTGACGAGCCTCGAAAGGAGAGCAGTCAAGGAGTGTGTAGCTAGTCAAGCTATGAGCTTGAAATGGAGGTAATGTCAAACCACCATTAATGTTCTGGTAAGCAGGAATTCCTGTAGGATACTGCTGATGGTGCCTCAATATTCCACCAGTCGATGAGCTTCCCATATCATATGCCCATGAGTTCAGGTTTTGGCCCCCAAGAAGATTGCTTCCTATGTTACCCATTACTGAAACAAAAATGGTTAATTAATAGTCTTCATTTCAAAATCTAATAGCCGATAAACTCATTCTTGTACAAAAACTTAACCTTATAAACTTTTTTTATAGACAAGTTAACTATGCTATTAGTTTTTATAAAACACTAGGAAAAGCTTATAATTTCAGGTGTCTAAACCAAAGCCAATAGACTCCCCCTAAAAAACCCAACCTGACTCGAAAATATTAGGTAAAAAAAATCTACAACTAAAACAATACAAAGTTCATATGATACAACTATTATTTATCTTGAGACTGAGAGAATAAATAGTTGAAATAAAATAAAATACAAAGTCTTAATAGCCAAACCAAAAAAAATCACTCATTTCTTAGGCAACACATCTACAAAATTATTTTGTTTCTTTTAACATGATAAAAAGCAACGTGTGCTAGAGATGAGATCATACAATCTAACCTATTAAACGTCAAGCTTATAATGTTCAAATCCAAATTTAATAGCAATCTTACCAGCATTTCCCATGCGATTAATCATCCCATAGTTGTTTGTAGCAGCTCGGCCTCCTCCAATCTCATAGTTGTTTGTAGCAGCTCCGCCTCCTCCCATCTCATAGTTGTTTGTAGCAGCTCGGCCCCCTCCCATCTCATAGTTGTTTGTAGCAATTCCGCCTCCTGTCATCCCATAGTTTCCTCCTCCCATCCCATAGTTATTTGTGGCAGCTCCGCCTCCTCCCATCATCATCGTTGCGTAGCTGAAATTCGGTGCTGCCTGTTCAAGTACGTATATCAATTTTCACATATAATATGATTTTTAGTATTTAAACCAAGAAAGAAACTTTATATCTTTTATCTATTATTTATATCCATAAACTTGTATCTATTTATATAAAAAGCACTAAATGTGAAAGTTTGTAACAACTGGATCCTATCTCAATATAATTAATATAGCATAAAATAAAAATAATAACAATGAGCAGTTTATTTATAAGTTTAAGTATCTTTTTAGGATTAAAAAGGGAAGCATGGAATTTAGTTGAATTTATGCAAATTAACTAGTAAATGAAATAAAGAAGACAATAACAAAACAAACACAATAAGGTATAAAAATTTTAGAATTGAAAAGCTTTCTAGGTCATAGATTAATAAATAATAATATATTAATCATTAAAATGAAAAGTAATATAAACTAAGCAGACAGTATAAGTTCATACACTATGGTTCCATATTGACATTAGCTAATAATTATAAGAAATTCAACTTGTGAAAGTAAATTCCATTTTGGTAAACAGTAATAAAATGTAATTAAAAGTATTTTTATTGTAAATATGACATTAAAAATTTTTATGATTACATTACGTTTCATTATTTATCAAACCTAGCCCAAGTATCTAAGTAAAGGAAGTAACAAATTAAGTATATAGCTTAGTCTTAAAAAACAAATGTGTAAAATTTATCATTTTAGAAACAAAATTTATTATACAGGTGTAAAAATTTAGAAAACTTACTTAATAATTTAGCATAATTATATAATATAAGATTACAGTTATAATTTAATAATATTTTATTCGGACATATTCTCGTACTTTCAACATAATAGGAGGCTGGAGACTTTTTCTAAAAAAAGATTAAATCTTTAAATTATCTAAAAAAAGGATAAATTGTACAATAAAATAGTTAAAGACTATTTGTAAAGAGGAGAGAAGCAAAATAAAAAATAAAGTTAATATCCGGCGAAAAGATGCAGTAAAATTTTAGTGTTCCTTCAAAAGAATAAACTTTCGTTTTAAGTCTTTTTAGTCTTAAAATAGCACCAAGTCGTTTTGAGTATCGGTTTTTCTTTTAACCCTACTTTTATTATTCTTTTTTTCTTTCTTCTCTGCTGCTTGCGAGTTGCGACGCCGACTACTCATCTCCTGTTTGTCGATACTCATCTTCTCTCCGGGTGTTAACTCTTTCTTCTATTCTGCTTCTCTCCTCTCTACAAATAGTCTTTAACTATTTTATTCTAAAATTTGTCCTTCTTAGATAAGTTCCAATAATATGTGCTTTGCATTCAACATTTGCTCAGAGAAAAATGCAAGAAGATTCTGTCTTAACGGAATTAAATAATACCAACAAAATTTTAAACTTGTAGATTTTTTTTTTTTTTTTTTTGAGAGCAAGTTTGGACTATATCCAGTCACTTAAAAGCTGGAATTTGGATCCTAGGGTGGAAGAAATTAAGGGTGTGGAATTTAAGGTATTTCTTTTCCAGTTAGCAAATGTTCAGTTTCAATATGGGATGAGTTTGATCAATTTAAGCTTGCAAAAAAAAAAAAAAAAAAAAAAGAAGAGCTTTTGGGGTACCCTGATTTCAGCAAATGGTGAAACCTTTCGAAAGGCGAAATTCTTAGAAGTAAGAAGGCCGTTGATGTAGACCTAATTTTTCCTTAACAAAATTATATTTTAAGCATACCAGATGGCAATGAAATGGAGATAAAAGTAATTAATTTTTATTTAAAAAGTGATTTCAAAAAGGGAAAAAAATATTTATAACATAAATATTGGGCTTTATTAATTATACCTATGGTACGTTAACTTATCACTAGTTCACCTTAACATGCTTAAATTTCAATTTATAACATAGATACAAAATATCAATTTTTATAACAATAAAAATCCTTGGCGCTAGTAGAAATTGAAATGACAAGCAATTATATGGCACGAAAATTAATGCAATGATTAGCAACAGTATGAGTGCTTTCACATGCTACCTTCGATCTATAATAAATTTCATAATATTTTTTTCTTATGACTACAACCAAGTTATTCATTATGCTCAACATGATACCAGGAAATCTATAGTATTAACATCCTATTATATCAAACTATGATGACGGTGTGATATTTATTCTCCTTAAAAGAATGTCAAAGTATCTTCTCTTGTGAATGCCAAGTTATCCACTACATGCTACAAGATCTATAGTATTCACATTAACACAATCCTATTAGATCATACTATGATATTGGATATAATATTTACTCCAATTAGAAAATATTTACTCCAATTAGAATGATGTCAGAATATTTTCTCGTATGACTGACAAATTATTCATTATGTGCTATGCTAAAGATCTATAGTATTCACATCCTATTAAATCACACCACGATGATAGTATAATATTTACTCTCCTTAGAAGAATGTCAGAAAATTTTCTCTTATGACTCCAAAGTTATTCACTACACACCATAAGAAGCTATGAGATCTATGGTATTCATATTAACACAATCCTATTATATCAAACTATGATATCGGTTGTAATATTTGCCCCAATTAGAACAATGTCAGAACACTTTTTCGTATGACTGACAAATTATTCATTATGCTTCACAACATGCCAAGACATCTGTATGGTATTTGCATCCTATTAGATCACACCATATGATGCCAGTGTAATATCTACTCTCCTTAGAAGAATATCGGAATATTTTCTCTTATGACTGCCAAGCTATCCACTAAGTGCCATAAGATGTCACGAGATCTATAATATTCACATTAACATGATCCTATTCGATTAAACTATGATATTGGGTATGATATTTACTCCCATTAGAATACTGTCATAATATTTTGGTACGACTAACAAATTATTCATTATGTGTCACAAGAAGCCAAGAAATCTGAAGCTGTCATATTAATACAATCTTATAAGATCGTATCACAATGAAAGATGTAATATTTACTCCCTTAAAAGAATCTCAGAATATTTTTTCTCATGATTACTAAATATTATTCATTACTGTGTCAAAAAATTGACCATATTTATAATATTCATATTGAAAAAATTCCTATTAGATCATACCATGATGACAAATGTATTCTTTACACTTTTTAGAGTGGATACTAAGATAATTTCTTTTCAAATGTTTTTGAGCAATTTAAGAATAGTTAGTTAAATTAATTTAATTTTAATGTTTTTTCTTATTTTTCCATATAAAATATTAAAGACCCTAATTAAAGATTTTATATTAATAATTTCTTGAAACTTTCAAAATAGGATAAATAGTCAGTATATCAAGATTTAAAATTATCTTAAGATTTTCCTACTATCTAGTAAATTCAACTAATATTAGTAATTATTCACACAAATTATTATGTAAAAGTATTGTGAGAAAGTAGAAAAAAAAAAAAAAACATTTGCAATAATGTAAATAGGACTAATATTTTAGAACACCTAAACTGAAATTATAATTTTAGAATAGAGAAAGTACATGTCATGTGTACGTAAACTTAAGTATGATATTAAAGGATTTAATAAAAGGACATTTAATAAAAGGACTAATATTTTTTTTAATTTTTTGATAATGTTTGAATTTTTTTTATTTAAAGTTAAATTATTGTAAACCATGGAATACGGGTAATAGTTTTGTCTGTCAAAATTTTCAAATTTTACGGAATAATCACTAAGGGATTAATAAATCAATTATTTTTAAAATGGGTTAAAAATATAAAGAAAACAATCTAATATTTAAGATATATTAACCTATTAGATCTAAATAAAATATAGATTATTCTTTTCGGTTACTATATATATAATAAGTAAATAATCAAATGATATATATTATTTATTTATTGAAAAGTTAATTAAAACAAAACATTTTAAAATTCTCAACATAAATAGAATTGGAGTAATTTTGATTTAAATTTTAACCAAACACTATCATTCATGTGTGCAGTATGTGATGGTCCAATCAGCATATGAAAATAAAGCATTTAAAAAGCAGGTTGGTGTATATGATGGATGTCATTAGGTTTTATTTTGGTCTTTACTGTGAAAGTCTAACTTTAAAGGGTAAAATTTTCCTTAAACAATTAACAAAATAATTAATAATTTGTTTTTTTTAATTGTGAAAGTCTAAATTTAAAAAATCAAAATCATTAAACAATTTAATTATTTAATAATAATTTATATTAGTTTTGGTGCATAATTAAAATTTTAAATTGGATATTTTTATGAAAAATGAATGATTTCGAGTTCTCCTACAAAAAAAAAAAAAAAAAAAAAAAAAAAAAAAAAAGAAGAATGATCATAAAAGTTTTGTTTTCTGGAATAAAATCATACACTAAGATCGAACTAGATCACTTGATTACCATAGTAGCTTATGCAAAAAAAGACAAGTTTTCTTTATAAAATTTTCAAGATCCACCTCAGACAATTTTGATAGACAACAAATCGGTTATATATATAAAATAAAAACCAAACAGAAAAAGAAAATTGATTTTATTTTCTATTAAAACAAAATTAAACTGAATTTTTTTAAAAAAAAAAAAACAAATTGAACCAAACAGAATTGTGAATTCCTTAGTGCAATTTGATTCGATTAGTTTTATTTTTTTATAAATCATCCAAACAGAAGAAAAGAAAATCTTAAAATATTTTAGAAATTGACTAGCTTAAGCATAAAGAATTCTACCTGAGAGGCAGTGTAAGCAAAATCAGGGGTTGTGGGGACATGATTAACATGTTGCCTAAGATGAGAGGGATTTTTAGCCTCATATGGTAACCCTAGTTTCAGTGTCAGGTCCACCATTTCCACTTTGCCATTGTTATTACAGTAAGCTGCTCCATTAAACAATCCAGAATCCATCTCTCCTTGCTTTTGCTTATGAGATCTGAATTTTATATAAAAATGGGTCTTGTTAAAAACAGAATATATAAAAATGACTCTAGCAATATATATATATATATATATATATAAACCAATGGTGATTTATGTGTGGACCTAAGTTACCAGAAGAAAGGTGGACTAGATATTGCCTCTAACTGAATATTGGCTGTACTGGAGAAAGAATTACCTGCACCCCATATATATATTCAGCCAATAATTAGCTCCATAATACCAGATATGATATAGAATATGTACAGCAATGATCATATGCTAGGGTTATCGGCCCTTATAAATAGGGTTATCAGAAATTGATATATGGCATAATCTTTCTATAAGGCTCCACTTAGCATGTTTTTCCAATAAATGACATGTAGCATATTTTTTTAATTGGCCTCCACCTAGTATCTATTGAAATTAATTAATTAAATATAAAATCATAAATATCAAGACATAATAATCAATAATACAATAAACAATAATCATTTGACTAAATAAATAATTAGCTTAAATTTTTATTTGACTCTATAAATAAATAGAATTATAAAAATAAATAGAATTAACGAATAGAATATTTTATTTTGTAATCTTATTATTGTATATTTTTTAAAAATATTTTAATATTATAATTACAATTTATAAATATCATCCACATTTGTTAAATTAAATTCGAACATTGTAAATTTTAAATTAATTATCTACAAATCAATTATATAAATATTAAAAATATTATAATAAAAATCGAGACATAAAAATTTAAAAATTAAAAATTTATTAAAATATTATTTATTAATATCATTTCTCTTTATTTTTTTTGTGTAAATTGTAACTGTTATTTTCTTGAAAACTAATTGCAACTGTTATTTTCAATTAATTTTTATTAAATGAAAAATTACATATTCCTTAAAAAAATGGATAATATTATTTCTAGTAGTGTTTAGTCCAAAAAATTTATCAGTGCATAAGTAGCTTTTTTTAACTAAATGAGGTTTGAAAATCCATATATGTGCATTCTTACTTTCGTAGCAAAATTTTAGGGGTTGAGTTAGTCCAAAATATTGTGTAATTTACATATCATGTATATATATAATACAAAATATTATGTTTCATGTCTTCAATTATGGCTTCATTCAATTTTCTGCTTTGTTGGTTCTTCTTGAGTTGGTGTGGTGCTGAAAAAAAAAAGCAAAATTTGATGTGAGAGAATAATGTACATCCATACAATTTCTTTTATATATAATAGGAATTATCAATTTCCTAAGCTACCAAAGAGACATTTCAAGTGGATAGATGGTTTGAATAATTGAATTACCTTTGTCGTTTTAGTTAGTTAATAATTGTTAATATATATACATATAAAAGTTTTGGAAGTTTTGGAAAAGTTAACTTTTCCAAAAGTTGGAAATATACTTGTGTGTGTTTGTGTGTCTATATATATATATATATATATATATATAAACAAACCAGAAAAAAAAAAAAAAAAAAAAAAAAAAAGAAAGGAAAAAAACACAGGCATATGCTCAGATTCTACCAAGTTCATATGTTATAAAAATCCAAACTGTTCATTACAATAGGTAAGGTGCTTAGTTTTACCCTTAGGGACCTACGGCCATGAAAGTCCAACAAGACCTTCTCCACTCACTCAATAACTTAATTTTGGCAAGAAAAATAAATTAAAACTCATGACAGCGAAAATAAATTCATTACTGATTTATTATTATTTTCAAAATTTAACTAATTAAACAACTTTATCCTATAGTTATAGGATGAAGAAAGAAGCAGGGTCTCCAATTTCCGATTTCTACCAAGTTCATATGTTATAAAAATCCAATTATATAATTGTTTGACGTATATAGTAAGGTCCTTTTTATTGTTTGACGTTCTACTTTGACTGACACAATATTTTGACTGACAAATTGTAGAAAAGCACAATATTGTAAAACACAAGTATAATTATAGTTCCCTTTAAAATAGAAAAGCACAATATTGTAAAACACAAGTATAATTATATCCAAAATATTTGTAGGTTAAGCTCTGTAGGATCATGCCTTTAATTTCAATTCAAAGATACTTAACCGATATTGAATTATTTTATTTGTAATTATTTAAAAATAAAACTAGTTATTAAATATTATTAAAAAAACTTCATTGCTATTTTATTTATACAATACATTAAAATAGAAAATGATATACGTAGCTTTTATATTTATTTAACTAGGTGGAAGCCCAACGTTGCGCAGGTTGTTTTATTACTTTATTATCGCATATTGTATTAGAGGTTGTTTTTTTATTGTACATATAAGATAAATATTAATATAAAAAATAAATCATACAACTAATTAGTGCTTGAAAATTAGTTCCCTTTTTTATTTGAAAATTAGTGCTTGACAAAAGGGAACTAATTTTCAAATAATTATATTGCATAATTATATTGACAAAACGGAACTATTGACAAAAGGGAACTACGTAGTTCCCTTTTGCCATTTGATAGCTCCGTTTTGACAATATTATACGTATAAACTTTTGCAAATTAGCATAAAGACAATAGTAAATATATATAGGTATAAAAATATAAAATTATTATAAAAAGATGGAAAAAAATTGAATAGTCGAATCTAAAACTAAAAAAAATCAAATATCAATATAGATAATTATTTTAAATAAGTACTAATTTCTAAACTTAAAAAAAATATCTTAAATGATCTAATAAAAAGTTTCAAAATCAAATATAGATACAGATAATTATGGTAAATGAATATTAATTTTAAAATATAATCATTATATAAAATTTTTTAATATTTAGATAATAAAATATAATCATCTTTTTAATTTATTAAATATATTTATTTTTTAATTTATCAGATGTTATCTGATTGGCCCCTTTTTTATTTTAAATGTATTTATTAAATTTAATGTTTAGATTTGTCTTTAACCTCCAACACTAGGAAGCAAAACAAATAAAATAAAAAAAAGAAAGTGCAAGATAATAATAACAATAATAATAAATAAAAACTGACCTTTCATTCATAAGCATAAAAACTATACAAATAAATTAAAAAAAAAAACTCCTAATAAACATATTCAACATCACACAACTAATTATACAAAGATAGAAAATAAGTTATCGAAATAACGAGATTTAATTAATATTGGTCATTTCTCTGCTCTTATCTGTACCTCTATATTCACTTCTTTTTGCATACATATCATTTCATAAAGTTAAAAAATTCTGAAAAAAAAAAAAAAGAAGGAAAGAAGAGACCAGAGAATTAAATTAATATTACTGTAGTTAGAAAAAAAAAAAAAAAAAAAGAAAGAAAGATGCAGTAATATATATGGATTGAAGTTGTTGTTGTCATCCTTTTGCTGATCAAAATCTAAAAACAACAATAACACACATATGAAAAAAAAAAAGCTAAAACCTAGAAAATTTAAATAAAATAATCGAAAGAAACAACAAAAAGATAAGAAGAAAAGAAACAACAAAATTGATATATATATATATACCTCTTTCAACGATTATTTTTATAATGGTTTTCTTATATATATATATATATATATATATATATATATGAAAAATTTTAAAATTTTAATTATTCAAAGTTTTAGATTTTAGATATAGGTATATGTAGATATAAAAATAAAAATAATCAAACATTACTTAAAATTTAAAAAATTTATAAAAAAGAGAAAAAACAATACTCAAACAAAGGAGTGACGCTTCAACTTTGTAAAGATTTGTTGGTTTCAAGATTTTATATATATATATATATATATATATATATATATATAAAATGGTGATTTTATGCTTTTTCTTTGTAATATTAGTTGTTTTAATAGAAGTTAATTATTTTAATAGTTGTCAGCTATTTTACTGTTGATAGGAGACAACGTCTTATTACTTTTTTCAACCTCTGAATATTAATATAAATATTATGTATTTTGACTAGGGGTCCGATCGGCATATTTAACTGTTCTAGTAGCGGCTAGTTGTTAACTGTTTTAGTAGCTTTTAGCTATTAGATGTCAGTTGTCAGATGTTAGCTGCTAGCTGCTAGCTATTTAAGTAGCAACTAAAAATGAAAGTGTTCAATAAAAACAATTGTTTGATTGACAATTAAATTTAAAATGGCAAAAAAATGATAATGTAATATTCACTTAGAATTTTCGCTTATAACCATAGAATTAAACTCGGTATAAAAAAACACAAAAGATGATTTCGTTGAACCTAAATTTTCAAAATTTAAGAGAGCAAAAATTAAACAGTTCATTATTTTATAAATAAAATTGGAAATTTTTAATAATTTAGTGGATTAATATTTTTAATTTTTAACATTTTCCCGAGTTCAAATGCAAATATATAAACAAACATTTTTTTTGTATACTTGCATGAGGTAACCAGGCTCGTATTCATTTTAATAGTCCACAAACTTGACTAATCTCCGTTCACCTTCGAAGGCAAAAAAACAAATAAACATTTTTTCTTACTAACAATTATAAACAAGCCAATCATAAAAAATAATAAAAAGATATAATGAGATAAAGAAAGATTTTAAAGCATAAAAGAATTAAAAAAACCTAAGCCGCTAAACATCAGGTGGGATAATGTTTTAGAAAATGCTCATTCATCCTCTAAAATATACTTCATATATCAGGTTACTGAACACAATAATATAGAGAAAAAGTGTTTTGACTAATTCAAAACACTAAAAGCTATCCAAAACACTGTTGCCGAATACAGCCTAGGTCAAAATAATAAATACTAGAAGTTATTATTGAATAAGCTCTATATTTTAGCAACTGTTTAAAATTTTGCAAAAATGACCAACATTCATAATTTAATCAACCACTAATAACTATGGTTAGTTTGCATGGTCTAATTGATGCAAGCGTCGATTGTGGATTATGAGAAAGCTAAAATCAACTTGAATAATATCTTAGCTCAAGAGGAAATATTTTGGTAGCAGCGCAGCAAAGTGTTTTGGTTTTGAAAAATAATGATAGCAACATTGGATTTTTTTCATGCGGCTACAATGCAACAAAGTCGTATTAATTCGTTTAAAGGGTTGTATGATGAGGATGGGGTTTGGTGTGAAGACGAAATTGGATGGGAATATTGTTCGAAGATATTTTGCTGATTTTTTTTTTTTTTTTTTGCTTCGCCATGCTCTTATGATTTTGTTACAAATCTTATTATTCCCTCTATTTTGCCGGCTGACAATGAGATGCTCCTTGCGCCTTTCATGAATGATGAGTTTAAGAATACTTTATTCCAAATGCATCCGTACAAGAGTCCAGGTCCTGATGGTTTAAACATATGCTTTCACAATTTTTGGCGAATTGTGGGGACATATGTAGTTGAGTCCAGGTCCTGATGGTTTAAACATATGCTTTCACAATTTTTGGCGAATCGTGGGGACATATGTGATTTTCAACTGTAAGACTTGATTGTCGATGGGTGAGTTTCCAAATTTTCCTAACTGTGCGTCTATAGCTTTAATTCTAAAAACTAGGGCTCCTCAAACAGTTAGGAATTTTTGGCCAATTTCTCTCTGTAATGTGGTTTACAAAATTCTTGCCAAGGTTTTAGCTAACAGGTTGAAAAAAGTATTGGACCAAGTTATTTCTCCATCTCAATCAGCTTTCGTGCCGGGTAGACTTATCAATGACAATTTGTTGGTAGCTTTTGAGATCCTCCATTATATGAAGCGAAAAGCTTCTGGAAAGAAAAGTCTAGCCGCGCTAAAAGTTGATATTAGCAAGGCTTATGATTGTGTGGATTGGGGTTTTCTTCAAGCGATGATGATTAACATGGGTTTTGCTTCACAATGGGTTGACTTGATTATGCTATGTATTTCTTCAGTGAAGTATCCAATTTCCTTTAATGGAACGGATATAAGGATATTTTTCCCGGGAGGGGTCTGAGGCAGGTGATCCATTATCGCCTTATCTCTTTTTGTTATGTGCGGAGGGGCTTTCAGCTCTATTCAGACAGGCGGAGAGATGTGGTGATATCCATGGCTGTCAAATTATTAAAGGTACACCTTCTGTTTCTCATTTGCTTTTCGTAAGCAATAATTTTTTCTTTTTTCGGGCAAATATTTTTAAAGTGAATTGGGTTAAGCATATATTATCTTTGTATGAACAAGTTTCTGGGTAATCTATTAACTTTCAGAAATTAGGTATTATGTTAAGTCCTAATGTTAGTAATTTGTTGAGAACTAATAGTCCTGGTTTGTTAAATGTTCATACACCTCTTGACCAAGGTCATTACTTGGGCCTCCCTTCTATAGTTGGCAGAAGCAACTATGTTTAATATATTCGAGATCCGTTATGGAAGCATCTCCAAGGGTGGAAAAGCAAGTTGTTAACCAAGGCGGGTAAGGAAGTCCTCATTAAATCAGTGGCTCAAGTAATACCATCTTATTGCATGAATGGGTTTTTATTATCTGTGCTACCTGTATGGAGCTTGAAAGGATGTTGAATTCTTTTTGGTGATTCAAAGAAGGACAGAAAGCAAAGCGTTCATTGGATAGCTTGGGATAACATGTGTTTGAGTAAAAGTAATAGAGGTATGGATTTTCGGCACCTTCATAGTTTCAATTTAGCTTTGTTGGGTAAGCAAGGTTGGCGATTAATAAACAACCAAAGTACTCTTCTATCACGGATCCTCAAAGGAAAATACTAAACGGATGGAAATTTTTGTAACACCATTTTAGGCCAAAATTCGAGTTATATATGGAGAAGTCTTTTATGTTCCCAACCTGTGCTAAAAGCTGGAATTCGGTGGAGGGTTAGAAATGGGTCTAGACTGTAACACCCCAAAATTTTCGAATCTTAAAATGATATTATTTTATCGGGTCATGAATAGGCTACAGAGAGGGGGATAATATTTTATTTAGATCTGAGGAAGATATTGAGTATAATTAATTATGAATGGATAGTGATTTACCGGTCTGTGAATAGTACTATCGGTCTGGGAGTCGGTATTCTTTTGGTCCGGAAAAATTACTATATATGTTTTATATTTTCTTTAATATTTTTAGAGTATGTATGCATTATTTTTATGGGTAGAAAGTAAGTAATGAATATTTTTGGAGAATTTAGATAATTAGTGAATAGTGAATTATGATGCTTTATTAATTAAGGAAATTTGAGGAATTATTTTTATGGAGTAATTTGAGAAATTTGTGGAGATAAATAATATTTTGAAGGAATTAAATTGGAGAATATTTTTTAGCCATTAGATGAGATTACTTTTGACTTAATCTTAGTATGTACGCATGATTTTTATGGGTAGAAAGTAAGTAATTAATATTTTTGGAGAATTTAGATAATTAGTGAATAGTGAATTATGATGCTTTATTAATTAAGGAAATTTGAGGAATTATTTTTATGGAGTAATTTGAGAAATTTGTGGAGATAAATAATATTTTGAAGGAATTGAATTGGAGAATATTTTTTAGCCATTAGATGAGATTACTTTTGACTTAATCTTAGCCATCCAATTGTGGAAAAAGACCAAAAAGACAAGTTTTATGAGAAGTATTATGAATTAAGAATTAAAATAAGGATTTTGGGGTCTAATATACTTGGCGTGAATTTGATGCGAGATTTAATGATCATATGCTAGGGTTATCAGCCCTTATAAATATGCGGACGCGCTTATTTGTGTGATGGGGTTGGCGCTTTCATAGGCCACGATTGTGTGATGGGGGTGGTGCTAACACAGGCCACGATCAAATCCGTTTATATTCTCTTTCTCCTAAGTGTATGCGAGCCCCTTGGAAAATATTTGTAAGGCAATTAAACGAATGAGATCATATTATTTTGGTAAACTTACTGTGAAAATTAATGATTATGTTATCAAATGAATTTTCAAAGCATGATATTCCGGTACATGGTTTTAAAAATAAATAGTATATGTATTGGTATAATAAATGTGCAAGTAATGAATTTATGAGTTGAAAGAATTAAATTCTTTATATTATTAATTAATAGTTTATTTGATATTTCTTTTGCTATAAATGTAAATGTATGTTAAAATTTAATGATTTAATGAAATTTGTGTTTTAAGTAAGTTGTCATCGCAACTTTAGTAAGTATGTGAATTATGAGCACCACTGAGTTTTATACTCAGCGCGTTGATTTTTATCACGCGCAGGTTAAAGACCGTGGTTGCTACTTGAAGACTAGAAGAGTAGCATCAGAGCAGAAGTGACTATTGTGGTAGTAGTAGATTGAGATTTATGTAATTAAGAATTATGGCATGTATAAGTGTTATATTTTCGGAGATTGTGTTATTTGAATTATAACTTAAGCATGTAATTAGCAATTATGTTGGTGTATATATTCGGAGATAAGCATAAGATTCATTAAATGATTGAAGATAAAATATTTCAAGAGAGTTGGTATGATTAGTTTATTAAGACTTGATATATATACAGAATGCAATTAATTGATGAATATTAAAATGCTATTGAGGATTTATATAGTTATGAAAATATAGAAGTGTTGTTGTGTTATGATGATTATTTGGAGATGTTGGGAGTTTGGAGTTTAATTGGGAGTGTTTTGTATTCACATGTTTGGCGAGCTCAGTTTTTAAAGGGAAATTCTTACAGTATTTCTGTAGGATTTTTCCCAATCTATTTTTCAAAAAAAAAAAAAAAGAGATGAAAACGAAATGAAATGATTTTCTAAAATATATATATATATATATATATATATATATATATATATATATATATATATATATTACTCGCTAAACTTGTGAATACTCAATTACTTCTAATTCATAATCTAATTTCATGATTTGTATGTTAAGTTAAGACGGTGTCTCCGGCACCGAATGTGGCATCCGTCGTCGGGTCTCACGGGACTGGGCGGAGGGTGTTACATAGACTTTGTGTTTGGGATGATCCTTGGGTGTGTAGCAGTCCTAATTTTCATGTAGAATCAGATATTGTTAAAGGTTTTGAGGAGCTTAAAGTGTTTGATTTGATTGACCATGTTACTAGGAAATGTGATGTAGGCTTTTTGCGTAACCTTTTTGCTCCTGTTGATGCTGATCGTATTCTTCAAATTCCTCTAGGTATGCAAAACTGTGATGATATAGTTGTCTGCAATCTGGAGAGAATGGGGACCTACACTGTTAAATCAGCCTATCATGAAGCCTTTAAAATGCACTCTTGTTACAGGTTATAGGGTGCAGCAACACTTCTGGAAGTTCTTGTGGAAACTAGGAGTTCCTTCTAAGGTTAAAAATTTTCTTCAGAGGGTGTGTTGTGATATTCTACCAACCAGGTCCAGTTTATTAAGGAGGGGCATTCATGTTAATGTGTGTTGTGCATATTGTGATTAGGCATAAACTATCGAGCATCTTTTGTTTGGTGTCTGCGACCTGCTATGTGTTGGCTTTCGTTGGATGCTAGATTAGTGAGTGTAGATGGTGACTCTTTTATGTATTGGTTGTTGAATGTCAAGGACAGATTAGGGGATGAAATGGTGCAGAGATGTTGTGTTGTTTAGTTCATATGGTTCCACATGAACCTGTTTATTTGGCAGAACTTTGTTTCTGACCCTTGCTAGCTGGTTGCTGCGGCTCTACATTATCTTCATGAGTGGTCTGAAGCTCAGTGTGTTGATGAAAATGGAAGACTTCAAGCTGTTATTCCTACTCTACAGTTAGGTTGGTCTCCTCCAGCGGCTAGTTTTCTAAAGTGCAATGTAGATGCCATTGTTTTTGAGGGATTAAATAAAGTGGGCTTTGGCATTGTGTTTCGTAATGGGAGTGGAGATTTTGTTACTACCGTATCTGGTTTATTCAATGGTGTTTATGAAGCTAGAATGGCTAAGGTGTTGGGCTTAATGGAGGTCCTCTCATAGATTAAAGTGAGGCACTTCTCACATGTGCAGGTAGAGTTGGATGCTAAGAAAGTAGTTGCAACTTTTCAAAGTAATGCTATTGACCTATCCAAATGGGGCTTGATGATTGCTGACTGTCAACAGTTGAGTTTATGGAGTAATAACATCACTGTTAAATGGGTACAAATGCAAGTGAATAGAGTAGCTCACTCTTTAGTTCGGGTTGCTCATTCATATGCTCGTCTTCCAGTTTGGCATGAGCTTCCACAAAATATAGAAGCTCTTATTGTATATGATCTTTCTGACTAATGATATTTTCTTCCTTTAAAAAAAAATAACCATGGGTTAGCAAGATTTGGTTTCACCTAAGTAATTAAACCGAATAAATATTATTTTATTTAGTTCGATTTAACTTTTTAATAAAATCAATGTGGTTTAGTTAGGTAAATATGAATTTCAATTGTTTTTTTTTAAGTTTCAAATAATCTGCAGCAATCAAATTATTGAGCCTGATTAAATTTCATGTTAAATTAGAAAATCGAATTGAATTAACATGATATTAGGTCAGCTTAATTTGAATTTTGAACTAAATCAGAACCTCTGAAAAGATAAAAAAATTGTTTGTTCAATTATTTCAATTTTATTTTTTATTAATAAAATTGAATTATTTTCGGTTTGATTTGGTTTTATAAACATATTTATTCAGTTTGGTTCAATTTTTATATTTTTAAAATTCTATATTTTCAATAAATTTAGTTCAATTAATTCCAACGATCATTCTTATTAATCACTAACTATCAACTAACAATAAAAATAAATAACTAAATTAATAAGCCCTGAAACAGTGTTAAAAGTTTGCTAACAAATAAAGAAAAAAAATATTGACAACTTCCACACCAACACTATTTTATTCTCTCTTATTCAATTTATAAAATTTGTATATTAATTTCATTAAGGAATATTTTGAAAAGAGTACTGCTCTTTATCTTTTTACAAATGAAAAAGAATGTCTCATTCACGATAATGATAAATGACTAGTCTAATAATTGTTAAAATATATATATATATATATATATATATATATATATATATATATATATATATATATATATATATATATATATCTTTTCTTCTTCTTTTTCTTTAGTTTTCTAATCCTAGATTTAGTACCTCCTATTTTCTAATTAGTTAAATTTTGAAAATAATAATAAATCAGTAATGAATTTATTTTCGCTGTCATGAGTTTTAATTTATTTTTCTTGCCAAAATTAAGTTATTGAGTGAGTGGAGAAGGTCTTGTTGGACTTTCATGGCCGTAGGTCCCTAAGGGTAAAACTAAGCACCTTACCTATTGTAATGAACAGTTTGGATTTTTATAACATATGAACTTGGTAGAATCTGAGCATATGCCTGTGTTTTTTTCCTTTCTTTTTTTTTTTTTTTTTTTTTTTCTGGTTTGTTTATATATATATATATATATATATATATAGACACACAAACACACACAAGTATATTTCCAACTTTTGGAAAAGTTAACTTTTCCAAAACTTCCAAAACTTTTATATGTATATATATTAACAATTATTAACTAACTAAAACGACAAAGGTAATTCAATTATTCAAACCATCTATCCACTTGAAATGTCTCTTTGGTAGCTTAGGAAATTGATAATTCCTATTATATATAAAAGAAATTGTATGGATGTACATTATTCTCTCACATCAAATTTTGCTTTTTTTTTTCAGCACCACACCAACTCAAGAAGAACCAACAAAGCAGAAAATTGAATGAAGCCATAATTGAAGACATGAAACATAATATTTTGTATTATATATATACATGATATGTAAATTACACAATATTTTGGACTAACTCAACCCCTAAAATTTTGCTACGAAAGTAAGAATGCACATATATGGATTTTCAAACCTCATTTAGTTAAAAAAAGCTACTTATGCACTGATAAATTTTTTGGACTAAACACTACTAGAAATAATATTATCCATTTTTTTAAGGAATATGTAATTTTTCATTTAATAAAAATTAATTGAAAATAACAGTTGCAATTAGTTTTCAAGAAAATAACAGTTACAATTTACACAAAAAAAATAAAGAGAAATGATATTAATAAATAATATTTTAATAAATTTTTAAATTTTAAATTTTTATGTCTCGATTTTTATTATAATATTTTTAATATTTATATAATTGATTTGTAGATAATTAATTTAAAATTTACAATGTTCGAATTTAATTTAACAAATGTGGATGATATTTATAAATTGTAATTATAATATTAAAATATTTTTAAAAAATATACAATAATAAGATTACAAAATAAAATATTCTATTCGTTAATTCTATTTATTTTTATAATTCTATTTATTTATAGAGTCAAATAAAAATTTAAGCTAATTATTTATTTAGTCAAATGATTATTGTTTATTGTATTATTGATTATTATGTCTTGATATTTATGATTTTATATTTAATTAATTAATTTCAATAGATACTAGGTGGAGGCCAATTAAAAAAATATGCTACATGTCATTTATTGGAAAAACATGCTAAGTGGAGCCTTATAGAAAGATTATGCCATATATCAATTTCTGATAACCCTATTTATAAGGGCCGATAACCCTAGCATATGATCATTAAATCTCGCATCAAATTCACACCAAGTGTATTAGAGCCCAAAATCCTTATTTTAATTCTTAATTCATAATACTTCTCATAAAACTTATCTTTTTGGTCTTTTTCCACAATTGGATGGCTAAGATTAAGTCAAAAGTAATCTCATCTAATGGCTAAAAAATATTCTCCAATTCAATTCCTTCAAAATATTATTTATCTCCACAAATTTCTCAAATTACTCCATAAAAATAATTCCTCAAATTTCCTTAATTAATAAAGCATCATAATTCACTATTCACTAATTATCTAAATTCTCCAAAAATATTCATTACTTACTTTCTACCCATAAAAATCATGCGTACATACTAATATTAAGTCAAAAGTAATCTCATCTAATGGCTAAAAAATATTCTCCAATTTAATTCCTTCAAAATATTATTTATCTCCACAAATTTCTCAAATTACTCCATAAAAATAATTCCTCAAATTTCCTTAATTAATAAAGCATCATAATTCACCATTCACTAATTATCTAAATTCTCCAAAAATATTCATTACTTACTTTCTACCCATAAAAATCATGCATACATACTCCAAAAATATTAAAGAAAATATAAAACATATATAGTAATTTTTCCGGACCAAAAGAATACCGACTCCCAAACCGATAGTACTATTCACAGACCGGTAAATCACTATCCATTCATAATGCTTATCTCGGATTTTGATGATTAATACAAAACAAATAAATTTAAATTATATTATTTGTGCTAATTTTATTTTATGCAGAAATTCTTTGGAAAGAAAGTATACAAGGCAAGTCCTACATTGAGATTGAAGATTTCGAAGATCCTAGCAATCTAGGCATTTAGGAAACTTTGTAGGATAGAGAGAAAGGTTACATATGAGCACAAAAATCTTTTTCTCTCTCAAAAGTATTTTCGGAAATTAGATTTTTTCAAAATAAATTCCTTTATTTTTATTTTCGAAAATATTCCTTTAAATCGAAAAGATTTATTTTCCTAAAAACTAAAGAGATTTCCTCTCTAATGTTTTTGGTAATAAAATCTTTTACCTTTTCGGATATATATTTTGAAAGATCTAAAGTGTTTTAAAATTATTCACTTACCTTAAATATGAAGGAAAATCTCTTTCAGTTTTGGTAAGAACATCTTTTCCGCAAATAATTCTTTCCAAAATAAATGCTGTCGAAAATCTTTTCTAAAGGAAAGTGAAAATCGGGTTTTATTCTCTTACCAAAAAGGGGTAAAACAATTTTTGGTAACAAAGATTTTCACATCTTCTAAAATAAGGAAAGAAGATATTCTGATCTCTTTCCAAAAGGTGACAGCTCTTTTGTTTTCCTATATAAAGGAACATTCACGCCTTAAACATTTTGGGTGAAGTAAGAGTAATTGTTTTAAGAGCACTCTCTCTCATTGAACGAATCTTTTTCTCTCAAAACTTACTCTACCCCCATTTTCTTTTCATCTCTATACTTAAACGTCTTTATATTTAAAGAAGAAAAGAATTTTTACAGTTACATTTGAAAAACAGTTCTGTGTTCTAATTGATCTTCTAATCTGATAAAACTGTTTTTCCTGTGCTTATATAGGCGTTTCTTTCTGTCTATTTAGATTGTGTAATCTATAGTAGACAGGCTCTTTATTTGTTAAACTTTTGTGTGTAATAGCTCAGGTTAGAAGCTATTGTGATAGAGGTTATCAAGCGACCTTCTCCATGTGTGGGATAGTAATGTCTTGAATTGAGTTTTCTGTACTCTGCCAAAAACAGAAAAGGGTTGAGGTTTACTAGAACCTTTGGAAAATCTAGTGGGACAAAAAGGGTAGATCTAGGTGTTGATCTATTTGTCTTGTACTGTTGGTTTGTCTCTTACCCTTGAAAAGAGATAACATAGTTGAGGATCTCAAGATGCGTCTTGGGGAGTGGATGTAGGCGAGTTAGTGTCGAACCACTATAAATCTCTGTGTTGATCTTTTCTAATTTCTGAAGTTTGCTTGATACTGTCTTTATTTCACTTCTGTTTAATTTTAGAAACGCTAAAACTGTTAATGATTCAGATGTTCTAAAACGGTAATAAGCTTTATCTTTTCTGAACATTAGAACTCTGGTATTCTAATAAAGTGAATATACAATGTTCTAACTGTTGTTCTATTCCCAGTATATTTCACTGATTGGGTTTCTAGTTAATGTTCTAAACTTTATGAGGACGTTCTAATCTTGATAGCTCTCCATCATAAAGTTGCTCTGATATTTGATTAAGGCTCTGTGAAGAAGTTCTGAATTCAATAACTGTCCTTCACATAAGCTTTATATGATTTCTCAAACTTTATGAGGAAGTTTCAATTCTTATAACTTTCCTTCATAAAGAAGTTCTGATTGTGTATAAGTCAGTGAGAAGCTGTTCTAATCAATAGCTGCACTTCGCACAGACTTTCTATCTTTTATAATCAGAACATTGTGAGGATATTCTAATCCATATTCTATTCTCACAAAGTTCTGTGTGTTTTCCGCTGTGCTTAGAATTCTAATTCTTGTTTAGAATTTCTAAAATTTATTTCAGTTTTTAAAAAACCCAATTCACCCCCCCTCTTGGGTTGTGCCATATATATTCGGGACCCACAGAAATAAGTTTCAAATTCAGAGGAAGATGAAGTTCAAGAAAAGGAATCAAATTAACCTCAAGAAGTCAAACATGGCGAAGCCACAAACTCAAAGCATAAAAGCTTCTTCAACACTCAAGCCACTCAAGTTACCACCACAATGTGGGTATTCAAAACTCTTTGTGATGAATACAAGTCATATTTCAGTCAACCAGTGGTAAAACCACTACAACAACAAAGTCAGATTCGCCTAGGGTCATCACTATCATACGAGCTCGAGTCAATAAGTTGATTCAACATCATCAAGTCGGGAAGGAATCCCGCAAAGACATCAAGCCGGAAGGAATCCCGCGAAGAAATCGAGTTAGAAGTGAATTTACTCATTTTGGTTGATGGTTACACTCTGTATTATTATTATTGTTTTGCTTGATCTCACTTTTGTTGGTGACCAGTTGGAAACAGACATGATGATCACATTACATGTAGTTTTCATGCTACACTTCTATAATGAATCTGCGTCATTTAGGGGTATTGGTAATGTAGTTGATGATGAACTTAGTCATGAGATCTATGGCGAATGTTTCTTCAGCTCTTTATCAATATAACTAATGGACGAGATTGTTTTTGGATACCTTGTATGACTGCGTTTGTTGAGCTCATTTTGGTGTATGTATTTTATTTAACATATGTTCGCCCAAGTGGGAGATTGTTGGATTTAATTTTCTATTGTGGGTTTAATATGTAAAATAAATACGTACAGCAGTCTAATTGTAAAGTCAATTTCAAATGTGGTCTTGATTGTGAATAATTGACTATTGAGGTATCAACTAATTATAGATATTAAGTGTAGAGACTATTATATAATTTATATTTTGTTAAAGGACCGAAATAGAAATTGTACTAACGCTACAGGTATATAAAGGTCGTGGTCCCCAGAGGAGTAGAATACGATTCAGTTTTACGTTCCTTTCGTACTGCTTCCGCAAAATCGATTCTTCAATTCTCTGGAAGGCTGCAAACCTAATTCTGCACATCAAGATCAACGAACAACGATGTCAGATACGCAACCTTTTCTTATTCAATCTATTTTGTTGAATCTAGTGGTTTGCACAATCTAGATTATTGTGGAATCATTTGAGATTAATTTATAACATCTTTCTCTCTCTGTAAGTTCTAAACTAAGCTCTTGAACTAATCCTTCGCATTCTTTTTTTTTTTTTTTTTTTTTTGGCGTTTAATCCTTCGCATTCTACTTTCCTTTTATGCAGTATTTGATTGCAGTTAATGCAATGTACTTCCTTTATTGTTGTGCTATAACCAATATTGGTACTAAGATTGATTTGCTTTAGTTCTTAAATTTTCTTGTTAAAAATGAAAAAATTTCCATTTTAGTTTATCTTTTGGCAATATTATTATTATTTTTCTCGATTTTTGATGTGTGGTTGCTAGTTAGAGAAGCAATGAGCTTGATTTTTTATTTTTAATTATTTTTTTAATTTTTAAGGGAAATAAGGTTCACGGATATGGAAACAGATGACGTCCTCGTCGAGAGGAGGGCCGGATCAGGCTACGCCACCGCCAGCACGGCGGATCATGAGGACGAGAGTCGATATTTGATAGTGAGGTGGTGCCATCTTCATTAGTTGAGATAGCTCCTATTCTCCGTGTTGCTAATGAAGTAGAATCTAGCAACCCAAGAGTTGCTGATCTATGTAAGTTTATAGAAGGCTACATTTTTTTGGCTTTTTTTTTATTTTTTATTTTTTGGGTAATTTGATTTGTTTAACTTTTTATCTTTTTTCCGTGATTAATTTGGGTTTTGAATTGCTTTCTAGTATGTTTTGAGGGCAAAGAAAAATTTTTTTTTTCACATATTTCTGACCTTTTTTTTTATTTTTATCAAAATGGGTTCTCAAATTTCAGGTTGTAATGGCAGCATGAATCTTAAGCTGTAACTAAGTACACCTTCATTCTACTAACCAGTATAGTAGTCTGCCTCTTTGTGCGTGTAGTGTTTGATTGCCTGTTGGCCTTGTGTCTGCTACATCTTGAAGGCTCAGAATTCTGAGAAATTTGACTTCATTTGAATCATGCGTTTTTCTCCGCTGTGTTCCATTCTACATGCCTTAATGTATTTTGGGTTGCTTGGGCTTTCTTTTGCATGTTGCATGGCAAGCTTGCGTATGTGAAAGTGAATGTATGAACGTGATGCTTGTTGCATGTGATTCTGTGATTATGAGATTTGACAAGTGGTTGCACTTTTTAACATTGTGGAGGATTGCTTGTCATCCACAATCTATTCTCCTTTTTTTCTTTTCTCAGAAAATTCTGTTCTCGTGAAAAAAAAAGGCTGCATTATGTAATGAATTGAATGTTATTCCTGTCTTGGTCCTGGTCTTAGCTGTTTATATTCCTGAAAGTATGTGCAACTGCCTTCACTAGATTACTAAATCTCCATAAGGTAATTAAAGGTTTTTGTGTATTTCTGATTTCCTTAAATAATTTTTTCAGCTCTGAAAATTCTGTTGTGGACTTCAAATGCCATACTAGTGTTGAATTTACTTAGAAAGCTTTCATGATTACATGGATTTTAATTCAAACTTTTTCTTTATTTTCATGTGGGTGAACAACCATCCTTATTGGTATTTTCCTTTCATATTTCTATGTTGGAGCTTCCATTTGATACCATATCTCATTTTCTGGTACTCTTAATGTAGGCCGATTTTATGCCTTTGAGAAGGCACAACTTATTGGATGCTTTTGATAGAAATAGAAATAGTCAGTTTTTCAAGAAAAGTTTGAAAAGGATACTACAGATAGTTTTATCTCAATTTTTGCCTTGTTATGAAGCAAAATCAAGAATAAGCTAATTTAGGCAATTTTTGAAGGATTTAAATTGTAGAAAAAATTGAAAATGTTGGTTGGAAGTGGTGCAGAAAAGGGAAAATAATGGTAGTGACTATAAAACATAAAATGCCTACACATCAAGTATAATGGTGTGGAGCAACAAAAACTTGTAGTGTATGTAATGGTCCTATCCATTATCATATAATTAATAAATATTATTCTTCAGATGAACAAATATATAATTGTGGACAAATATGTAGCAGGAAAAATTTCACTTAATGTGTTCTTTTTTCTACTAACTGTAAACATGGAGAAACCCATATTTTAATTGATAGTTATTTGGGACCAATTGTGCCATGACACATAAACGTGTCATGTTTGAAAGGTCATCTATAAAATATATAATTATTCCCATATTTCCATTGAGTCTTTTGAGTCCTTATTGGTTAAGGAGAACATGTTTTACAGGAGTCCTTCCTTAGAGAATTAGGACTAGCTTTAGGAGTCCAGTGTTAGAGAGGGAGACCTACCTATTCTGGAATGAGATGCCTTCATTTTGTCATGGGTAGTAACAAGTGAAGTGCACATGCATGTTTATAGTCCGTGGGAAAATGTTATATATCCATCTTTACTTTATTTATGGTTTGATGATTTGGCATTTAATAAAAAATACTGTTCTATTTGGACAAGAGACTAACTGTCCTTCTGGCAAGTTGTTCGAAATCTTGCAAGATGTTAGTACTTTTTGTATGTAATAGCTTCGCATGTATATACTTTCTATTCTGCAGTTTATGTTATCTAATCCCTGATATTACATCTCATTGATGAAATAAAAATTATGCTAGATCGTTTGTTGGCTTCCATTTGTGAAGGCCAACAAAAAAAAAAAAAAAAAAAAGAGAGGCTATATTAGCTTAATTCTAACAACTTCATCTTCTCAAGTCATTGAAGTAGCATGTTCGGAGATGACAGTGTATGAGACATGTCAAGGCCCTCAATTTGACCTGCGATTGCATAATGTACAGATTATCCTAAGTCTTCTGTCTAAAATAGGAACTCCCATGTTTGACTGGGAAAGTTCCATTGATTTGCATGAACTTAATTGATGTGGTGTTGGAGTTTGGAATGGTTTACCTGTTAGGGTAATGAGTTTTTTTGGGATGCTTATTGCTCAAGGAAGAAGTCTCCCATGGACTGATAGTTTATACATAATGCAATTCTCCATTTGTAAAATCAGAATTAGTGTTACAAACAGGGTATGATTTTTGTATAAATGAATGTCTCTTTCTGAAGTCCCATGTTTGATTTGGAAGTTCCTTTGATTTGCATGAACTAAATTATTGGGGTCTTGGAGTGTGGAGCGGTTTTAACTGTTAGGGTAATGAGTCTTTTTGGGATGCTAATTGCTCAAGGAAGAAGTGTCCTATGGACTGATAGTTGATAGTTTATACATAATGCAATTATGAAAAATGCGTAAAATAAGAAGTAATGTTACAAACAGGGTATGATTTTAGTATAAATGAATGTCAGTTTCTGAAGTCCAAGTCTTGAGACCCATGACCACTGTGTAATACACGATTTTTTTAGTAGAAACAATTTCTATAGCATTGACAATTACGACCAGCATATGGTTAAATGATACCTTTAGCTATTTGCTTCTTTTATGCTCTCTCCTATTTGCTACTAGAGGGTTTTTTTTAATTCTTTTCAGGAAAATGATCCAACCTTGATGGGAAGGGTAAAAAAGAGTGATGCGCGGGAAATGCAGAGTTTTTATCAACATTACTACAAAAAGTATATCCAAGCCTTGCAAAATGCTGCTGATAAAGCTGATCGGTGAGTTTTTTGCTGTAGAAGGGAAAAGATAGAGATATTTGCTTATGTCTTAGTAAGAAATTTTCTTAGCTAATATTTTCTGGAATCCCAGCGTAGTTGCCATTTTTGACGGTTGTCTTTTTAAATCCAGTGCACAGCTTACAAAGGCATACCAAACTGCTAATGTTCTCTTTGAGGATTTGAAAGCTGTTAATATGACACAATCTATTGAAGTAGATCGTGAGTTGAAACCTTGTGACATTTACTCTATTGTGAATGTTTAATCTAATGGCAGATATCACCTATTTCAAATTTTGTCAACTTAATAATGCTAATTGCTGACCAGCTGTTACATATGTGTAACTTATTCTTTGTGGATATTGTAAAGCTTTTAGAAGCTCAGGATAAAGTTGCAGAAAAGACTCAGATATATGTCCCTTACAATATCCTTCCACTTGATCCTGATAGGGCAAATCAGGCAATTATGAAATATCCTGAGGTACATTTCGTATGTGTGGTTTGGATAGTGAGCTTTGTTTTAGCTTCTCTCACTTAGCATGAAAATGCTTGTGTCTAACCATTTGTAGATCCAAGCTGCTGTTGTAGCTCTCCGCTACTTCCATGGCCCAAAGACCACAAGAAGAAAAGAGACGAAGATATTTTAGATTGGCTTCAGGCGATGTTTGGGTTTCAGGTGAAAGAACTACAAATAATTAATATCAAAAAAAAAAATACAAATAATTATTTCTCCAAGCATTTTGAATTTGGCAGTTAATTAAGTATGATTGGAAGTATGTAACATTTTTTCCTTGACCTATTTCCATTGGGTGCCTATTAAATTTGCAGAAGGATAATGTTGCTAATCAAAGGGAACATTTAATCTTAGTACTTGCAAATGTGCACATTCGACAATTTCCAAAGCCTGATCAACAACCCAAGGTTTGTACTTCCACATTATATATTCTTAATGAATAGTTGGCAATCCTTTTAAAACATAATTCTTAGAGGAGGGCAGTATTGAGAAAACTATGCTGTGGGAGAATTTGCTTCCATTCTGCCAATGTTTCCATCTCAAGGGCAAATAGCAGCTGTAGAAGACTGCCCCTATGTTTGTTTGATTATCTCCTTTTTGTTTGTTGGCACAGTTCTGTTCAGGATTTTTTGACCTTCAAAGTTCTGTTTCTATCACACATGCTATAGAATTGCTTGTACATCACAATCAAAGTGATGGCGTATGGTATATTATATTTTTGAACTAGAAAATGTACTTTACTATATTTACTGTTACTGCAAGACAAAAAGAAACAAGCAGCTACTTTACTGCTTCATATAATGCAGATTATGGAGTACCATTTGATTAGTCTTTTAGCAATGTATTTCATCTTCTTTTAACATATTTTTATCTATTTCATTCTAGTTGGATGAGCGTGCATTGACAGAAGTGATGAAGAAGCTTTTCAAAAACTACAGAAAATGGTCAAGTACCTATTGGGTATAAGTGCAGCGATAAACTCTAAGAGTGATTAATAATTTATAACACCAAAAATAATAACGGGAAAGACAACCAAAATAATACTAACACAAAACACCAAATATAATTGTATTAATAAGAAACAAACATTCACAAAGCTTAAGGAAAGGATTACTTGGTTTTTGCATGGTTGCATTACAAGTGAGGTGAGGGGTGGTATTTATAGCCATTTCTACCTCCTCAATGTACGGCTAAGATTTGTCTACAAAAATGGACGGTTTAGATTACATAGAGAATTCTAGAACTATGTAGACATTATACAAAATATCTTTTGGGTGGAGTAATGTGGAGTATTTTAGAATGCGGGCTTGGACCTCCAACTTTGGGCTAGAGGCTTCCCAAGTCTTGGTCCATTATGGCAGCCCATTTTGGTGGTGACTTTTCTAAATTAATAAGTGATATTTTAATACTCTCCCTCAACGATTAATTTCTCTTTCTTCATCATTCCCAACTGTTGGTGAAAAATTCTCAGCCATTTGTATAGCCGAACGATTATCACAATTTAACGTAATTGGATAGTCGATGGGTTGATGCAGATCGTTCATAAGCTGTGACAGCCAAACACTTTCCTGAACTGCTATTGCTACTGCCCGATACTCAGCTTCTATTATGGAAAGTGACACTGTAGGTTGTCTCTTGCTGCACCAAGAGATTACTCTTGAACCAAGACTAAATGCATAGCATGTTGTCGAGCGCCAAGTGTCGTGATCTCCTACATAATCAACATCGCAATATCCTTCCAAGTTGATAATTTCACCTCTCTTGTAAAAGATCCCATAATCGATTGTACTTTTGACATATCTCAATATTCTTCGAACTGCTTTCAACTGAGCTTTTTTAGGCTTCTGCATAAATCGGCTGACTACTCCAACTGCAAAGGAAATGTCTGGTCGTGTCATAGTGAGATAGATTAGGCTTCTCACTAGTTGTCTATACATAGTAGCATCTTCGAGATCATTCCCTTCATGAGCACACAGCTTGACATTAGCATCCATTGGAATATATATTGGCTTGCATTCCATCATTCTAAACCTCTTCAGTAGATCTCTTGCATACTTCTGTTGTCCGAGGTACAAACCTTCCTTGGCTTCTTCTATCTCCAATCCAAGGAAATGCCTGAGCTTTCCTAGCTCTTTCATCTTGAAACGAGTAGCCAAATTCTCTCGAATGAGTTGAATCTCTTCACTATTATCGCCAGTGACTATTAAATCATCAACGTATACTAGCACTATAGCTAGTCTTCCTTCCTGATCTTTCACAAACAAACTGGAGTCTGCTTGTGTCATAACATATCCATTCTTGACAAGGAATTCTGCAATCTTGTCATACCAAGCCCTTGGTGCTTGTTTTAGACCATAAAGAGCTTTCCTTAGCTTGCACACATAGTTAGGATTCTCACGACGTTTGAACCTTGGTGGTTACTCCATGTAGATTTCACGATCAACTTCACCATGTAAGAATGTGTTCTTCAATCCATCTGCCACAAAGGCCATGACTTACTAGCTTCTAAAGCTAGTAATACATGCACAGTAGTGATCTTGGCAACCAGACTAAATGTCTCATCATAGTCCAAGCCATACTCTTGAGAAAATCCACGAGCAACCAGTCTTACTTTGTATCGCTCAATTGATCCATCCGGGCGAGTTTTGATTTTGTAGAGACCCATTTGCAAGAGATAGGTTTCACATCTTTTGGTTTTGGCACTAATTCCCATGTTTGATTTTCCTCCAAAGCAGCAATTTCTTCTTCCATTGCAGTAGTCCACTCCATCTTCTTTGATGCTTCTTCATAAGTTGTTGGCTCTTTTATTTCTGCTATAGCAGCATTTGCATATTTTGGATTAGGCCTTCTTTCTCAACCCGATCGCCGAAGTAGAGGATAATCTAGATCTTGTTCTTCTTGACTTGGCTGTTGTTGTTCGTATGCACCTATCTTCCATGGGTTCTTCGATTTCTCTTGAACTCTGGATGGCTCTGCTTGACCTTTCTCTAGGATAAACTCTCCCTCTCCTATCTTCTTTTCAACTTTTTCTTGAATTTCTTTTGAGTCTGGTAGCAGGGTTACTTGAGATGACCACCAAGATGATGCCTCATCAAAGACCACATTTCGTGAAATATGGCACTTATTAGTTATAGGATCACAACATCTCCAGCCTTTTCTTTGCTCATCATAACCAACGAATATGCAGCGAAGTGCCTTTTTGTCAAACTTGCTTCGAAGTTCATTCGGAACAAAGACATAACACACGCATTCAAAAATGCGAAAATGACTTACAGTTGGTTTAATGTTCCATAGTTTCTGGAATAGGGATGTAAACTCCAGTCTTGCTTGAGGTAGTCTGTTGGTGACGTGCACAACTGTCTTCATGCACTCTGCCCAAAATCTAGCTGGCACATTCTTCGCATGGAGCAAACTCCTACAAATCTCCACCAGGTGTCGATTCTTTCTCTCAGCAACTCCATTCTGCTGCGGTGTTCTTGGACATGTGAATTGCCTTCGAATGCCTTGCTCTTAGCAATATTTAGTGAATTCGTCAGAGGTGTACTCTCCACCATTGTCGGTACGAAGGCATCTAATTTTATTCCCGACTTCTTTTTCAACTTTCTTCTTGAAAGCTTTTGAAAACTTGAAAGCTTTGAATTTTTCAAAAGCTTTCGACTTCTCTACCATGAAATCTACCCAAACATATCTCGAGTAGTCATCGATGAAAGTAATCATGTACCTCATATTACTGTTTGTAGATTGCTTGATCCGTCTAAGAACATTTGAATGTATTAACTCCAATGGCACCTTGGCTTTATGTTTTGACTCTTCAAAGGGAAGTTGGTGAGCTTTTCCAACTGGCATCCAGCACATATAGTGTCTTCTCGACATTCCAAATGAGGAAGACCTTTAAGCATGGACTTCTTCATCATCACCTTAAGCTTGTGATAACTACCATGTCTCAGACAAGCGTGCCACAAGTCAGCTGTCCCGTTCTTCCTTGTTTTGTCAACATAGGCTTCTTGTGCTGACATGACGTAGATTGATTCTACTCGCCGTCCTTCCATGACTAGATCTCCGATTAATTTAAGGTTATGATAAACCTTAACATTATTAGGACCGAACACCACATAATTACCTGCACTTGCTATTTGTGATACAAAGAGCAAGTTTTTCTTCATCCTTGGCACATGGTAAACCATCTGTAACTCCATTTTCTCCTTACTGGAGGGAGAAACAATGGTTGTCTTTCCAATGTGAGCTATTAGCAATCTTGTGTTATTTGTTGTGACTACAACACGACCTCCATCATAATCGGATACATCCGATAATTTCTCCTTGTTTCCTGTCATGTGATTAGAACTTCCAGAATCAACTATCCAATCATCATCATAGTTGATTCTATCACTTACTGATATTAATGATGACTCTTGCTCGGGTCCTTTCATCATCATCTCTACTGGCTTCTGTGGCGAATTTTCTTCCTCCTGAACAAAGAAATTGTGAATATCCCATTCCTCTTCACTTTGTTGCTCGTTCTGGGTTGATGCTGTGTTTCCTTCTACTCGTTTGCTTCGATATTCTTGAGCGAAATGTCCTCTCTTATTGCACTTATAGCAACGATCACTTTCTCGCCAGTCGTCTTTCCTTTGTCCTGGCCTTGCTCTCCCTTGCTGTGATGGTCTCCACTTTTGCTTTCTCCATCCTTGTTGATTGCTCTTTTCTTTTCCATCATCTACTCTCACAACGTTTCGAAATCCCCTCTTTTTAGCAAAGAGAGCTTTCTCATCATCCTTCAAAGCTACTTTAGACATTTTTTCGTCTAAAGTCTCTTCATTGGACAAGATATTCTCTAACTCGTCTAAGGTTGGTTGTGTAGCCTAACCACAAGTAGCAGTCACAAGACCCTTAAATTCAGGTCTTAGACCATGGATGATGATCCTCCTCATCCTTGTCTCATTGATCTCGTTGTCTGGATCTAATTTCGAAATCTCCTCACATAAAGATTTTACTTTAGAAAAGTATTGACTTACAGTGAGGTTCTATTGTGAGATTGAGAACGACTCGTTTTCGAGTCGTTGCAGTTTTGCTTCATTCTTCTTGGCAAAAGCAGACTTGAGGATTTCCCACACTTCCTTTGGTGTTTTAGCTAACTTGATCTATTGCATATGCTCATCTTCTACTACAACCGTCAGCACATACATTGCCTTCTCGCATTTTGTCTCCCACTCTTTCAGAGCTTTCGCATCCCCAAATGATGGTGTAATATTATCTCCTCCGACGATATCCCATAAGTCTTGACCTATGAGATAATATCTCATACGGGTACTCCAGTTCCCGTAATTGTTGCTATTTAGCTTCTCGATGCTATTAGCAACTCCAGAAAAATCCGCCATAAGGTAATGGTGTTCCTGACACTAACCAATACACAACGGTGAGGTGAGGGGTGGTATTTACTGACACAAAACACCAAATATAATTGTATTAATAAGAAACAAATATTCACAAAGCTTAAAGAAAGGATTACTTACTTGGTTTTTGCTTGGTTGCATTACAAGTGAGGTGAGGGGTGGTATTTATAGCCATTTCCACCTCCTCAATGTACGGCTAAGATTTGTCTACAAAAAATGGACGGTTTAGATTACATGGAGAATTCTAGAACTATGTAGACATTATAAAAAATATCTTTTAGGTGGAGTAATGTGGAGTATTCTAAAATGCGGGCTTGGACATCCAACTTTGGGCTAGAGGCTTCCCAAGTCTTGGTCCATTATGGCAGCCCATTTTGGTGGTGATTTTTCTAAATTAATCGGTGATATTTTAATAATTCTTAGATAGAAAAAGTAGTCTTTGGTAAGCATTTTCTATCAACTTGAACTAGAAGCAGCTTTGTAATTGCTTATTGGATTTCATTACCTTGGGTTCAATAAGTTTCGACAATAGTTTCTATCTTCCACTTTATGTTTCTTCTTCTAGTTGTTAAAGTTAGTGTTGGTGGGGTGATGGGTTAGAAGGGTATTATTTTATTTTTAACTAAGGGCTTCATAAGCGTTTGAGAAAATTCTATTTACAGCTTTAGGGTGTGCTTGATTTGAGTGAAGTTGGAGAAAATGGGAAGAATGGGAGGGAGTTAATTGTACTTTCCCTTTAAAACGAGGGAGGGAGGGAAAAAGCAGGCAAGCAAATAAAACAAGCACAACAACCACGATCAAGCCTTAGTCCTAAACTAATTGGGGTATATGTATTCTTCATTTCAAATATCCGTGTTGATCAAACTAATATCAATGCAGAGCAAAGAATAACTAGCAAAATCTTAAAATACCTTTTGTAAAAAGAAAATTTGAAGGGGAATTTTAAAATCATTTGATACATTAATAAATAGGACAAAGCATAAAATAGGCAACATGAATTTTTTTCCTCCATGGGGCAAGAAAAGAGAATAAGGAAAAAGAAAATGGGGAAGAATTAGGTTCCCAACATTCCTTGTCTCTTAAAAGATTCTCCGTATGAAGGGACATGGAAGATAGGAAAAATATTTATCCTTTATATTCCTGTATGTATCTGCAGAAACATTAGTGTTGCTAACCTCATATTCCAACTTTTTAGATCACTGAACAATGTAAATTTAATTTTCAGTTCAAATATGAGGTTAGTTACATGAAACATTAATGTTTTGTTGAAATGAATAAGAGTTGAAATGTTCATATGGAATGAATTTTACTTGGAATTCATTTAGAAACGAATTCTTGTGTTTGATACAGCTTAAAATGTGGAATTCAATTAAACTTCACATAATATTGTTTGGCATAATTTCACAATTGAATTTTATTTATTCTCATTTCCTAAACTACCCTCATAATAAAATTTAGAAATAATAATTTTAACTTTATAAAAGAAATATCTTATATCTAATAAGTGTATAATGATTAACAACTATATATACCAATTAACAAAATATTAACAAATACAAAATAAATTAACTTGCCTCATAGTATAAGTGTTTTATATAACAATATAAATAATGTCAATGATAAGGGCATAGTAAATTTAGCCATTAAAAGTTAATATTAAAATATAAAATATCTATATAATATCTAGACATTCGGATGGTAAATGGATAGAAAACTAATTTGTCGTTTCCATCTTCTTCTTTACCCAATTAAACTAATTTGAGTTTTGCTATTAATTGTTATACAATTAGATATCAAGAATTTGGATGAACATGGCTTTCTTGGATTAAATTGAAATTAAAGCTAAGTGATAGGTAATTATAATTAAATGTAGACTACATATGTTATATGAGGGTATTTTAGTTCCAAAAGTAATGTTATGTTAGTTTCGCGAAATTCATTTCAAATTCCATCAACCTAAATAGAAAATTTGATTTTAGTTATAACCAATTCTACAGAATTGAATTCTTCAAATTGAGTTTTATATATATATATATATATCAAACAAGCAAAACATGGATTTCAATTGAATTCCACAAAATTTTGTGGAATTCATTTAAACCAAACACTATGTAAATCGGTGTATTACGTTGAATGAATTGTTTCATTACTTGTGCTATGTATATACTGTGCTTTGTTCATGTGGAATTGGGATAAAGTGGGTCACTATGGGTTTATCAGGATGGTCGATAAAGCATGGATCCTGATTATGTTGAAATTATGAAATTTGACCGTCGGTCGGGAAAATGGGAGATCGACGCCCCCGTGAGCACCTGATACTGTAGATTATATAGAAACCACAGTGTGGCCTCCTGTCGTGTGCATTTGATAATCTGGATGTCATGGAAGCCCACAGGGTGGCCTCCTGTTGTGTGCACTTGATGATCTAGATTTGACGGAGACCACCGGATTGCCTCCTGTTGGTATGGAAAAGAAATGAGAGGATTGGTCATGTGAGGATTAGACCGGTCGGCCAGGTATGGGGGATTGGCTCCCCGGGTGCACACGTTTGAGAGGATGGGCCATGTGAGAGTATGGCTCGTCGTCAGGGGTTTAGGTGACGCCACTGACTAATTTCCACTTGATGTGATTATTTGAAGGTGATATTAATTATGGGTGCTGATACTATGCCATATGATTGACTGTTGTGTGTTCATTCAGCATACTAGGGTGCATTTTGCGTGACTGTATGTGGTGTGTATTATTTATTATTATTCATTGAGTTGCAAAACACACCCCCCTTCTCTCTAAACTTCTCAGGTAGTCGGAAGCTGCTGCTCAACTGAAACTCTATAATTTTTCTCGCAGAGCTACAAAAGTAAATTTATGACTTTTTGTTATTAGTTGAATTATGTTATTAAATATATACACTACTCTATTTCCAAATTATTGTTGAACTCCGCAGTTATAGGGTTGTGTATTTTCAATTGGCCTTGCCGTATGCGTTACTTTATAAATGATTTGTTGTATAATTAGACGCAGGTGAATCAGTATGCCCATATTGTGAATGTGATTTATCATGATTAGGTCCAGACTAAACTTTATTCGAGATAATTAAGACTGGACCGGATTGTATAATATTTATCTATATTTTATATCCTAACTTGTATGGGCTTACTGTTCCTGTTAAATGGTGTGGCATGTATAAGTTGAGTAGTTTAGGTTTACTACGGACCCCAGGGGCCTTAAGCTTACCTAGACCCTAGTGCCTGTCCGGCCCACGGGAATGGATCGTGACATAAACGGCTTTGCTCGTGGGTACCGCATTTATTAGTAACAAATGCATTTTAAATAAGTTTGGGTTTGAATAATTTAAAATGTGCGGATACCGAATCCATTTAAGGGGTACTTCAAACGAGTTTGGAATGGATACGAGTAGTAAAATTCTAAAAGAGTTCAGATATGAGTACTTAAATTGATATTTAACGGGGTTGGGACAAATACGTGGAGTAAAATTTTAAACGGATATGGTTAATTTACAGGTAGTTCAAAATTTCCGATACTAGCCTCGTTTACATCTCTAATTTCATCCTTTAATAATGATTCGCGCATATAGTAGGTTCTAACACTAATATTATTAAGAAAATAATGTTATATAAGCCTGAATAAGAACATCTAGGAATGAAAGGACTTCTTCCATGAACATGAGCTCCTTGTAAGAGAGAGCTTCCTTAGCTAAAAGTCTCTTTCTTTTTTCTCTTTTTAAAATATCATTTCTTTTTTTTTTCTTTTATAATGTCTACTAATTAAAAGGAGAAAGACATTTTATATAGTTAAATTCTAAAAGGAAAATACACATTTATTTAATAATATTATTTAAACACACTATGCGCGAAGCGTTGTTTTACGACTAGTTTAAATATTAATTTGAAAGATTGCACAATAATTCAGCTCAAACCCTTATAAAATAGGCTAAATCATTAAAAATACCCCAAACTTTATGGGAAGTTTTAATTGTAACCTAAATCAAATTTTCTTCTCCTAGTATCTTGAACTTCAATTTTTAGTTACAATAGCATCTTAATTTCAAATTATATCATATGTAATGAATAAAATATTATTTTCTTTGGATCTATATTCTCTCTTATGGTTAGGATAACTAAAAATTCACTATTTAATAATACCCTAACTAATTATATTGGTTAGAAATTTAAATTCATAAAAGGCAAGTAAAATTCTAAATTTTAGCTAGTTATAAGCATAAAATATTAGTTTAGATTTTTGTTTGGAATAAATGTAAATTTGGTTCCTGAACTTGTTTAGCGGGATAAAAAAATGTCAGATTTGATCTTTTGGGCCAATTTAATCCTTGAACTTGTATAAAATGATTAAAAATATCTAATTTCACTTTTTAGGTTGATTTAACCCTTGAACTTGTTTTGATTTTTATAAATTAATAATATTGACTTTTTATTCATTTTTGTCCTACACTAAGAATACATAGATCAAAATTTTTCAACACTTATGAATATAAAATTTAATATTCGTAAAAACATCATTTCTTATAATAAAATAAATTTATAAACATGCATTATACTTTTAATTTATTTAACATGAAAAATGTATAGATTTCATAAGCGATAACCTAGTAATATAGGTTAATTTTAAAATGTTTAAATTAATACATATTTATAAGCTCAAAACCATCAATCAAGGTAAAGAGAGAAACAATACACTTCATATATCATTTTTCCTATATTTTGTAATTAATGAATTTTTTAATAAATTAGTAAGCTTGATACCAACTGCAGTTTTAATAAACGTCTATATAATGATTTTCACATTATAAGTACAACAAAGAATTAGATGTTAAATTGACTCAAAATGTCAAACATGATTTTTTTTAATTATTTTAAATAAGTTCGGGCGTTAAATTGACTTACAAGTGAAATTAGATCTTTTTAATCATTTTATCCAAGTTCAAGAGCTAAATTGGTCCGAAATATTAAATCTAACCTTTTTTATCATGCTAAACATGTTGAGAGACCAAATTAATCTTTATTCCTTTTTGTTTTGGCATTTTTTAAGCATAGAAATTTATTTATATTCAGTTTAAATTTCTTATAAAAATAAGTTTTATTCATTATGACGTCATTTTATTTTTAAGGAATCATTATTTATTGTTAATATTGCATAAAGGAATAAAAGTATTTTTTTTTAAGATGAATATATTATTTATATTTTAATATTTATATAAATAAATATAATATTTATTTATTAGTGTAATTTGGGGAAAATATTAAATTGAATTCTATAAAAATAATATTTTATTCATAAAATTAGATACAATTTAAAATTAGAATATTATTATAACTAAAATGAAAATTCAACATATTAAAAGAACAAAATTAAATTTAAATTACAATTAAAACTACGTCCAGAGCTTAGATATATATATCAATTTAGCCTGTAAAATATTCGGAGTCAGCATCAGCATGGAGCCCAACCAATGCATAGGAAAACGGTTCTTTAAATTTTAAAAGCCAAAGGAACAAATAGAAAATACACAGAAGATAGATAGGCCCCAGACAGTGAATGCCACGTCAGAGCAGGTCCTGTGGTCTTATTGGGTCCCATCGCGGTAGAGTAGAGTAGACTACTGCTGTTGTCAGTTGCGACTAATGGCAGTGGGACCCAATAAACAAATAAAATAACAAAAAGCATTTGTGGAATTTTTGCACAGAACAGAACAAACCGACATTTATCTCTTCTCCCAGCGATATTACTCCTCGAAATGTCCTAACTGCCCTTCACATTTTCTTTATTTACCTAACTTAAAACTTGGCTTGGCTTATAGATTGTTTCAATTTACTTCTCTCGCCCCCGCAGTTTTTGAGAGTTATGGGTTGAGTTTAGGTAATTAAATAAGAGAGTAAGGGTAAAATGGTGAATTGAAGCTTCTTACTAAAACGGCTACTTTTTTATCCGGCGCTTTAGCTTTAGATCATTAAGAATCTTGCCTCTTTTTATGAATTTTGAATCACCTACCACAATTGCCCATAGTGTTCTTGGTTTTAACATGCCATACCCATGTTGTATATATTTGCAGGTTAAGCTATGTAGGATCATGCTCTTACGAGATTACCCCTACAGTAAAAGCCTTTAATTTCAATTCAAAGATACTAAGCCGATATTGAATTATTTTATTTGTAATTATTTAAAAATAAAACTAATTATTAAATATTATTAAAAAGACTTAATTACTATTTTTATTTACACAGTACACTAAAACAGAAAATGATATATGTAGCTTTTATATTTACATAATTAGGTAGAAACCCGCGCATTACGCGGGTTGTTTATTACTTTATTATCATATATCTCATTAGAGGCTTTTTTTTATTGTATATATAAAATAAATCATACAACTTGACAGAAATAAAAAGAAGCAAATAAAATATTATAAAAGATATACTTATAACTAAAATACAGTAAACACATTCTCGATATATACAGAATTTTTTGCAAATAAGCATAAAGACAATAGTAAATATATATAGATATAAAAATATAAAATTATTATAAATAGATGGAGAAAAATTGAATAGTCGAATCTAAAACTAAAAAAATCAAATATCAATATAGATAATTATTTTAAATTAGTACTAATTTTTAAACTTAAAAAATCTTAAATGATCTAATAAAAAGTTTCAAAATTGAATATAGATATAGATAATTATGATAAATGAATATAATTTTAAAATATAATCATTATATATAATTTTTTAATATTTAGATAATAAATTTAAAATGTAAATGATAAGAATATTAGGTATCTCATCTTTTTAATTTATTAAATATATTTATTTTTTAATTTATCAGATGTTATCTTATTGGCTTCCTTTGTTATTTTAAATGTATTTATTAAATTTAATGTTTAGATTTCTTTTTAACCTCCAACCCTAGGAAACAAAACAAATAAAAGAAAGTGCAAAATAATAATAACAACAATAATAAATAAAAACTTACCTTTCATTCATAAGCATAAAAACTATACAAATAAATTAAAAAAAAAAACTCCTAATGAACATATTCAATATCATACAACTAATAATACAAAGATAGAAAATAAATTATCATAATAATGAGATTCAGTTAATATCGGTCCTTTCTCTGCTCTTATCTTTGCCTCTATATTCACTTCTTTTTGCATACATATCATTTCATATAGTTAAAAAATTCTGGAAAGAAAAAGAAGGAAAAACAACAATAACACACACATGAAAATAAAAACATAGCCAAAACCTAGGAAATTTAAATAAAATGATTGAAAGAAACAATAAAAAGATAAGAAGAAAACCATTGTTAAAATAATCATTGAAAGAGGTATATATATATTGATAAGAAAAAAATTTAAAATTTTTTGAAGTTCTAAATTCAAACCTTCAAAAGTTTCAAACTTTTAAATTCAATAATTCAAAAATTTTAAAGTTTTAATTATTCAAAATTTTAGATTTTAGATATAGATATATATAGATATGAAAATAAAAATGCTCAACAATTACTAAAAATTTAGAAAATTTATAAAAAAAGGAGAAAAAAACAACACTCAAACATGGAAGTGACACGTCCGCTTTATAAAGATTTTTTGGTTTCAGGATTATATAAATATAAATATAAGTGTGTGTGTTTATATATATATATATATATATATATATATATATATAATATGGTGATTTTATGCTCTTTCTTTGTAACATTAGTGTTTTAATAGAAGTTAATTATTCTAATAGTTTTTAGCTATTTTACTTGTTGATAGGAGACAATGTCTTATAATTTACTTTTTTCAACCTCTCAATATTAATATAAACATCATGTATTTTGACTAGGGGTCCATTTGACAAATTTAGTTCTAGTACCTACTAGTTGTTAGCTATTTTAGTAGCTTTTAACTATTACATGTCAGTTGTTAGATGTTAGCTGCTAGTTGTTAGCTATTTAAGTAGCAACTGAAAGCGAAAGTATTTGATAAAAAGTTGTTTGATTGACAATTAAATTTAAAATGATAAAGTAATATTCACTTAGAATTTCACTTATAACCATAGAATTAAACTCAATATATATATATATATATATATATATATATATATATAAAGATGATTTCACAAAACCTAAATTTTCAAAATTTAAGGGAGCAAAATATTAAAAGTTCATTATTTTATAAATAAAATTGGAAATTTTTAATATTTTAGTGGATTAATATTTTTAATTTTTAACATTTTCTCGAGTTCAAATGCAAATATATAAACAAACATTTTTTTTATAGTTGCATGAGGTATCCAGGCTCGTATTCATTTTAATAGTCCACAAACCTGACTAATCCCCGTTCGCCTTCGGAGGCAAAAAACAAATAAACATTTTTGCTTACTGTCAATTATAAACAAGCCAAGCATAAAAAATAATAAAAAGATATAATGTGATAAAGAAAGATTTTAAAGCATAAAAGAATTAAAAAAACCTAAGCCGCTAAACATCAGGTGGGATAATGTTTTAGAAAATGCTCATTCATCCTCTAAAATCTATTTCATATATCAGGTTACTGAAAATAATAATTTAGAGAAAAAGTGTTTTGACTAATTCAAAACACTAAAAGCTATCCAAAACGGTGTTGCCGAATATGCCAAAATAATAACACTAAAAATTATTGTTGAACAAGCTCTATGTTTTAGTAATTGTCTAAAATTTTACAAAAATGACCAACACTCACAATTTAATCGACCACTAATAGCTGTGGTTAGTTTGCATGGTCTAACTGATGCTGCGTCGATTGCGGATTATAAGAAAGCTAAAATCAACTTGAATAATATCTTAGCTCAAGAGGAAATATTTTAGTAGCAGCGCAGCAAAGTGTTTTGGTTGAAAAATAGTGATAGCAACATAGTATTCTTTCGTGCAGCTGCAATGCAACAAAATCGTATTAATTTGTTTAAGGGGTTGTATGATGAGGATGGGGTTTGGTGTGAAGATGACGTTACAATGGGAGTATTGTTCAAAGATATTTCACTGATTTATTTTCTGCTTCGCCACACTCTTATGATTCTGTTATAGATTTTATTATTCTTTCTATTTTGCCGGCTAACAAGAAGATGCTCCTTATGCATTATATAGATGATGAGTTTAAGATTACTTTATTCCAAATGCATCCGTATAAGAGTCCAGGTTCTGATGGTTTAAATGTATAGTTTTATTAGAATTTTTGGCGAATTGTGGGGACAGATGTGATTTTCAACTGTAAGACTTGATTGTCAACCGGTGAATTTTCAAATTTTCCTAACTGTACCTCTGTAGCTTTAATTCTAAAAATTGGGGCTCCTCAAACAGTTAGAGATTTTTGGCCAATTTCTCTCTGTAATGTGGTTTATAAAATTCTTGCGAAGGTTTTAGCTAACAGGTTGAAAAAAGTATTGGACAAAGTTATTTCCCCATGTTAATCAGCTTTTGTGCCGGGTAGACTTATCAATGACAATGTGTTGGTAGCTTTTGAGATCCTCCAGTTTATGAAGCGAAAAACTTTTGGAAAGAAATGTCTAGCCGCGCTAAAGGTTGATATTAGCAAGTGTTATGATTGTGTGGATTGGGGTTTTCTTCAAGCGATGATAATTAACATGGGTCTTGCTTCATGATGGGCTGACTTGATTATGCTATGTATTTCTTCGGTAAAGTATTCAATTTCCTTTAATGGAATGGATATAGGCTATTTTCCCTGAGAGGGGTTTGAGGCAGGGGGATCCATTATTGCCTTATCTATTTTTGTTGTGTGCGGAGGGGCTTTTAGCTTTATTCAGACAGGCGGAGAGGTGTGGTGATATCCATGGCTGTCAAATTATTAAAGGTACACCTTCTGTTTCTCATTTGCTTTTAGTAAGCAACAATTTTTTTCTTTTTTCGAGCAAATATTTTTGAAGTGAATCGAGTTAAGCATATTTTATCTTTGTTTGAGCAAGCTTCTGGGCAACTATTAACTACTAGAAATTAGATATTATGTTTAGTCCTAACGTTAGTAATTTATTGAGAATTAATATTCCTAGTTTGTAAAATATTCATACAACTCTTGGCCAAGGTCATTACTTAGGCCTCCCATCTATAGTTGGCAGAAGCAAGAAAACTGTGTTTGCCGATATTCGAGATCCGATATGGAAGCATCTCCAAGGGTGGAAAAGCAAGTTGTTAACCAAGGCAGGTAAGGAAGTCCTCATTAAATCAATGGCTTAAGTAATACCATCTTGTTACATGAGTGTGTTTTTATTACCTGTGACTACCTATATGGAGCTTGAAAGGATATTGAATTCTTTTTTGTGATTCAAAGAAGGACGGAAGGCAAAACATTCATTGGTTAGCTTGGGATAAAATGTGTTTGAGTAAAAGTAATGGAGGTATGGGTTTTTGACACCTTCATAGTTTTAATTTAGCTTTATTGGGTAAGCAAGGTTGGCAGCTAATAACCAACCAAAGTGCTCTTCTATCACAGATCCTCAAAGGAAAATACTATCCAGATGGGGATCTTTGTAATGCCATTTTAGGCCAAAATTCGAGTTATATATAAAGGAGTCTTTTCTGTTCTCAACCTGTGCTAAAAGCCGGAATTCGGTGGAGAGTTAGAAATGGGTCTAGACTTTGTGTTTAGGATGATCCTTGGGTGTGTAGTAGTCCTAATTTTCATGTAGAATCAGATATTGTCGAAGGTTTTAAGGAGCTTAAAGTGTTTGGTTTGATTAACCTTGTTACTAAAATATGGGATGAAGGCTTTGTGCGTGACCTTTTTGCTCCTGTTGATGCTGATCGTATTCATCAAATTCCTTTAGGTATGCAAAACTGTGATGATGCAATTGTCTGGCATTTGGAGAGAGCGGGGACCTACATTGTCAAATCAGCCTATCATTGGGCCTTTAAAATGCACTCTTGTTACAGGTTATAGGTGCAACGCTTCTAGAAGTTCTTGTGGAATCTAGGAGTTCCTTCTAAGGTTAAAAGTTTTCTTTAAAAGGTGTGTTGTGATATTCTACCAACTAGGTCTAGTTTATCGAGGAGGGGCATTCATGTTAATGTCTGTTGGGCATATTATGATTAGGCAGAAACTATCGAACATCTTTTGTTATGGTGTCTGCGAGCTGCTATGTGTTGGCTTTTGTTGGATGCTAGATTGGTGAGTGTAGATGGTGTCTCTTTTATGTATTGGTTGCTGAATGTCAAGGATAGATTAGGGGATGAAATGGTGCAGAGATGTTGTGTTGTTTAGTTCATATGGTTCCACAAGAACCTGTTTATTTAGTAGAAATTTGTTTCTGACCCTTGCCAGTTGGTTGCTGCAGCTCTGCATTATCTTCACGAATGGTCTGAAGCTCAGTGTGTTAATGAAAATGGTAGGCTTCAAGCTGTTATTCTTACTCTGCAGTTAGGCTGGTCTCCTCCAGCAGCTAGTTTTTTAAAGTGCAATGTAGATGCGGCCGTTTTTGAGGGTTTAAATAAAGTGGGCTTTGGCATTGTGTTTCATAATAGGAGTGGAGATTTTGTTACTACCTTATCTGATTTTTTCAATGGTGTTTATGAAGCTAAAATGGCTGAGGTGTTGGGCTTAACGGATGTCCTCTCACGGATTAAAGTCAGGCACTTCTCACATGTGCAGGTAGGGTTGGATGCTAAGGAAGTAGTTGTAGCTTTTCAAAGTAATGCTACTGACCTATCCGAATGGGGCTTGATGATTGCTGACTATCAGCATTTGAGTTTATGAAGTAATAACACTATTGTTAAATGGATACGAAGGTAAGTTAATAGAGTAGCTCACTCTTTAGCTTGGGTTGCTCATTCATATACTCGTCTTTTGCATGAGCTTCCAAGAAATATAGAAGCTCTTATTGTATATGATATTTCTGACTAATGATATTTTCTTCCTTTAAAAAAAAAAAAAAAAACTATGGGTTAGTAAGCTTTGGTTTTACCTAAGAAATTAAATCAAATAAATATAATATTATTCTATTTAGTTCGAATTAACTTTTCAATAAAATCATTGTGGTTTAGTTAGTTAAATATGAATTTCAATTTTTTTTTGTTTCAAATAAATGGCAATAATCAAATTATTGAGCATGATTAAATTTCATATTAAATTAGAAAATCGAACTAAATTAAGATAATGTTCGGTCAGCTTAATTTGAATTTCGAACTAAATGGATACTCTGAAAAGGTAAAAAAAAATTATTTGTTCGATTATTTCAATTTTATTTTTTTATTAATAATATTGAATTATTTTCGGTTTGATTTGGTTTTATAAACATATTTAGTCAGTTTGGTTCAATTTTTATATTTTTTAAATTTAATATTTTTAATAAATTTAGTTCAATTGAATCGAATGATGATTCTTATTAATCACTAACTACCAACTAACAGTAAAAATAAATAACTAAATTAATAAGCCCTGAAACAGTATTAAAAGTTTACTAACAAATAAAGAAAAAATATTGCCAACTTCTACACCAACACTATTTTATTCTCTCTTATTCAATTTATAAAATTTGTATATTAATTTCATTAAGGAATATTTTTAAAAGAGTACTGCTCTTTATCTTTTTACAAATGAAAAAGAATTGTCTCATTCACGATAATGATAAATGACTAGTCTAATAATTGTTAAATATATATATATATATATCTTTTCTTCTTCTTGTTCTTTAGTTTTTTAACCCTAGATTTAGTACCTCCTATTTTCTAATACTTTTTTCGCTTCATCTTTTTTTGCTTTAATCTGTTTTTGCTTTAATAAACTCAGATCTGTTTTTCCTATAACAAATTTATTTTTTTTTATTTTGTTATTGTTGTTTGTCTCCATATTTGGAGTTTTTTTCCCCTTCTTTGTGAGGGTTTATTACTAAACAAAACTATGATATTTGATTTTATTCGGTTGGAGATTTTAGATCTTTATTTGCAAGTAAAAATCTTCTATCAATGGAGCCTCATAGTACAATATGTTCCTTCTTTGATGCTATTGACGCATAACGGCGGATATCCATTTGTGTGCGTCATATATTGCAAATTATAGAAAAAGCAATCTAGTTATAGAAGATTCAAAAAAGTTATTATTTTAATATTCAAATCAATTAACGGATTAGTTGCTGTTATAAAAATTTATATCTTTTGTCAAGATAAGTTAAAAGCAGAAATCTAATATTAGCTACTAATATTCATTTAAAAGAATATAAATTCTTTTATTTCTTTAAAAGATCAACAAACTTTATTAGGTACTAATATTAAAGTCCTATGTCTGGTTTATATGCTTATTTATAATTCTTAATATTATTATTAATAAATTACATTTTCAAAAAAGAAATGTTAAAAAATAAATAAAATATAAAATTTTTTAAGGATGAATTACTATTTAATCGTTATAATATGGTAAAATTGATAAAATTATTATTTAATCCCTGTAATTTACAACACTTAAACTTAGAAGCCCTCTCATCTAAGTTTTATTTTTTTTCCCCGTTATATGCTTAATGAAAATATAAAGGTATCCTTTATTCCTAATTTTTTTTTTTTTATTATTGTGATGCAATTTTTTTTTTTCCGGTTTGCGATCTTTTGAAATATTGGTTTATTCTAGTATTTGACTAAAATTAAAATTTTCTAATCAGTATATATAAAGTAAATATTTTTTTTTCTAAGAAATTGATATATGGCATAATCTTTCTATAAGGCTCCACCGAGCATGTTTTTCCAAGAAATGACATGTAGCATATTTTTTTAATTGGCCTCCACCTAGTATGTATTGAAATTAATTAATTAAATATAAAATTATAAATATCAAGACATAATAATCAATAATACAATAAACAATAATAATTTGACTAAATAAATAATTAGCTCAATAAAAAATTTTTCACTAAATAAAATAGCCATCAAAATCATAAATTTTTATTTGACTCTATAAATAAATAGAATTATAAAAATAAATAGCATTAACGAATAGAATATTTTATTTTGTAATCTTATTATGGTATATTTTTTAAAAATAGTTTAATATTATAATTACAATTTATAAATATTATCCACATTTGTTAAATTAAATTCGAACATTGTAAATTTTAAATTAATTATCTACAAATCAATTATATAAATATTAAAAATATTATAATAAAAATTGAGACATAAAAATTAAAAAATTAAATATTTATTAAAATATTATTTATTAATATCATTTCTCTTTATTTTTTTCGTGTAATTGTAACTGTTATTTTCTTGAAAACTAATTGCAACTGTTATTTTCAATTAATTTTTATTAAATGAAAAATTACATATTCCTTAAAAAAATGAAATATTTTATCAGACACCTTTAATCCAGTTCAATTTTATTTTTCTCTATACAAGAAAAATAAAATAAAATTGTAGAGCCACTAATAATATATAAAATAGTAGTTTGTGTCTGAAAAAGGGGAAGAAACAAAGATGTGCCTCTATGGGGGTGGGGGGCAATTTAGTAATATAATCTATACCACAAGAGCTGCAAGCATAATAAGAAGCCAATCGCATTTCCGTAATAATTCAAATACCGAAGGTCAATTCAATGACTCAAACCTCAAAAATTAGATCGGACCAATAGCAGTAAAAAGGTCGAATTTTTTCAAATAAACTTTCCTTTTTGCTTGACCTCACTGGTTCTCCGTCTGTTTTGTGTCTCGGACACTCACTACCCTACCTTCCATGTTAGCTTTCCTTCTTTACTAAGTAGCTTACAGTCGCAGCCTCTCTCTCTCTCTCTGGTTGGGTTTTCTGTTTGGGTTTCTTTCTCTCTCTGTTAGTTCTAAACTAATCTCTTGAACTAATCCTTCGCATTTCTACTTTCCTTTTATGCAGTGTTTGATTGCAGTTAATGCAATGTACTTCCTTTATTATTGTGCTATAACCAGTACTGGTACTAAGATTGATTTGCTTTAGTTCTTAAATTTTCTTGTTAAAAATGAAAATTTTCCATTTTAGTTTATTTTTTGGCAATATTATTTTTTTTTCTCGATTTTTGATGTGTGATTGCTAGTTAGAGAAGCAATGAGCTTGATTTTTTATTTTTAATTTATTTTTAAATTTTTAAGGGAAATAAGGTTCACGGATACGGAAACAGATGACCTCCTCGTTGAGAGGAGGGCCGGATCAGGCTACGCCACCGCCAGCACGGCGGATCACGAGGACGCAGACTGCAGGGAATCTTGGAGAGTCGATATTTGACAGTGAGGTGGTGCCATCTTCATTAGTTGAGATAGCTCCTATTCTTCGTGTTGCTTATGAAGTAGAATCTAGCAACCCAAGAGTTGCTTATCTATGTAAGTTTATAGAAGGCTACATTTTTTTGGCTCTTTTTTATTTTTTATTTTTTGGGTAATCTGATTTGTTTAACTTTTTATCTTTTTTCCGTGATCAATTTGGGTTTTGAATTGCTTTCTAGTATTTTTTGAGGGCAAAAAAAAAATTTTTTTTTTTCACATATTTCTGACCTTTTTTTTTTTTTTAATTAAAATGGCTTCTCAAATTTCAGGTTGTAATGGCAGCATGAATTTTAAACCGTAACTAAGTACACCTTTATTCTACTTACCAGTATAGTAGTCTGCCTCTTGTGTGTGTAGTGTTTGGTTGCCTGTTCGCCTTGTGTCTGCTACATCTTGAAGGCTCAGAATTCTGAGAAATTTGACTTTATTTGAATCATGCGTTTTTCTCCGCTGTCTTCCATTCTACATGCCTTAATGTATTTTGGGTTGCTGGGGCTTTCTTTTGCATGTTGCATGGCAAGCTTGCTTATGTGAGAGTGAATGTATGAACGTGATGCTTGTTGCATGTGATTCTGTGATTATGAGATTTGATATGTGGTTGCACTTTTTAACATTGTGGAGGATTGCTTGTCCTCCACAATCTATTCTCCGTTTTTTCTTTTCTCAGAAAAATCTGTTCTCGTGAAAAAAAAAAAAAGGCTGCATTATGTAATGAATTGAATATTATTCCTGTCTTGGTCCTGGTCTTAGGCTGTTTATATTCCTGAAAGCATGTGCAACTGCCTTTACTAGATTACTAAATCTCCATAAGGTAATTAAAGCTTTTTGTGTATTTCTGATTTCCTGAAATAATTTTTTCAGCTCTGAAAATTCTGTTGTGGGCTTCAAATGCCATACTAGTGTTGAATTTACTTGGAAAGCTTTCATGATTATATGGATTTTAGTTCAAACTTTTTCTTTATTTTCATGTGGGTGAACAACCATCCTTGTAGGTATTTTCCTTTCATATTTCTATGTTGGAGCTTCCATTTGATACCGTATCTCATTTTCTGGTACTCTTAATGTAGGCCGATTTTATGCCTTTGAGAAGGCACATAAGTTGGACCCTACTTCATAGTGGACGTGGTGTTCGCCAATTTAAAGCTGCACTCCTCCAACATCTTGAAAGGGTAAGTTAAGTTATTTTTCACCCCATTTAAAGAATTTCCTAGGCACAACTTATTGGATACTTTTGATAGAAATAGAAATAGTTAGTTTTTAATCAAGGGCGGATCCTAGATTGTAACTTTGCAGGCTGCAGTTTTTAGTGAAATATTGTGCAATCGTGTTAAATTCTGGTCTTTTGTAATGGAAATGGGCTATCTCTGCTTTCACTTTATGTTGCAGCTTGTCCCTATACAATTATTTCTATAAAGGTTACAAAATGCATAAAAAATAAATGTTAAAGGACTTTACTAAAACTGAGAAATGCCATTAGCTAACTGATCAAACTAATGTATGATATTAGTGGCAATATAGCATCACCAAATGTGTTAACAACTCATTTACAAAAGCAAGTAATCAACATGGGAAAAGTCAAAGTTAACACACCTTTTTCAAGAAAAGTGTGAAAAGGATACTACAGATACTCTTATCTTGATTTTTGCCTTGTTATAAAGCAAAATCAAGAATAAGCTAATTTAGGCAATTTTTGAAGGATTTAAATTGCAAAAAAAATTTGAAAATGTTGGTTGGAAGTGGTGCAGAAAAGGGAAAATAATGGTAGTGACTCTAAAACATAAAATGCCTAACACATCAAGTATAATGGTTCGGAGCAACAAAAACTTGTATTATATGTATTGGTCCTATCCATTATCATATAATTAATAAATATTATTCTTCAGATGAACAAATATATAATTGTGGACAAATATGTAGCAGGAAAAATTTCACTTAATGTATTCTTTTTTCTACTAATGTATTCTTTTTTCTACTAACTTTAAACATGGAGAAACCCATATTTTAATTGGTATGTATTTGGGACCAATTGTGCCATGACACATAAACGAGTCATGTTTGAAAGGTCATCTATAAAATATATAATTATTCCCATATTTCTACTGAGTCTTTTGAGTCCTTATTGGTTAAGGAGAACATTAATTGTTTTACAGGAGTCCTTCCTTAGAGAATTAGGACTAGCTTTAGGAGTCCAGTGTTAGAGAGGAAGACCTACCTATTCTGGAATGAGATGCCTTCATTTTATCATGGGTAGTAACAGGTGAAGTGCACATGCATGTTTATAGTCCATGGGAAAATGTTATATATCCATCTTTACTTTATTTATGGTTTGATGATTTGGCATTTAATAAAAAATGCTGTTCTATTTGGACAAGAGATTAACTGTCCTTCTGGCAAGTTGTCCGAAATCTTGCAAGATGTTAGTACTTTTTGTATGTAATAGTTTCGCATGTATATACTTTCTATTCTGCAGTTTATGTTATGTAATCCCTGATATTACATCTCATTGATGAAATAAAAATTATGCTAGATCTTTTGTTGGCTTCCATTTGTGAAGGCCGACAAAAAAAAAAAAAAAAAAGGAGGCTATATTAGCTTAATTCTAACAACTTCATCTTCTCCAGTCATTTAAGTAGCATGTTCGGAGATGACAGTGTGTGAGACATGTCAAGGCCCTCAATTTGACCTGAGATTGCATAATGTACAGATTATCCTAAGTCTTCTGTCTAAAATAGGAACTCCCATGTTTGACCGGGAAAGTTCCATTGATTTGCATGAACTTAATTGATGTGGTGTTGGAGTTTGGAATGGTTTACCTGTTAGGGTAATGAGTTTTTTGGGATGCTTATTGCTCTAGGAAGAATTCTCCCATGGACTGATAGGTTATACATAATGCAATTCTGCATTTGTAAAATAAGAATTAGTGTTACAAACAGGGTATGATTTTTGTATAAATGAATGTCTCTTTTTGAAGTCCCATGCTTGATTTGGAAGTTCCTTTGATTTGTATGAACTAAATTATTGGGGTCTTGGTGTGTGGAGCGGTTTTAACTGTTAGGGTAATGAGTCTTTTTGGGATGCTAATTGCTCAAGGAAGAAGTGTCCTATGGACTGATAGTTGATAGTTTATACATAATGCAATTATGAAAAATGCGTAAAATAAGAAGTAATGTTACAAACAGGGTATGATTTTAGTATAAATGAATGTCAGTTTCTGAAGTCCAAGTCTTGACACCCATGACCACTGTGTAATACATGATTTTTTTAGGAGAAACAATTTCTACAGCATTGACAATTACGACCAGCATATGGTTAAATGATACCTTTAGCTATTTGCTTCATTTATGCTCTCTCCTTTTTGCTACTAGAGGGGTTTTCTTTAATTCTTTTCGGGAAAATGATCCAACCTTGATGGGAAGGGTAAAAAAGAGTGATGCGCGGGAAATGCAGAGTTTTTATCAACATTACTACAAAAAGTATATCCAAGCCTTGCAAAATGCTGCTGATAAAGCTGATCGGTGAGTTTTTTGCCGTAGAAGGGAAAAGATAGAGATATTTGCTTATGTCATAGTAAGAAGTTTTCTTAGCTAATATTTTCTGGAATCCCAGTGTAGTTGCCATTTTTGACGGTTGTCTTTTTAAATTCAGTGCACAGCTTACAAAGGCATACCAAACTGCTAATGTTCTCTTTGAGGTTTTGAAAGCTGTTAATATGACACAATCTATTGAAGTAGATCGTGAGGTGAAACCTTGTGACATTTACTCTATTGTGAATGTTTAATCTGAAGGCAGATATCACCTATTTCAATTTTTGTCGACTTAATAATGCTAATTGCTGACCAGCTGTTACATATGTGTAAATTTATTCTTTGTGGACATTTGTAAAGATTTTAGAAGCTCAGGATAAAGTTGCAGAAAAGACTCAGATATATGTCCCTTGCAATATCCTTCCACTTGATCCTGATAGTGCAAATCAGGCAATTATGCAATATCCCGAGGTACATTTCTTATGTGCTTTGGATAGTGAGCTTTGTTTTAGCTTCTCTCACTTAGCATGAAAATGCTAGTGTCTAACCATTTGTAGATCCAAGCTGCTGTTGTAGCTCTCCGCTACACAAGGGGTCTTCCATGGCCCAAAAGACCACAAGAAGAAAAGAGACGAAGATATTTTAGATTGGCTTCAGGCGATGTTTGGGTTTCAGGTGAAAGAACTACAAATAATTAATTCTCCAAGCATTTTGAATTTGGCAGTTAATTAAGTATGATTGGAAGTATGTAACATTTTTTCCTTGACCTATTTCCATTGGGTGCCTGTTAAATTTGCAGAAGGATAATGTTGCTAATCAAAGGGAACATTTAATCTTATTACAAATAATTATTACTTTGCAGAAGGTTAAATCTCTTATAAAAATAAGCTTTATTCATTATGACGTCATTTTATTTTTAAGATGATAAATTATTTATATTTTAATATTTATATAAATAAATATAAATATTTATTTATTAGTGTAATTTGGGGAAAATATTAAATTGGATTCTATAAAAATAATATTTTATTTATAAAATTAGATGCAATTTAAAATTAGAATATTATTATAACTAAAATGAAAATTCAACATACTATGAAGAAAATTAAATTTAAATGACAATTAAAACCAAGTCCAGAGTTTAGATATTTTTATCAATTTAAAATATTATTCGGAGTCAGCATCAGCATGGAGCCCAACCAATGCATAGGGAAACGGTTCTTTAAATTTTAAAAGCCAAAGAAACAAATAGAAAATACACAGAAGATAGATAGGCCCCAGACAGTGAATGCCACGTTAGAGCAGGTCCTGTGGTCTTATTGGGTCCCACCGCCGTAGAGTAGAGTAGACTACTGCTCTTGTCAGTTGCGACTAATGGCAGTGGGACCCAATAAACAAATAAAATAACAAAAAGCATTTATGGAATTTTTGCACAGAACAGAACAAACCGACATTTATCTCTTCTCCCAGCGATATTACTCATCGAAATGTCCTAACTGCCCTTCACATTTACTTTATTTACCTAACTTAAAACTTGGTTTGGCTTATAGATTGTTTCAATTTACTTCTCTCGCCCCTGCAGTTTTTGAGAGCTATGGGTTGAGTTTAGGTAATTAAATAAGAGAGTAAGGGTAAAATGGTGAATTGAAGCTTCTTACTAAAACGGCTACTTTTTTATCCGGCGTTCTAGCTTTAGATCATTAAGAATCTTGCCTCTTTTTATGAATTTTGAATCACCTACCAAAATTGCCCATAGTGTTCTTGGTTTTAACATGCCATACCCATATTGTATATATTTGTAGGTTAAGCTATGTAGGATCATGCTCTTACGAGATTACCCCTACACTAAAAGCCTTTAATTTCAATTCAAAGATACTAGGCCGATATTGAATTATTTTATTTGTAATTATTTAAAAATAAAACTAATTATTAAATATTATTAAAAAGACTTAATTACTATTTTTATTTACACAATACACTAAAGCAGAAAATGATATATGTAGCTTTTATATTTATATAACTAGGTAGAAGCCCGCGCGTTGCCCGGATTGTTTTATTGCTTTATTATCATACATCGTATTAGAGATTTTTTATTGTATATATAAAATAAATATTTATATAAAAAATAAATCATACAACTTCAGAGAAATAAAAAGAAGCAAATAAAATATTATAAAAGATATACATATAATTTTAAAAAGTTTCAAAATTGAATATAGATATAGATAATTATGATAAATGAATATAATTTTAAAATATAATCATAGCCAAACCTAGAAAATTTAAATAAAATGATTGAAAGAAACAACAAAAAGATAAGAAGAAAACCATTGTGAAAATAATCATTGAAAGAGGTGTATATATATATATATAAATTTAAATTTTTTGAAGTTCTAAATTCAAACCTTCAAAAGTTTTAAAGTTTTAAAGTTTTAAATTCAATAATTCAAAATTTTTAAAGTTTTAATTATTCAAAGTTTTAGATTTTAGATATAGGTATATATAGATATGAAAATAAAAATGCTCAACAATTACTAAAAATTTAGAAAATTTATAAAAAAAAAGAGAAAAAACAACACTCAAACATGGGAGTGACACGTCAGCTTTGTAAAGATTTTTTGGTTTCAGGATTATATAAATATAAATATAAGTATATATATATATATATATATATATATATATATATATATATATATATATATATATACTTATATTTAATGGTGATTTTATGCTCTTACTTTGTAACATGAGTTGTTTTAATAGAAGTTAATTATTCTAATAGTTGTTAGTTATTTTACTTGTTGATAAGAGACAACGTCTTATAATTTACTTTTTTCAACCTCTCAATATTAATATAAACATCATGTATTTTGACTAGGGGTCCATTTGACAAATTTAGCTGTTCTAATACCTACTAGTTGTTAGCTGTTTTAGTAGCTTTTAACTATTAGATGTCAATTGTTAGATGTTAGCTGCTAGTTGTTAGCTATTTAAGTAGCAACTGAAAGCGAAAGTATTTGATAAAAACAGTTGTTTGATTGACAATTAAATTTAAAATGTTAAAAAAATGATAATGTAATATTCACTCAGAATTTCACTTATAACCATAGAATTAAACTCAGTATATATATATAAAGATGATTTCACAAAACCTAAATTTTCAAAATTTAAGGGAGCAAAAATTAAAAAGTTCATTATTTTATAAATAAAATTGGAAATTTTTAATATTTTAGTGGATTAATATTTTTAATTTTTAACATTTTCTCGAGTTCAAATGCAAATATATAAACAAACATTTTTTATGCTTGCATGAGGTATCCAGGCTTGTATTCATTTTAATAGTCCACAAACCTAACTAATCCCCGTTCGCCTTTGGAGGCAAAAAACAAATAAACATTTTTTCTTACTATCAATTATAAACAAGCCAAGCATAAAAAATAATAAAAAGATATAATGTGATAAAGAAAGATTTTAAAGCATAAAAGAATTAAAAAAACCTAAGCCGCTAAACATTAGGTGGGATAGCGTTTTAGAAAATGCTCATTTATCCTCTAAAATCTATTTCATATATCAGGTTACTGAACACAATAATATAGAGAAAAAGTGTTTTGACTAATTCAAAACACTAAAAGCTATCCAAAACGGTGTTGCCGAATACGGCCTAGGCCAAAATAATAAACACTAAAAATTATTGTTGAACAAGCTCTATGTTTTAGCAATTGTCTAAAATTTTACAAAAATGACCAACATTCACAATTTAATCAACCATTAATAACTATGGTTAGTTTGCATGGTCTAACTGATGCAGCGTCGATTGCGGATTATGAGAAAGCTAAAATCGACTTGAATAATAACTTAGCTCAAGAGGAAATATTTTAGTAGCAGCGCAACAAAGTGTTTTGGTTGAAAAATAGTGATAGTAACATAGTATTCTTTCATGCAGCTGCAATGCAACAAAATCGTATTAATTCATTTAAGGGGTTGTATGATGAGGATGGGGTTTGGTGTGAAGATGACGTTGCGGTGGGAGTATTGTTCAAAATATTTCACTGATTTATTTTCTGCTTCGCCACACTCTTATGATTCTGTTACAGATTTTATTATTCTTTCTATTTTGTCGACTGACAATGAGATGCTCCTTACGCTTTATACAAATGATGAGTTTAAGACTACTTTATTCCAAATGCATCCGTACAAGAGTCCAGGTTCTGATGGTTTAAATGTATACTTTTATCAGAATTTTTGGCAAATTGTGGGGACAGATGTGATTTTCAACTATAAGACTTGATTGTCGACCGGTGAGTTTCCAAATTTTCCTAACTGTACCTCTGTAGCTTTAATTCTAAAAATTGGGGCTCCTCAAACAGTTAAGGATTTTTGGCCAATTTCTCTCTATAATGTGGTTTACAAAATTCTTGCAAAGGTTTTAGCTAACATGTTGAAAAAAGTATTGGACAAAGTTATTTCCCCATCTTAGTCAGCTTTTGTGCCGGGTAGACTTATCAATGACAATGGGTTGGTAGCTTTTGAGATCCTCCAGTATATGAAGCGAAAAACTTTTGGAAAGAAAGGTCTAGCCACGCTAAAGGTCGATATTAGCAAGTGTTATGATTGTGTGGATTGGGGTTTTCTTCAAGCGATGATGATTAACATGGGTCTTGCTTCATGATGAGTTGACTTGATTATGTTATGTATTTCTTCAGTAAAGTATTCAATTTCCTTTAATGGAACGAATATAGGCTATTTTTCCCGAGAGGGGTCTAAGGCAGGGGGATCCATTATCGCCTTATCTCTTTTTGTTGTGTGCGGAGGGGCTTTTAGCTCTATTCAGACAGGCGAAGAGGTTGTGGTGATGTCCATGGCTGTCAAATTATTAGAGGTACACCTTCTGTTTCTCATTTGCTTTTCGTAAGCAATAATTTTTTCTTTTTTCGGGCAAATGTTTTTGAAGTGAATCGAGTTAAGCATATTTTATCTTTGTATGAGCAAGCTTTTGGGCAACTATTAACTACTAGAATTAGGTATTATGTTTAGTCCTAACGTTAGTAATTTATTGAGAATTAATATTCCTGGTTTGTTAAATGTTCATACACCTCTTAGCCCAAGTCATTACTTAGGCCTCCTGTCTATAGTTGGCAGAAGCAAGAAACCTGTGTTTGCCTATATTCGAGATCCAATATGGAAGCATCTCCAAGGGTGGAAAAGCAAGTCGTTAACCAAGGCGGGTAAGGAAGTCCTTATTAAATCAGTGGCTTAAGTAATACCATCTTATTGCATGAGTGTGTTTTTATTACCTGTGACTACCTATATGGAGCTTGAAAGGATGTTGAATTCTTTTTAGTGATTCAAAGAAGGATGGAAGGCAAAACATTCATTGGTTAGCTTGGGATAAAATTTGTTTGAGTAAAACTAATGGAGGTATGGATTTTTGACACCTTCATAGTTTCAATTTAGCTTTATTGGGTAAGCAAGGTTGGCGGCTAATAACCAACCAAAGTACTCTTTTATCACAGATCCTCAAAGGAAAATACTACCCAAATGGGGATCTTTGTAACGCCATTTTAGGCCAAAATTCGAGTTATATATAGAGGAGTCTTTTCTGTTCTCAACCTGTGCTAAAAGCTGGAATTCGGTGGAGGGCTAGAAATGGGTTTAGACTTTGTGTTTAGGATGATCCTTGGGTGTGTAGTAGTCCTAATTTTGTAGAATCAGATATTATCGAAGGTTTTGAGGAGCTTAAAGTGTTTGGTTTGATTGACCTTGTTACTAAAAAATGGGATGAGGGCTTTGTGCGTGACCTTTTTGCTCCTGTTGATGCTGGTCGTATTCTTCAAATTCCTCTAGGTATGCAAAACTGTGATGATACAATTGTCTGACATCTGGAGAGAGTGGGGACCTTCACTGTCAAATCGGCCTATCATTAAGCCTTTAAAATGCACTCTTGTTACAGGTTATAGGTGCAACGCTTTTAGAAGTTCTTGTGGAATCTAGGAGTTCCTTCTAAGGTTAAAAGTTTTCTTTAGAGGGTGTGTTGTGATATTCTACCAACCAGGTCTAGTTTATCGAGGGGCATTCATGTTAATGTCTGTTGTGTATATTATGATTAGACAAAAACTATCGAGCATCTTTTGTTATGGTGTCTGTGAGCTGCTATGTGTTGGCTTTCATTGGATGCTAGATTGGTGAGTGTAGATGGTGACTCTTTTATGTATTGGTTGCTGAATGTCAAGGATAGATTAGGGGATGAAATGGTGTAGAGATGTTGTGTTGTTTTATTCATATGGTTCCACAAGAACCTGTTTATTTGGCAGAAATTTATTTCTGACCCTTGCCAGTTGGTTGCTGCGGCTCTACATTATCTTCACGAATGGTCTGAAGCTCAGTGTGTTAGTGAAAATGGTAGGCTTCAAGCTGTTAGTCTTACTCTGCAATTAGGCTGGTCTCCTCCATCAGCTAGTTTTTTAAAGTGCAATGTAGATGCGACCGTTTTTAAGGGATTAAATAAAGTGGGCTTTAGCGTTGTGTTTCATAATGGGAGTGGAGATTTTGTTACTACCTTATCTGATTTTTTCAATGGTGTTTATGAAGCTAGAATGGCTGAGGTGTTGGGTTTAACGGAGGTCCTCTTATGGATTAAAGTGAGGCACTTCTCACATGTGCAGGTAGGGTTGGATGCTAAGGAAGTAGTTATAGCTTTTCAAAGTAATTCTACTGACCTATCTCAATGGGGTTTGATGATTGCTGATTATCAGCATTTGAGTTTATGAAGTAATAATATTACTGTTAAATGGATACTAAGGCAAGTGAATAGAGTAGCTCACTCTTTAGCTTGGGTCGCTCATTCATATACTCGTCTTTTGCATGAGCTTCCAAGAAATATAGAAGCTCTTATTATATATGATATTTCTGACTAATGATATTTTCTTCCTTTCAAAAAAAAAAAAAAAAAAAACTATGGGTTAGTAAGCTTTGGTTTTACCTAAGAAATTAAACAAAATAAATATAATATTATTCTATTTAGTTCGAATTAACTTTTCAATAAAATCAATGTGGTTTAGTTAGTTAAATATGAATTTCAAATTTTTTTTTGTTTCAAATAAACTGAAACAATCAAATTACTGAACCTGATTAAATTTCATATTAAATTAGAAAATCAAACTGAATTAACATAATGTTGGTTAGCTTAATTTCAATTTCGAACTAAATCAGATACTCTGAAAAGGTAAAAAAAATTATTTGTTCAATTATTTCAATTTTATTTTTTTATTAACAATATTGAATTATTTTCGGTTTGATTTGGTTTTATAAACATATTTAGTTAGTTTGGTTCAATTTTTATATTTTTTAAATTTTATATTTTTAATAAATTTAGTTCAATTGAATCGAATGATGATTCTTATTAATCACTAACAACCAACAAAGAGTAAAAATAAATAACTAAATTAATAAGCCCTGAAACAGTATTAAAAGTTTACTAACAAATAAAGAAAAAAATATTGCCAACTTCTACACCAACACTATTTTATTCTCTCTTATTCAATTTATAAAATTTGTTTATTAATTTCATTAAGGAATATTTTTAAAAGAGTACTGCTCTTTATCTTTTTACAAATGAAAAAGAATTGTCTCATTCACAATAATAATAAATGACTAGTCTAATAATTGTTAATATATATATATATATATATATATATATATATATATATATATATATATATCTTTTCTTCTTCTTTTTCTTTAGTTTTTTAACCCTAGATTTAGTACTTCCTATTTTCTAAAATTTTTTTCGCTTCACCTTTTTTTGCTTTTAATATTGCTTTAATAAACTCAGATCTGTTTTTCCTATAATAAATTTATTTATTTTTGTTTTGTTATTGTTGTTTGTCTCCATATTTGGAGTTTTTTCCCCTTCTTTGTGAGGGTTTATTACTAAATAAAACTATGATATTTGATTTTATTCGGTTGGAGATTTTAGATCTTTATTTGCAAGTAAAAATCTTCTATCAATGGAGCCTTGTAGTACAATATGTTCCTCCTTTGATGCTATTGACGCATAACGGCGGATATATATTTATGTGCGTCATATATTGCAAATTATAGAAAAAGCAATCTAGTTATAGAATATCCAAAAAAATTATTATTTTAATATTCAAATTAAGTAACGGACTAGTTGCTGCTATAAAAATTTATATCTTTTGTCAAGATAAGCTAAAAGCAGAAATCTATTATTAGCTACTAATATTCATTCAAAAGAATATAAATTCTTTTATTTCTTTAAAAGATCAACAAACTCTATTAGATACTAATATTAAAGTCCTATGTCTGGTTTATATGCTTATTTATAATTCTTAATATTATTATTAATAAATTACATTTTCAAAAAAGAAATGTTAAAAAATAAATAAAATATAAAATTTTTTTAAGGATGAATTACTATTTAATCGTTATAGTATGGTAAAATTGATAAAATTATTATTTAATCCCTGTAATTTACAACACTTAAACTTATAAGCCCTCTCATCTAAGTTTTATTTTTTTTCCCCGTTATATGCTTAATGAAAATATAAAGGTATCCTTTATTCCTAAATCAGTTTTTTTTTTATTATTTTTTTATTGTGATGCAATTTTTTTTTTTCCGGTTTGCGATCTTTTGAAATATTGGTTTATTCTATTATTTGACTAAAATTAAAATTTTCTAATCAACATATATAAAGTAAATATTTTTTTTCCAAGAAATTGATATATGTCATAATCTTTCTATAAAGCTCCACTTAGCATGTTTTTCCAAGAAATGACATGTAGCATATTTTTTTAATTGGCCTCCACCTAGTATGTATTGAAATTAATTAATTAAATATAAAATCATAAATATCAAGACATAATAATCAACAACACAATAAACAATAATCATTTGACTAAATAAATGACGAAATAAATAATTAGCTCAATAAAAAATTTTTCAATAAATAAAATAGCCATCAAAATCATAAATTTTTATTTGACTCTATAAATAAATAGAATTATAAAAATAAATAGAATTAACGGATAGAATATTTTATTTTGTAATCTTATTATTGTATATTTTTTAAAAATAGTTTAATATTATAATTGCAATTTATAAATATTATCCACATTTGTTAAATTAAATTCGAACATTGCAAATTTTAAATTATTTATCTACAAATCAATTATATAAATATTAAAAATATTATAATAAAAATTGAGACATAAAAAATTAAATATTTATTAAAATATTATTTATTAATATCATTTCTCTTTATTTATTTGGTGTAAAGTGTAACTGTTATTTTCTTGAAAACTAATTGTAACTGTTATTTTCAATTAATTTTTATTAAATGAAAAATTGCATATTCCTTAAAGAAAATGGAAATATTGTATGAGACACCTTTAATGCAGTTCAATTTTATTTTTCTCTATAGAAGAAAAATAAAATAAAATTGTAGTGCCACTAATAATATATAAAATACTAGTTTGTGTCTGAAAAAGAAGAAGAAACAAAGATGCGGCTCTGTGGGCGTGGGGGGCAATTTAGTAATATAATCTATACCACAAGAGCTGCAAGCATAATAAGAAGCCAATCGCATTTCCGTAATAATTCAAATACCGAAGGTCAATTGAATGACTCAAACCTCAAAAATTAGATCGGACCAATAGCAGCAAAAAGGTCGAATTTTTTCAAATAAACTATCCTTTTTGCTTGACCTCACTGGCTCTCCTTCTATTTTCTGTCTCGGACACTCACTACCCTTACTTTCCATGTTAGCTTTCCTTCTTTACTAAGTAGCTTACAGTCGCAGCCTCTCTCTCTCTCTCTGGTTGGGTTCTCTGTTCGGGTTTCTTTCTCTCTTTGTAAGTTCTAAACTAAGCTCTTGAACTAATCCTTCGCATTCTACTTTCCTTTTATGCAGTATTTGATTGCAGTTAATGCAATGTACTTCCTTTATTGTTGTGCCATAACCATTACTGGTACTAAGATTGATTTGCTTTAGTTCTTAAATTTTCTTGTTAAAAATGAAGAAATTTCCATTTTAGTTTATCTTTTGGCAATATTATTATTATTTTTCTCGATTTTTGATGTGTGGTTGCTAGTTAGAGAAGCAATGAGCTTGATTTTTTATTTTTAATTTTTTTTTTTAATTTTTAAGGGAAATAAGGTTCACGGATACGGAAACAGATGGCTTCCTCGTCGAGAGGAGGGCCGGATCAGGCTACGCCACCGCCAGCACGGCGGATCATAAGGACGCAGACTGCAGGGAATCTTGGAGAGTCGATATTTGACAGTGAGGTGGTGCCATCTTCATTAGTTGAGATAGCTCCTATTCTTCGTGTTGCTAATGAAGTAGAATCTAGCAACCCAAGAGTTGCTTATCTATGTAAGTTTATAGAAGGCTACATTTTTTTGGCTTTTTTTTATTTTTATTTTTTTGGGTAATTTGATTTGTTTAACTTTTTATCTTTTTTCTGTGATTAATTTGGGTTCTGAATTGCTTTCTAGTATGTTTCGAGGGAAATTTTTTTTTTTTCACATATTTCTGACCTTTTTTTTTTTTATTAAAATGGGTTCTTAAATTTCAGGTTGTAATGGCAGCATGAATTTTAAGCTGTAACTAAGTACACCTTCATTCTACTTACCAGTATAGTAGTCTGCCTCTTTGTGTGTGTAGTGTTTGGTTGCCTGTTGGCCTTGTGTCTGCTACATCTTGAAGGCTCAGAATTCTGAGAAATTTGACTTCATTTGAATCATGCGTTTTTCTCCGCTGTGTTCCATTCTACATGTCTTAATGTATTTTGGGTTGCTTGGGCTTTCTTTTGCATGTTGCATGGCAAGCTTGCGTATGTGAGAGTGAATGTATGAACGTGATGCTTGTTGCATGTGATTCTGTGATTATGAGATTTGACAAGTGGTTGCACTTTTTAACATTGTGGAGGATTGCTTGTCCTCCACAATCTATTCTCCTTTTTTTCTTTTCTCAGAAAATTCTGTTCTCGTGAAAAAAAAAGGCTGCATTATGTAATGAATTGAATGTTATTCCTGTCTTGGTCCTGGTATTAGCTGTTTATATTCCTGAAAGTATGTGCAACTGCCTTTACTAGATTACTAAATCTCCATAAGGTAATTAAAGGTTTTTGTGTATTTCTGATTTCCTTAAATAATTGTTTCAGCTCTGAAAATTCTGTTGTGGACTTCAAATGCCATACTAGTGTTGAATTTACTTAGAAAGCTTTCATGATTATATGGATTTTAATTCAAACTTTTTCTTTATTTTCATGTGGGTGAACACCCATCCTTATTGGTATTTTCCTTTCATATTTCTATGTTGGAGCTTCCATTTGATACCGTATCTCATTTTCTGGTACTCCTAATGTAGGCCGATTTTATGCCTTTGAGAAGGCACATAGGTTGGACCCTACTTCTAGTGGACGTGGTGTTCGCCAATTTAAAACTGCACTCCTCCAACGTCTTGAAAGGGTAAGTTAAGTTATTTTTCGTCCCGTTTAAAGAATTTCCTTGGCACAACTTATTGGATGCTTTTGATAGAAATAGAAATAGTTAGTTTTTTAATCAAGGACGGATCCTAGATTGTAACTTTGCAGGCTGCAGTTTTTAGTGAAATATTGTGCAATCATGTTAAATTCTGGTCTTTTGTAATGGAAATGGGCTGTCTCTGCTTTCACTTTATGTTGCAGCTTGTCACTATACAATTATTTCTATAAAGGTTGCCAAATGCATAAAAAATATATGTTAAAGGACTTTACTAAAACTGAGAAATGCCACTAGCTAATTATCAAACTAATGTATGATATAAGTGGCAATATAGCATCACCAAATCTGTTAACAAGTAATTTACAAAAGCAAGTAATCAACATGGGAAAAGTCAAAGTTAACACACCTTCTTCAAGAAAAGTTTGAAAAGGATACCACAGATACTCTTATCTCGATTTTTGCCTTGTTATGAAGCCAAATCAAGAATAAGCTAATTTAGGCAATTTTTGAAGGATTTAAATTGCAAAAAAAATTGAAATTGTTGGTTGGAAGTGGTGCAGAAAAGGGAAAATAACGGTAGTGACTGTAAAACATAAAATGCCTAACACATCAAGTATAATGGTTTGGAGCAACAAAAACTTGTAGTGTATGTAATGGTCCTATCCATTATCATATAATTAATAAATATTATTCTTCAGATGAACAAATATATAATTGTGGACAAATATGTAGCAGGAAAAATTTCACTTAATGTATTCTTTTTTCTACTAACTGTAAACATGGAGAAACCCATATTTTAATTGATAGGTATTTGGGACCAATTGTGCCATGACACATAAACGTGTCATGTTTGAAAGGTCATCTATAAAATACATAATTATTCCCATATTTCCTTTGAGTCTTTTGAGTCCTTATTGGATAAGGAGAACATTAATTGGTTTTACAGGAGTCCTTAGAGAATTAGGACTAGCTTTAGGAGTCCAGTGTTAGAGAGGGAGACCTACCTATTCTGGAATGAGATGCCTCCATTTTATCATGGGTAGTAACTAGTGAAGTGCACATGCATGTTTATAGTCTATGGGAATGTTATATATCCATCTTTACTTTATTTATGGTTTGATGATTTGGCATTTAATAAAAAATGCGGTTCTATTTGGACAAGAGATTAACTGTCCTGGCAAGTTGTCCGAAATCTTGCAAGATGTTAGTACTTTTTGTATATAATAGCTTCGCATGTATATACTTTGTATTCTGCAGTTTATGTTATCTAATCCCTGATATTACATCTCATTGATGAAATAAAAATTATGCTAGATCTTTTGTTGGCTTCCATTTGTGAAGGCCAACAAAAAAAAAAAAAAAGGCTTTATTAGCTTAATTCTAACAACTTCATCTTCTCAAGTCATTGAAGTAGCATGTTCGGAGATGACAGTGTGTGAGACATTTCAAGGCCCTCAATTTGACCTGAGATTGCATAATGTACAGATTGTCCTAAGTCTTCTGTCTAAAATAGGAACTCCCTTGTTTGACTGGGAAAGTTCCATTGATTTGCATGAACTTAATTGATGTGGTGTTGGAGTTTGGAATGGTTTACCTGTTAGGGTAAAGAGTTTTTTTGGGATGCTTATTGCTCAAGGAAGAAGTCTCCCATGGACTGATAGGTTATACATAATGCAATTCTGCATTTGTAAAATAAGAATTAGTGTTACAAACAGGGTATGATTTTTGTATAAATGAATGTCTCTTTCTGAAGTCCCATGTTTGATTTGGAAGTTCCTTTGATTTGCATGAACTAAATTATTGGGGTCTTGGAGCGTGGAGCGGTTTTAACTGTTAGGGTAATGAGTCTTTTTGGGATGCTAATTGCTCAAGGAAGAAGTGTCCTATGGAATGATAGTTGATAGTTTATACATAATGCAATTATGAAAAATGCGTAAAATAAGAAGTATGTTACAAACAGGGTATGATTTTAGTATAAATGAATGTCAGTTTCTGAAGTCCAAGTCTTGACACCCATGACCACTGTGTAATACATGATTTTTTTAGTAGAAACAATTTCTATAGATTGAGAATTACGACCAGTATATGGTTAAGTGATACCTTTAGCTATTTGCTTCATTAATGCTCTCTTCTATTTGCTACTAGAGGGGTTTTCTTTAATTCTTTTCAGGAAAATGATCCAACCTTGATGGGAAGGGTAAAAAAGAGTGATGCGCGGGAAATGCAGAGTTTTTATCAACATTACTACAAAAAGTATATCCAAGCCTTGCAAAATGCTGCTGATAAAGCTGATCGGTGAGTTTTTTGCTGTAGAAGAGAAAAGATAGAGATATTTGCTTATGTCTTAGTAAGAAGTTTTGTTAGCTAATATTTTCTGGAATCCCAGCGTAGTTGCCATTTTTGACGGTTGTCTTTTTAAATCCAGTGCACAGCTTACAAAGGCATACCAAACTGCTAATGTTCTCTTTGAGGTTTTGAAAGCTGTTAATATGACACAATCTATTGAAGTAGATCGTGAGGTGAAACCTTGTGACATTTACTCTATTGTGAATGTTTAATCTGATGGCAGATATCACCTATTTCAATTTTTGTCAACTTAATAATGCTAATTGCTGACCAGCTGTTACATATGTGTAACTTATTCTTTGTTGACATTTGTAAAGATTTTAGAAGCTCAGGATAAAGTTGCAGAAAAGACTCAGATATATGTCCCTTACAATATCCTTCCACTTGATCCTGATAGTGCAAATCAGGCAATTATGAAATATCCTGAGGTACATTTCTTATGTGTGCTTTGGATAGTGAGCTTTGTTTTAGCTTCTCTCACTTAGCATGAAAATGCTTGTGTCTAACCATTTGTAGATCCAAGCTGCTGTTGTAGCTCTCCGCTACACAAGGGGTCTTCCATGGCCCAAAGACCACAAGAAGAAAAGAGATGAAGATATTTTAGATTGGCTTCAGGCGATGTTTGGGTTTCAGGTGAAAGAACTACAAATAATTATTTCTCCAAGCATTTTGAAGTTGGCAGTTAATTAAGTATGATTGGAAGTATGTAACATTTTTTCCTTGACCTATTTCCATTGGGTGCCTATTAAATTTGCAGAAGGATAATGTTGCTAATCAAAGGGAACATTTAATCTTATTACTTGCAAATGTGCACATTCGACAATTTCCAAAGCCTGATCAACAACCCAAGGTTTGTACTTACACATTATATATTCTTAATGAATAGTTGGCAATCCTTTTAAAACATGATTCTTAGAGGAGGGCAGTATTGAGAAAACTATGCTGTGGGAGAATTTGCCTCCATTCTGCCAATGTTTCCATCTCAAGGGCAAATAGCAGCTGTAGAAGACTGCCCCTATGTTTGTTTGATTATCTCCTTTTTGTTTGTTGGCACAGTTCTGTTCAGGATTTTTTGACCTTCAAAGTTCTGTTTCTATCACACATGCTATAGAATTGCTTGTACATCACAATCAAAGTGATGGCGTATGGTATATTATATTTTTGAACTAGAAAATGTACTTTACTATATTTACCATTACAGCAAGACAGAAAGAAACAAGAAGCTACTTTACTGTTTCATATAATGCAGATTATGGAGTACGATTTGATTAGTCTTTCAGCAATGTATTTCATCTTCTTTTAACATATTTTTATCTATTTCATTCTAGTTGGATGAGCGTGCATTGACAGAAGTGATGAAGAAGCTTTTCAAAAACTACAAAAAATGGTGCAAGTACCTGGATAGAAAAAGTAGTCTTTGGTAAGCATTTTCTATCAACTTGAACTAGAAGCAGCTTTGCAATTGCTTATTGGATTTCATTACCTTGGGTTCAATAAGTTTTGACAATAGTTTCTATCTTCCACTTTATGTTTCTTCTTCTAGTTGTTAAAGTTAGGGTTGGTGGGGTGAAGGGTTAGAAGGGTATTATTTTATTTTTAACTTGGGGCTTCATAAGCGTTTGAGAAAATTCTATTTACAGCTTTAGGGTGTGCTTGATTTGAGTGAAGTTGGAGAAAATGGGAAGAATGGGAGGGAGTTAAGTGTACTTTCCCTTTAAAACGAGGGAGGGAAAAAGGAGGCAAGCAAATAAAACAAGCACAACAACCACGACCAAGCCTTAGTTCCTAACTAGTTGGGTTATATGTGTTCTTCATTTCAAATATCCATGTTGATCAAACTAATATCAATGCAGAGCAAAAAATAACTCGCAAAATCTTGAAATACCTGTTGTAAAAAAAAAAAAAATTGAAGGGGAATTTTAAAATCATTTGATACATTAATAAATAGGACAAAGCATAAAATAGGCAACAACAAGTAACTAGGGTCTGCTACATGAATTTTTTCCCTCCATGGGGCAAGAAAAGAGAATGTGGAAAAAGAAAACAAGGAAGAATTAGGTTCCCAACATTCCTTGTCTCTTAAAAGATTCTCCATATGAAGGGACATGGAAGATAGGAAAAATATTTATCCTTTATATTCCTGTATGTATCTGCAGAAACATTTGTGTTGCTAACCTCATATTCCAACTTTTAGATCACTGAACTATGTAAATTTAATATTCAGTTCAAATATGAGGTTAGTAACATGAAACATTAATGTTTTGTTGAAATGAATAAGAGTTGAAATGTTCATATGGAATGAATTTGACTTGGAATTCATTTAGAAATGAATTCCTGTGTTTGATACAGCTTAAAATGTGGAATTCAATTGAACTTCACATAATATTGTTTGGCATAATTTCACAATTGAATTTTATTTATTCTCATTTCCTAAACTACCCTCATAATAAAATTTAGAAATAATAATTTTAACTTTATGAAAGAAATATCTTATATCTAATAAGTGTATAATGATTAACAACTATATATACCAATTAAGAAAATATTAACAAATACAAAATAAATTAACTTGCCTCATAGTATAAGAGTTTTATACAACAATATAAATAATGTCAATGATAAGGGCATAGTAAATTTAGCTATTAAAAGTTAATATTAAAATATAAAATATCTATATAATAACTAGACATTCGGATGGTAAATGAATAGAAAACTAATTTGTGGTTTCCATCTTCTTCTTTACCCAATTAAACTAATTTGAGTTTTGCTATTAATTGTTATACAATTAGATATCAAGAATTTGGATGAACGTGGCTTTCTTGGATTACTAAACTGAAATTAAATCTAAGTGATAGGTAATTATAATTAAATATAGACTACATATGTTATATGAGGGTATTTTAGTTCCAGAATTTTAGTTCCAGAAGTAATGTTCTGTTAGTTTCGTGGAATTCATTTTAAATTCCATCAACCTAAATAAAAATTTTATATATATATATATATATATATATATATATATATATATGTAAACCAAACAAGCAAAACATGGATTTCAATTGAATTCCACAAAATTTCGTGGAATTCATTTAAACCAAACACTATGTAAATGGAACTGCAGGATGCTTGTACTGTATTCTTTTTGTTTCGTAAACCCACTTCCCCAAATGTTTATTTTGGAGGAGCGCTACCGGGAGGTACAGGAAAGGTTTACAGATTACTATTGGTCGTGTATTAACTGATTCTGTTTTTCAAAATTTACAGGTTACCAACCATACAGCAGGAAGTGCAGCAGCGTAAATTACTCTATATGGGCCTGTATCTTTTAATATGGGGGGAAGCTGCAAACTTGAGATTTATGCCAGAATGCCTGTGTTATATTTATCACCATGTATGTTGTTTCAGTAATATCTCGTTTTATAATTGAATTTCTCTTGGGTGGCATTCTTTTGTGATTGTAAGAAACACAGACCAATGCGCCTTTCCATAAGCTGAGATCTCATATGGATGAGCTTTTGGTGTTGTGAATTCTGAATAAGTGGATTTACTATAGCAAAGGTCAGAGGAGAAAATGAACATACAAGGTGTCCCATGTGCATGGGGCTTCTCCTTGCTAGGGTCAGTAGAGTTTTGTATATTCTGTGCAGCCTTGAAGAGAAAGTGTTTTGATGCTTGAATATGACCACAAAGTAGCAACCTTCCTGTCGCAGCCAAACTCAGCCCTTTTGATATAAACGAATGGATGAGAAATACCAATGAAAACTAATTTATAACTTGAATTTTTATTTCTCAACATGTTAAGGGTTTGGCAGAAACCTTACATCCCTGCAATTTATGCTAAGCTCTGACTTTTCTGAGTCTTGGCCTTTATTTATCTTGTTAAATATCTATGAATATCTCCTTTTGAATTTTCTCCCTGGTTCAATGTTAAGAGTAATTAGATGCCTAACTGTTTTGTTTTCTGTAGATGGCATTTGAACTGTATGGCATGCTAGCTGGGAATGTCAGTCCCATGACAGGGGAAAATGTTAAACCTGCTTATGGAGGTGAAGAAGAGGCATTCTTGAAAAAAGTTGTTACTCCTATCTATGATGTGATTGCAAAGGTGATGCATGTGGCCTTTTCTTTTTCCCCTTTTGAGAGTCAAAATCCATTTACTTTTGGTTAACTTCACAATTCATTATGATTGTATTCCTTGATAGGAATCAGAGAGGAGTAAAAAGGGGAAATCAAAGCATTCCCAATGGCGGAACTATGATGATTTAAATGAATACTTCTGGTATTAGTCTTATTTATTTATTTGTTTCCCCTGCTTGATATATCAATACTAGTGATTAATTTAAAATTTTATGATCTACAGGTCGGTCGATTGCTTTAGGTTAGGTTGGCCAATGCGTGCAGATGCTGATTTCTTTCATTTGCCTGCTGAACAATTTCGTTATGATAAAAATGGGGTAAGCAATGACTACTATAGCTTTCTACAAATATAATTGCTTATCATTCAAAACAATAATTTTTATAAGTAGATATATAAATCAGCGTACATTTTGGATATCAAATTTGATGGTTAGTGATGACGGATAAATCAATTAGCAGGAATAATGTAGGGAATCATGTACGGGGAATTTGCAATGATGTCTGATAAAAGGAGTCATATATGATTGCTTCTGGGGTTCTTGAACTTCATACTCAAGTAAAAATGCTGACAGTAATCAATATAATAAGTTCCCATTCCTTCATGATTGGCCGATACACGTTTCAAGTTGTGCATACTCTCTTGATTTGTATGCACAATAAACCTGTAATGCAAGAAACCTTGCTGTAAATTGGTCAAAATGATTTGTATACTCTATTGAACTTCAAAGTTTTTAGCTAGTGTAATAACCTATGATATCAGCAATATAAGGACCAAAGGGATTTTAGTCTTTGAATTTCCATTTTTTTCCCCTTTCCTGTTTGAGTACCCAAAAGATTTTCTGTAATGTTTTAAAGAGTTCACATATACTATTTCTTTCTACTATGTGTAATCCCAAAATGGTTTGGAAGGTCAGTAAACTTTTTTCCTGGTTCAATTCAAGTAGAATGGAAAAGTAAAATTTCTATTATGGAACCATTTTTCATAGTACATTATTGTATTATGTTAATAATTGTTGTGTTTATGATATATAATTAAAAAAAAAAAAAAAATTAAATGGCATATGCTCTTTGAGTCTATTAAGCCTATTTTTTTCAATTGTGAGTTACTGAATTAATGACATTTTCAATTTTAGAACATAGTCAACTTACATAATAAAAATTTCTTTGAAATTACAAAATATATTGCTTTTCAAAATTTTACATAATTTGATTTTTAAATTTAACAATGTTGTATATTTCTTTGATCTCATTATGCTAAAATTGTGGGTCTGCACCGGCTTCAAGTTTTGTTAGGCCTCAAATGTGCCTACTGCTTCTAACAAGTCTTTCATGGTGTCTCGCTAGGATTTTGACTCTGTCTTGCTAAATCTGTCTACTTTACAAAACCTGGCACTTTTGGTTTCCTGGTTAATTTGCCTCATCACCATTTCATTTATGTAAGGTTAGAAGTACTTATGTGTGTACCTGAGTCGAAGGAAAAAAAGAAAACACTTCTCTATTGATTGTGTCTTGTGATCACTTTCAAAGAATTCAATGGTTTATTTTGCTGATGAAACTGATGCATTTTATATGAAAGAGTTTCATTATGCATGGAGAAATTATGTACTGTTTACTGTTATGGCATATGGTATCCAGGAGAACAAACCAGCTTTTAGAGATCAATGGGTGGGGAAAGTTAATTTTGTTGAAATACGTACATTCTGGCATGTCTTTAGAAGCTTTGATCGAATGTGGAGTTTTTTCATTCTATGCTTACAGGTATGTCTTCTTCCCTTTGTTGCACATATTTCTTTAATACCTTTGATTATTTGATGCGGAGCTGACATTGGCTTATTGTTTTAAGGCTATGATCATTGTTGCTTGGAATAGTACGGGACAACCAAGTTCTATCTTTAGTGGTGATGTATTCAAGAAAGTATTGAGTGTCTTTATAACTGCTGCAATATTGAAGCTTGGGCAAGGTAAGAGTGTAGTTAAACTTCTGTTGATTATCTGGAATCTCATCTAAATCACATGTGCTGTTCTTTATCCATATATATATATATATATATAAATTTAAAATGATGGAAAATGTAAATATAAGTATATAACCAAGTAATTGATTGCTTAAACTCAATTCCTTTTTGTCTTTTGTTTTTTTTTTTGCTTTGTCTTATTTAGATTCTCTCTTTATTCATCACTGGTTAACCATTTTCAAAAAGAAAAATTATCTGACAATTACTCCTTTCAACAATGAAGCTGTCCTTGATGTAATCCTTAGTTGGAAAGCACGGCAGATCATGTCATTCCACGTTAAATTGAGATATATTCTGAAGGTTGTTTCAGCGGCTGCATGGGTTGTAGTTCTACCAGTTACATATGCTTATACCTGGGAGAATCCTCCAGGATTTGCTCAAACCATCAAAAGCTGGTTTGGAAACAATTCAAGCTCACCATCCTTGTTTATTTTGGCAGTAGTTATTTACTTGTCACCAAATATGCTAGCAGCACTATTGTTTCTTTTTCCCTTCATTCGTCGATTCCTTGAGAGGTCAAATTATAGGATTGTGATGCTCATGATGTGGTGGTCGCAGGTATGTAGTGGTTTTTCTTTTTTAATTATTTTGTCATCTCTCTTACTTTATATGGTCAAGTAAAATAACTATAATCCAGGAATTTCTGAAAGTTAAAATTCAATGTAATTTTTGTACAAATTGGATTTGTTTTAAGCATTCCTACACATGATGTTACAGCCACGTCTCTATGTTGGGCGAGGAATGCATGAGAGCACACTTTCTCTCTTCAAGTAAGATTCTTTGCTTCAGGGTGAGGTATTGCTGCTTTACATGTACAGTTGATATCTAATGTCTTGATTTGAACTTTCAGGTATACAATGTTTTGGGTTCTTCTATTAATGACAAAGTTGGCATTTAGTTACTATATAGAGGTATATGTTGGGTTTCTTTAATCTATTATTGCAGCAATAAATATAGTCAAAATTCACATTTTTTGTGTTACTTGTGTTTCTGTGTAGGTCAGGATAGGATAGCTTATGCTCATCTAGTAATCCATTTTCTTTTTCCCTTAATAAAATATCTTATCCAAAGCATGAAGCTGAAACAAAGTGCTTAGCAGCAGATAATGACTGATCTAGTAATTAGGCTGAAATAAGTTGACCAAACCTTTGTTTTTTTGTCTTAGAAAGAAATTCTATTTTTCTCCCCCTAATTATAATTTCTTCATCGCAGATAAAGCCTTTAGTTGGTCCAACAAAAGCTGTTATGGATGTTCATGTTACTACTTTCAAATGGCATGAGTTCTTTCCACGTGGTATGGTCAACATGAAGATGATAACATCACATATAATGATTAATGTTATATATTATTCATCAGAAAGTTATTTGATTTATTTTTTGTTTCTTTGCAGCAAGGAACAATATCGGAGTTGTGATTGCACTCTGGGCTCCAATTATTCTTGTATGGGTTAATCTTTTTCATCAATAAATTCATCTGTGTTTTTATTTGAACCAAATACTGCATGGTTCTAACCTATTCGCTCCTTTTAGGTATATTTCATGGATACTCAGATTTGGTATGCTATATTTTCCACTTTATTTGGAGGTATTTATGGTGCATTCAGACGCCTTGGAGAGGTTAGGAATAATTTTCTTTTGTCTGCATATATTAAACCCCATAGTCACATCTATTTTCTGCCTTTCTAGTGCTTATATTTTCCTGATGCATTTGAAATGCTAAGAACCTCTTAGAACTAAGATGGCATGTCATAAAACTGAAAATTGAGCTTCAGGTATTTTCGGGCTGAATAATTTAAGAATCTTGGTGCCGAATTTAACGGCTACATTGCATATGGCAAAATCTTACAGACTTGCACTATGTTTGGAAACATTTTAGGGAGGAAGAAAAATGTAGAATGGAAAATAAGAATCTCATAGAGCTAAGATTGTGTATCACAAAACTCAAAACTAAGCTCCAGGTATTTAAGAGCTTAATAATTTTGGTGCTGAACACAAGGGCTATTGTTCAGTGCGATGGAAAAATCTTACACTATGCTTGCATAGCATGAAATGGAGGAAGGAAAATGTAGAATGGAAAAGAGGAGGGCAAATATTCAGAGGGTGAGAATTAATCTTCCTCTTGTTTGGATATTAGGAAAGGAAGCAAGATGGAAGTAGTTCTATAAATGGTATAATCTCTATTTTACATGTTTCACTTTCAAATAAAATAAATTTTTAAAAATGTAATTTAAATAATTTCCTTCCAATTTCTCCAAGTTGTGGAGAAAGTGAATAGTGGGTCTCACATATCTTTTCCCCACTTTTTCGCCTTTGCAAAAAAGAAAATGATTGAAAATTCTCTTATTTCCATTTGTTGCTTTCTTTCCTCCATTTTCTCCCTTCCGAAATATAGTGTTAGGGCTTGCAGGAACAAAAGTTTATGGTTTAAAAGCAGCCATGTCATGCAAAAAGCTGCACATAAAATTATGATTTCAAATGCTCCCTCTAATACCCCAATTTAGCCAGACCGTATCTGTTAATTTCCTTTTTGGTGCTGAAGATAGTCAATGAATGTCAAATGTAGTGGCTTTTGGAATTTAATCCTTCCAAACCCTGTTCATGTAGGTAGTGTCTGTGCTTCAGGAGCTTGGAACCTTAAAGTGTTCTCTGCATGATTGGAGGCATTATTATTTTAATTGTTTCCTTATATTCCTCTCAGTCAATTTGCTAGGGGGATAGCTTATCTTTGTTGTTACAATCTGCATTTTCTATGACTGAATTTCAGCAGTTTGTTATACCTAGAACCAGAGAAGAACATTACAAAGGCCCAAAGATATCCTGTGATTTCAAGCTGGTCTATGGAATGATCTTTTGAACTTCATAATAAAGACTTCCAAAAAGGTCCCATGTATGATACTCTGAAAAAAATGACCCCTATAGTTAGATGATGGGCATTCTCAAGCAAGGCTCTGGAGGGTCATGTTACCTTAACATTAAAAGTGAAATAAACTTGTCTTACATGCCGATGCTGGTGCACAATGTACAGTGCAGTAGCAAAGGGAGGCTTCATGTGTCAAAATATTTTCTCCCATTTAACTATAACTATCCATAAGGGTAATTTGTTTGTTAAAGTCTGCATTGGAGTTAATGTTTTGTAAATATATGATATTGTTGCTGCATTTTGGCCATTCTGTATCAAGCTCGGAGGACACCTTTCATGAATGCTCATCATCTAAAGCATTAGTTTCCATTTATTTGCTTTTTGGTGTGGATAACTCGAGACTTCAAAAAGAATTCAATAGCCTTTCTTTTGGTTCTAATTTCTTCTATGCATTCCAGATTCGGACATTGGGAATGCTTAGATCTCGTTTCCAATCGTTGCCCGGTGCTTTCAATGCCTGTTTAATTCCAGAGGAGAAGAGTGAGCCAAAGAAGAAAGGGTTGAAGGCCACCTTGTCTCGCAATTTTGCTGAGGTTAGACTTCAATGTTATATAAACACATTTGTATTTGCACACATGCATACGTACAACCCATGCACCAAAGACATGTACACCTAGATGCATAAGAGTGAGCCAAGGAATAAAGGCTTTAAGGCTCCCATATCTCACAATTTTGCCAAGGTTAGACTTCAGTGCTACAGATACACTTCTGTGCACATGAACATGTAACTACAAGTGCACCCAGAGGCGCAACCCAACCATGCACAGACACACAAAGCACGTGCATGCATTTGCACATACATATATAGATGCATGGTTCAAATTGTAGATGTTGCATGTTGGTGATTTGTTAGAAAACATCACTGCCTGAACCTGTGTATCTGTGCCGTTATGTAGGTACCATCTAACAAAAATAAAGAGGCTCTAAGATTTGCTCAATTGTGGAACAAAATAATCTGTAGCTTTAGAGAGGAAGATCTAATAAGCAATAGGTAAAGTTCTTGTTTTAATGTTCTCTTTTGAATTTTTTTTTTATGGCTATGCTTATATGGCCTAGATGTCTCCTACTTTCAGGGAAATGGACTTGTTGCTTGTTCCATATTGGGCTGACCGTGATTTGGAACTCATACAGTGGCCTCCATTTTTGCTCGCTAGCAAGGTGTTTATTTTTTTTATTTTTTTTAAGTTAATATAACCTGGATGTCAAGATAGTAATTCTGTCTGTATATCCTTTCAGATCCCAATTGCCTTAGACATGGCCAAGGACAGTAATGGTAAAGATAAAGAGCTGAAAAAGAGAATTGCAGCTGACAATTACATGTCTTGTGCTGTTCGTGAATGTTATGCTTCATTTAAGAACATTATCAAGTTCTTGGTTCAAGGGGACCGTGAGAAACCGTGAGTTCTTTTGTGATGTACATATTATAGATGAAGACTCAAATGAATATATTGTTTTAAGTTCTTCCTAAGCTACAGGTTCTTGAAATAAGGCTTCAGGTGGATGTTAATTCTACCATGCAATTGATGTGTCTTGGTGTTTTCTTGATGGCATTTTTCAGAGTGATCAATACCTTATTCACTGAGGTTGACAAACATATAGAGGAAGGTACACTGATAAGTGAATGCAAGATGAGTGCTCTTCCTAGCCTCTATGACCACTTTGTGAAGCTTATCATATATTTGGTAATATCTTTATGTTAACATTTAAATATTTGGTAATATCTTTATATTAACATTTAAATTAAACTAGGAACGATGAGAAACTTTAATCCTTTTTGATTTTTGCAGTTGGACAACAAACAGGAGGACAGGGATCAAGTTGTAATTCTATTCCAAGACATGCTGGAGGTTGTGCAAAGAGATATACTGGAGGATAATGTATTGAGGTGCAAAATCATGATGTAATCATCTTATGGAGCATCTGAGTCCTAGTTTCTTTCTAATTTTTTTCCCTTTCAACAGTTTGGATTCATTACATGGTGGATCTGGACATGAGCATATGGTTTCCTCGGATTATCAGTTGTTTGCATCTCATGGGGCTATCAAGTTTCCTATTGATCCAGTAACAGAAGCATGGAAAGAGAAGGTGTGCTTCCTTGGTAGTAGTTAGCAAAGATATATATCATTATGAATGCTTATGCAGGTATGTCAATGCATATAGATGAATATATTTGTTTATGAATCTCTCATTTTGTGTTACATGTATTTACAGATCAAGCGGCTTTACCTTTTGCTTACAACAAAAGAATCTGCCATGGATGTACCATCAAACTTAGAAGCAAGGAGACGCATTTCTTTCTTTTCGAATTCATTGTTTATGGACATGCCTGGGGCTCCTAAAGTTCGCAATATGCTTTCTTTCTCGTAAGCTTCCTGTATACTCATGCTTCTCAAGTAGACAGAAACAAAAGGGAAATCATGTCTCAACACTCTTGTATGCATTGTATCACAGAACAACATCACATTTATTTCACTGTGGACATTCCATTGTAGATAATCTCAATTCTTTGCAATTCAAAGGTTTCTCCTATGGTCGAAAGGATGAAAATTTTGGGCATTTATGTATTTGAAATACAGTCCCTTGTTACCTTTGTAGCTATAGGCAGAAGATATAGTATTTTATCATACACAACTTATTGAACTCCACAGGAAGATGAATAACATATCTATGCAGATAAGCCAAACTAATCCCTAGTCAAAAACTTGTGAAAAAGTTCTGATCATATTATCTTAGCTGCAACAGTCCATTTTCCCTCTGTTAAAGTCCATGGGCCCATATAGATTTGGGGCTATGAGTTTGTGAGTGTTGGAACCCACTTGCACAAAATCAATTAGCTTATGCTAGGTCCGTCACTCATTCAATTATAAGTCATTTAGTTTTTTTATTATTATTTAATGTGGAATTTATCTCCCAACACACCACCTCAAGTGCAACTAGGCTGGCTTTAACTTAACCCAACATCAACAAGCCAGTTGACACATGCTATCACATAGACTAACTGGCATATATCCATTAGTTTCGGTCCTTTAAGGCTTGAATATGGGTCTCAAGGTTCAGCCTGGTTGGGCATGAGGCTCTAATACCATGTTAAAGTCATGGTCCCATGCATGCTTTGGGCTTGTAAGTGAGCGTTGGAACCCACTTGCATACAACCAATTGGCTTATGCTAGGTCTATCGCTTATTCCAATGAGGCAGTTATTTTATTATTATTTAATGTGGGATTCATCTCCTAACACCTACAATGGTTTCATGCTACATTATTACGTTTATTCTGATTTGGTTGCTTTGTGCCAAGATCAATGGTAAAAACCCACCTAATTGATAAAATGTAGTAGAAATTATAGATAGGTAGAACACTTGGTTGCTTTCCATCTCTAATTTATGGTTTGATGTTCAACTATATAAACTAAAGCATTTCTCATATGATCTATTTATCTTGTAGTGTTTTAACTCCTTACTACACGGAAGAGGTACTATTTTCCTTGCGAGATTTGGAAGTGCCAAATGAAGATGGTGTTTCAATCCTCTTTTACTTGCAAAAGATCTTTCCAGGTTTATTTCTGTTTTATTAGTATGCTCTATAAAGTGTGATATTTATGTTTTTGGTATTGATTTTATGGTTATGCACAGATGAATGGACCAACTTTCTTGAGCGCGTACAACATTGCTCCGAAGAAGAACTCAAATTAACAGATGAATTAGAAGAAGAACTTCGTCTGTGGGCATCATACAGGGGCCAAACTTTAACTAGAACTGGTAGTTTCTTTGTTTTTTTTTTTTCTTGGCCTTGTTCCCTGTTCTTGGTCTCTATCTTTCTCCTCTCTTTGAGGGGGGAGGTAGGGCACATATTTCTCTTCCTATTTACTAAAAAATGATATTAAATATGCCAGTAAGAGGTATGATGTATTTTCGGAAGGCTTTGGAGCTTCAGGCTTTCCTTGATATGGCCAAGCATGAAGGTAAATGATATGTCTCTTAGAATCTGTAGGATATTTTTTTGGTGTTTTGTGTTTGCAGTAATGTAATGCGCTCTTTTTATGTAAAAGTTAGTTTCTTAACACGGTCATTATGCTTGCTTAGATTTGATGGAGGGCTATAAAGCCATAGAATTGAATACAGAGGATGAGTCAAAGGGAGAAAGGTCGTTGTTGACACAATGTCAAGCTGTAGCTGATATGAAGTTCACATATGTGGTGTCATGCCAGCAATATGGGATTCACAAGCGGTCTGGCGATCCTCGAGCACAGGACATTTTGAGGCTCATGACAACGTATGTTCTGGTTAACTTTTTGTTTGAATTGCTATTTGTACAATTTTTAATCCCTGGATATGTTTTCCAATTTGCAGATATCCGTCACTCCGTGTGGCATATATTGATGAGGTTGAAGTAACTAGCCAAGACAAATCCAAGAAAAACAACCAAAAAGTTTACTACTCTGCTCTTGTGAAGGCTGCCTCTCCCAAGTCCATTGATTCTTCAGAGCCAGTACAAAATTTGGATGAGGTAAATCCAACTAGTTCAAGATCTGCATTTATTGGATTTTGCACTATAGCGAGCTATCAAGGATTTACTGTCTTCTATTCATACATTATTTTAAGAAAGGGTTTGCATACTACTTATTAGGGTTGTAAATGAGTCAAGCTGCTTGAGGCTTGGCTTGGCTTGAAAGATGGTTGTTCAAGCCCAACTTCGATAAGCTTAACAAGTTGAGCTCGAGCCTGCTTATCATACTTTTTAATAAGTGAGCCAAGCTTGAGTTTTGAAATGAGGCTTACAAGCCTCAGTATTTAACTAATCAGCCTGTAAATGAGCTCATGTCTAAGTTCTAGTTTGAGCTTGTAAACGAGTCTCAATTTTTTCTTTTTCTCCTCCTCCTTTTTTTTTTTTTTTTTTTTTTTTTTTTTTTTTTTTGTGAACTGTAAGTTGTAAACAAGCTGAGGTTGAGCTCATTTACAACTCAAATGAGCTCTGGCCAAGCTGGACTCAAGCTTTTCAAACTCAAATTGAGCTCAAGAATACCTTTAACATGCCGAACTTGAGCTCAAGAGATCTTGGCTTGATTCGTTTACAGCTCTACCATTAATTATCCTAGTGGCTTGCAATGGAGCATTGATTGTGTTGCAGTTGGCTTGAATACTTCAACTTGCATGAATTAATTTAGCTATCTGGAACAGTAGTCATTGATTGTTTATTTTCATAGACTTAAGGGAACATGCCATGGGGAGCCTCATGCACTACTGATACCTTTGATTATATTGTGGAGAACATGATGTACAGGGAGGAGTGGAACCACATTGTTCTTTCCTTGTTTGGCATTTATTCTATTCTGTCTTGATGTGATTTCATGCCTTGACCTTTTTTAATAGCTATGCCAAAGTCAAACTAATTATATATAATTATGCATGCACGAGTCCACGTGTATTGCTGGCATGGTTGTAATTAATGGCTATTTATGAATGGGATCTTTTACGCATTTTTACATTTTTTTTTTTTTTTTTTTTTTTTTTTTTTTGTTTCTGTATGATTGTTTTACCAATAATCTGGAAATGGTACACAGAATATGAAAACTAGCTATTTATTTTGTAAATTGTTCCTTAGGTTATTATACAGAATATGAAATGGTATACAGAATATGAAAACTGGCTATTTATTTTATAAATTGTTCCTTTAGGTTATTATTCACTTAACATCTTGCATATGTTATTAAATTCTTTTGTTGTTTCAAACCTATATTTTATTAAATGGTTATGCATTGTTGATTTGATGATTTTGATAATTGCTTTTAAAAATTTATGGTACTAGTGGCTGATATGGATTGATTCAGTTTGATTAAGGCTGATTTCGTAACATAGTTTCTGCTTCTGCTGCTGTCCCCATCATGACAGTTTCCATTTCTTCTACTGTTTCGCATTTTTGTTATTTAAAACCCTGACTGCCAGATTGTATTGGAGTTTTTATTCTTCATTTTTGCACCTGAATGGTTGATTTTAGGGAAAACTGATGTGGATATTTTGGAGGGATTTATGAGCTTGAATCCCTTTGTAGTTTCCCTTCATATTTCAGTGCATTGTAGTTTCCTCATTGTGGAACCATTCATCTTGTTCTTTAGTATTGAATTGACTGGCACCATTCTGTTCTGTTTATATGTCCCTGTTAACTTTGTTTGCATCTAACATATGAGCATTTCCTGTTTGATGGTTTTTTTCCCCTTCTCTGTTCAGGTTATTTACCGAATCAAACTTCCAGGACCAGCCATTTTGGGTGAGGGAAAACCTGAAAATCAAAATCATGCTATTATCTTCACACGCGGTGAAGGCTTGCAAACAATAGATATGAACCAGGTAATTATTCTTCTTCTTTTAATCAGCCATGAACCAGGTGATGGAGATGGTTATATTTAAGTAAACACTATCTTGGCTGAAGCAAATTGTTGGTTCTGTGGTATTATTTCTGTAGGATAACTACATGGAAGAGGCCTTAAAAATGAGGAATTTGCTCGAAGAATTTCTGAAAAGGCATGATGGTGTGAGGCATCCTACTATACTTGGGCTTAGGGAGCATATCTTTACAGGAAGGTAATGTATTGATTTTGATGTGTGCTACTTTCTTGCAGTGGTGGATATTATGTACCAGTGATTTTTCCTTTGTTGGTGCAGTGTTTCATCTCTTGCATGGTTTATGTCAAATCAAGAGACCAGTTTTGTGACTATAGGTCAAAGACTGTTGGCCAACCCGCTGAAGTAAGTTATCGTGGCTCAGTAAATTTAGCTCCTAAATTTTTTTCCCCTTGCTTTTTCTTGCCCTCCAAAAGTTTAGAACAAAATGAAATGCAGAACGTAGAATTTCAGTTTGTTATGTGGTGGCATTCCTTTAGGGAAAAGGAAGATAGCTAATTATTATGTATTACATATTCATTGAAAATAGTGTAAATGTAGATTGCATAAGTTTTGATGTGCAAAACGTTTTATACTGCAGATTTTCTCTTATTTGATAATCCATGTGCTTTCATTGCTTCTCAACACATTTATTGTCTCTTGTCCTAAACTTTTACCATACCTTTTTTTTTATTTAGGGTTCGGTTCCATTATGGCCATCCAGATGTGTTTGATAGGCTTTTTCACCTCACTAGAGGGGGTGTCAGTAAAGCATCAAAGGTTATCAATTTGAGTGAAGACATATTTGCTGGTTTGTATTAGTGTAGAACTTTCTAGGGGTTTTTTACATGATGTTTGATTCTGCCAGGTAACATCCTGTGACTTATATCCATTGTAGGTTTCAATTCTACACTTCGTGAAGGCAATGTTACTCATCATGAATACATACAAGTTGGAAAGGGAAGGGATGTGGGACTCAACCAGATTTCTATGTTTGAGGCCAAAATTGCTAATGGAAATGGTGAACAGACTTTGAGTCGTGACATATACAGACTTGGACACCGTTTTGACTTTTTCCGTATGCTGTCTTGCTATTTCACCACAGTTGGCTTCTACTTCAGTACTCTGGTATGCTGAGGAATTCTGTTCATTTATCTTAGGATTTTAGAACTGGGTACCAATGTTGAGATTCTTAAAATTGTCTTCTCTTTTTCCTTTCAGATAACTGTCCTCACTGTGTATGTGTTCCTCTATGGCCGCCTTTATCTTGTTCTCAGTGGACTTGAGGAAGGTTTAATTAATCAGAAAGCACTTCGAGATAACAAGCCTCTTCAGGTGGCTCTTGCTTCTCAGTCCTTTGTTCAAATTGGATTTTTGATGGCCTTGCCTATGCTGATGGAAATTGGTTTGGAAAGGGGTTTCCGGACAGCGCTAAGTGAATTTGTATTAATGCAATTGCAATTGGCACCAGTATTTTTCACATTTTCTCTTGGGACCAAGACACACTATTATGGAAGGACTTTGCTTCATGGAGGTGCAAAATACAGGCCTACAGGTCGAGGATTTGTGGTGTTCCATGCCAAGTTTGCTGAAAACTATAGGCTTTATTCCCGCAGTCACTTTGTCAAGGGAATTGAGATGATGATTTTGCTTGTTGTGTATCAGATCTTTGGTCAGCCTTATAGAAGTGCTGTTGCCTATGTTTTGATCACTATATCTATGTGGTTCATGGTTGGAACTTGGCTTTTTGCTCCCTTCCTATTTAATCCTTCTGGTTTTGAGTGGCAAAAGATTGTTGATGATTGGACTGATTGGAACAAATGGATCAGTAACTTTGGGGGTATAGGTGTACCACCAGAAAAAAGTTGGGAATCATGGTGGGAAGAGGAACAAGAGCATCTCCGTCATTCTGGAAAACGCGGAATTGTGGCTGAGATATTGTTATCTTTACGATTTTTTATCTATCAATATGGGCTAGTATATCACTTAAAGATTACAAAGAATACCCAAAGTTTTCTGGTATATCATCTTCCGAAGACATGTTACCCTTTTGTTATTTCAACTTTTATTTCTCATCAGTGACGGAAGCAAAAAAATCAACATAATGTTCTTTTCCTTTGTCATAGGTCTACGGAGTATCATGGCTGGTCATCTTCTTGATATTGTTCGTCATGAAGGTAAGGATCTGATTTTTAAATCATAATATATTCTCAGTGAATATTTTCTGCGGCACATCTCATGGTTTTTTCAATTTGTCTATGTTAGTAATATAGTTGGAAGCCATTAGACAGTACTTTGCTTTCTAGTTTTCTACAGTTCATGAGTAAGTTTGCGAGCATTATAGCTGACATGCAACCTCTTTTGAAATTCATTCTCTTGACTAGGCTATTAAGTGGTGCTTGAAAGACGCTATCACATTGAAATAAATCTCCATATGAGGAAAAATTGAAGATAAAAATTATTGTCCATGAGAAAACCTGCGTCTGTCTGTGTAGTGTCATTTTTAAGGTTTAGCTAATGCCACACAAGATAATGATTTTTTTCTCTTCATATTTTTATTCTCCTGAAAACTTTAATCTTTAATTTGCCAAAATTTGCGTGTACACATGCCTGTTTTGATATGATGCAATACACCTGTTTTTCTTGTGCAGACTGTATCTGTTGGAAGGCGAAGGTTCAGTGCAAACTTCCAGCTTGTCTTCCGGCTAATCAAGGGAATGATATTCCTTGCTTTCGTTTCTGTCCTGGTTACTTTAATGGCATTGCTTCACATGACAGTTCAGGACATTGTTGTGTGCATTCTTGCTTTCATGCCAACTGGCTGGGGAATGCTTTTGGTAAGTGAATTTAATTGAATTATTTGGAATAATTTCGATAGATGAATTTTTGTGATTTCTGTTATTGACCTTATTTTAGTAAACTAAGTTGTTTTTCCAATAGTGTTTTGGTTTTTTTCTGAAAAACGGAAAAGGGCCTTAAACCAAATGGATAGAATTCGAGGAAAATTCCGCTTGTTTAAATTTGCCATTAGGCTTTTCAAAGATGAGAATTGGAAAACAAGATTGAATGGAAAGGTTTCAAATTCCAGGCATAATGAGTTTCCCAGTTCATCTAATGAGAAATAATGTTCATTTCACCACCTCGTCATCACCTTCTATGCTTTTTCTTCTTGATGGTAATCTCCTTCATTTTGTGTTCCATTCCATTTTATAGATTGCACAAGCTTGTAAGCCTGTCGTTCAACGTGCTGGTTTTTGGGGATCAGTTCGGACACTGGCACGTGGTTATGAGATTGTTATGGGCTTGCTTTTGTTTACTCCGGTTGCATTCCTTGCCTGGTTTCCGTTTGTGTCCGAGTTCCAGACTCGTATGCTTTTCAACCAAGCATTTAGCAGAGGTCTGCAAATTTCACGTATTCTTGGCGGGCAAAGGAAGGATCGCGCTTCTCGCCACAAGGAGTAACCTTTCTGACAGCAAAATGTAGTATATATATATAGATATTTATATTTTTATGCTGATGAACCGGCTTTTGAAAATCTTATCCATTTCTACTGTTACCATCTGTTGTAATTATTTGAAGTATATCGTGGATGAGGTAAGAAGCACAATTTTTCTTAACTGGAATTGGTCAAGTCGAGACTTTCTAATTGTGTTCTATTAACTTGTGAACGATCATTTTGTAAGCTAATCATCAATTCATGATAATTTAATTAAAATTGTCCAACTACTAGTGAATTTTGCAATTTATTGTTAACATGGAATTAGATTTCAATTGATTGTTAACCTGAGGTTTGAGAGCGATCCAGAATACTCAGACAAGAAATGAAACTCTAATGTGTGTTATTAAGGCTTTGTTTGGATGGGTTGAGAAGGTTTATTAAATTAGGGTAATGTATGGTAAGATAAGGGTCTCATTTTCATTTGATGTGCCTTGGTTACAATCCTCTCACATTGTGCTATCTAAAATTTAATTTATCATATAAAAATTGGCTTATTTTACCGGCGGTGTCAGAACTTATAGAGGTATCGCTTTAGGATCTCTTATTTTAATTTTGTCGCTTAAAACTGTCTGGTCTTTAATATTTGTAACATAAAAGTAAGTGACCGCAACAGAAGCGATGTCAAACAAACAATTGATGTGGCTAGCAATGACGTGTCAAAAATAGATTTTTCTCTCCCCTCATCTAAAATAGTGTTTTCTTTCTTATACAACTTCTCTCTTCTCACAATGATGCGTCAAAAAGCGATTTTTCCCTCCCCTCGACTAAAATAATGTTTTCTTCCCAATACAACTTCTCTCTTCTCACAAAAATATCCTAAGGAATTTTTATGGGCTTATTTTCTTCACGGTCTCTCAACTCTTATTAGTGTCACATTAAACTCTTATTAGTGTCACATTAAACACTTTTCTCGATTTATTTAATTTGCGGCGACTGGAAGTGTGGAGGGACGAAGGAAGAGATGTATATTTAGTTTTAATTGTGGCGTAAGAGTAATTGTTAAACTGAAATGGAAAGGAGAATAGAATCCGGACAAAGTAATGTGATGCACATAAGTATAAATAATCATATCAATTAACTAAAACAAAATAATAATTTCATCAAAGTAATTTAAATTACAACAGAGTTAAAATGATAATTGTACAAAAGCAAACTTTATTACTTACAAGAAAAGAGAGTACAAAGCTTTTGAAAGAGTAGGAATAGAGATAGTACAAGCACGCTTCTTCTAAAACCTCTGCCCTTCTCATAAAACACTTAGCTATTTATAGAAGAGTATGGACTTCATTTGATTTAAAGTTCGGATAGCTATTATCTAATAGGATAAACCTTATCTAGAAAGATGGATAGGCCTAATACAAAAGAACAGGGTAGGGCCTAATATGGACAAAAGTTGGATAAGCCTAATACAGACAAACAACTTTACATATTTATATAATGACAAAAGGAATCTAATAAGACAAGCAACTTTACTTGAACATATATGATATTTATTTTAACTAGATAGACTTCAATCTATCTGATTTATATCATAACAATCGTCAATCATGGAGTGTGAGTAGTTAGAAGTGGTTTCATTTTCATCTTCGTCTTCTTGTAATACTTGACTATTTATATCTTGTAGTGTCTTTTTGAATTCTTCAATTAAACTGGTAGTGGCAAGGGCAGCCCGCCACTTTTATCTGTAAAGAAATCTAGATTTTTTGGATTTTCGCCGAAGGTAGATGTCTCTTTGAACTGAAATATCTTTGAACGGCTTGAACACATGCTTGGGTCTAGTTGTGATCTTTCTACCATTTATTACTGAAAATTTTGATAAACCTTATCTAGAAAGTTCGAATAGCTATTATCTAATAGGATAAACCTTATCTAGAAAGATGGACAGGCCTAATACAAAAAAACAGGGTAGGGCCTAATATGGACAAAAGTTGGATAAGCCTAATACAGACAAACAACTTTACATATTTATATAATGACAGAAGGAATCTAATAAGACAAGCAACTTTACTTGAACATATATGATATTTATTTTAACTGGATAGACTTCAATCTATCTGATTTATATCATAACAATCGTCAATCATGGAGTGTGAGTAGTTAGAAGTGGTTTCATTTTCATCTTCGTCTTCTTGTAATACTTGACTATTTATATTTTATAGTGTCTTTTTGAATTCTTCAATTGAACTGGTAGTGGCAAGGGCAGCCCGCCACTTACTCTTATCTGTAAAGAAATCTAGATTTTTTGGATTTTCGCCGAAGGTAGATGTCTCTTTGAACTGAAATATCTTTGAACGAATTGAACACATGCTTGGGTCTAGTTGTGATCTTTCTACCATTTATTGCTGAAAATTTTGACCAGCATAAGAGGAAAGGATAGTGGTTGAACTTGTTTGATTTGATGATTCCAAGATAAAATCCATGGAATCCCAAAAGTAGCTGCGAACGAGAGTAGCTTATCTTGACAGAAATTGGTTAATTGTTTATCATAGAGCTCAAAGCTTTGTAGTATCTTTGTAGGGAATTTTTTAATGGAAAATCCAAATACTTGAACAATTCTTGAAACCAATAAGGAAATTCTGTAATTGAACATCGTGGAACCATTATGGACCACGAATGATTATGATTTCTTAAATAAAATGCATTATACCAAGCTTTTTTAGAATCCTCATAGTTGAAAGAACTTGGTACAAAGTTCTGACTAAATTTTTTCTCTATATATAGGTTCTGGTTCCAATCAGAGAGAGAGAGAGAAAACCTTTTTTATTTGAACTTTTGAATACAAAACCTTTTTAACATCTTCTGGATCATGAATATATTTCAGAATTATAGAATCTGTATCAACTAATATATACTCATAAAAATTTTTTATTTTTTAAAAGTTACTCGGGAATAAAATGGAAATTAGAAGGAAATACCTTTTAGCGACTTCCAAAAAATTTGAACATTTAGTATATTCCTTTTCGATGTAGGTAATTGGTATTTCTATATCCTTATTAACATAAGGATAATTAATTGTCGATGATGATGCACTGGTAAGGGCGTCATGGTATTTGGTTGGTCTATTTGTAACAGAAGTAGTTGAAGCAAAGGCAAGTATTAATAATTGAGTAGTTGAAGGTCCAAGTAGTTGAGAAAAAGTACTTACACTCTTTTTTCCATATCTTTCTCTTGCAATTTTATTCTTAATGGGAATGCCCATTAAGTTTTGCTTAACAAATTCTTGAGATAAAGAGAAAAACTTATTTGTTTTTATCTTTTCCCTATATGTCACGACCCGTTTCCGTGGGCCGGACCGGCACTAGGGCCCAGGTAAGCTTAAGGCCCCCGAGGCCCGTAGTAAGCCTAAATTATCCAATCTATCTAACTATCTGTCCCAATTTCATCAAAACAGTAAGCCCATATGACTTAAGATACAAGTTGATAAAAATTTTCAAACATCTGACCCAATCTCAATAATACATAAAATTTAACCAGGGCCTGTTCATAATAAATCATAATCACAATATGGGCTTACTGATTCACCTGCAACTAATTAAACAATAATTAATTTATAGCGTAGTGCTAACAATAAAAACCAATTTAAATACACAACCCTATAACTGCGGAGTTCAATAATAGTCAGATAAAAATATAATTTATACAGTCCAAATTAAATAACAGGAATACAAATTTTACATTTATAACTCTGCGGAGAAGAGTGCAGAGCTTCAGTCGAACTGGCAACTTCCTAGTACCTGGGAGATTTGTTTAGGGGGTGAGTTTTGCAACTCAGTGAATAATAATAAATAATACACACCACATACAGTCAAGCAAAATGCACCCTAGTATACTGAATGAACACACATCAGTCAATCAGATGACATTACATCAGGACCCACAAACAATATCACCTTCAATTAATCACATCACGTGGAGATTAGTCAGTGGAGTCACCGAACCCCCGATGAGCCGTCCTCCCACATGGCTCATCCTCTCACATGTGCACCAGGGAGCCGATCCCCCATACTGGCCGACCGGTCTAATCCTCACTTGACCAGCCCTCTCATTGTTTTTCCATTCTCTCTTTTCTTTTTCATACCAACAGGAGGTAACCCGGTCGTCTCCATCAAATCTAGATCATCAGGCGCTCACAACAGGAGGCCACCCTGCGGGCTGCGATCAAATCTAGATTATCAGGTGCGCCCAATAAAGAAACTAACCTGTGGTTTTCCATATCACACAGATCATAGCAGTAGGTGCACACGGGGGCGCCGATCTCCCATTGACCCGGCTAACAGTAATCATATTGGATCCATATAACGGTACGGTCTCACAGTCCCATGGTGACCCACTTCATCCCAATTCCACACAAACAAATCACAATATATGCACAACACAATTATTCAAACAATTCTTTCAATGTACTGCACCAAATACATAAAAATATACAATTATGCAACATAAAATAAATATGAGCTTTAATATAAAAAAATATGTATGTATATATAAGGTTTGTAAAAAAAATGCTATGCAAATGCATGTTGATATGCATTATTTATTATTACTCACAGTGGTGGAGAGCGAAATTCTAGCTTTGATTCTGTCCTGGAGGAGCACTAGATGGACCCGGGCGATCTAAGAAATTCAGAGAATGACACCAGAAAATAATTATATCAGATAAAATATTTATTTACCTCTAATAATTTTTATTTTATATTCTTACTTTCTATACTTAATTTATTCTCTATATTAAATTTCTTTTCTAACATAACTCTTATTATTATTATTTTATTTTATTTATTATTATTATTTTATTTATTTATTTTATTTTATTTTATTTTATCTAACTCTATTTTATTTATTTCCTTCTACCGAAATTTATTTTATTTTTTATACCGAATTTGTTTTTTATTTTTCTACCGAAACTTATTTTATTTCTACCGAAATTTCGGCAGCATCTCCCCTAAAAGTTAGACTATCCACCTGTTAAAATATCCACAATTTATCTAAAAATTCCAAACCATACAGCCCATCCATCGGGCAATCAATCAATCAAAATTTTCCATCCTCCATCAAACTCAACATCACCACACATTCAAAATTATACATTACAATAACGTTATATCGAAACTACCTTCATTAAATCAACAATAAAATTATAAATCTAGTAACTACTCACAATTACTAAATTAAATTAACTAAATTAATTCACTACAACCAATAAATTTAATTTAATTAACTACTATTACTAACATTAACTTAACTAAATTAATTGACTACAAATAATAAAATTAATTTAATTAACTAATATTATTAAAATGAAATTATACCCAATATATATTGTTGCCGGACTTTTTGGTTAACCGGAAATGGAGGTTGGTGGCCGAAGAGGAGGGTGGCGATGGCGGATCGACTGCGACAGCAAGGTGCGGCGATGGCGCACGGTGGCTGGGTGGTGCGATCAGCTGCTGTCTCGCCAGAAATGAAGACGCAGGCGCAGTGAAGGGAAAAAGGAAAGAAAGAAAGAAAAGAAAGAAGAAGAAGAAGAAGAAGAAAAAGAAAAATAGAAGAGAGGGAGGAGGAGGCGCTGCTGTGATGGTAAGGAGTAGAGAGGTGCAGCGCTGGAGGTATAAAAAAACAAAAAGAAAGGGAATTTTCTAGATGGTTTGGGTCGAACCGGTTCGATTCGGCCCAAATCATCGATTTTCAACTGGTTTTTGACTTTTTCAATCGGTTTTTGGTTTGGTTTCTCATAGTAGTTGCACTAAAATATTAATATTAATTTCCAGGCTGTCGGTTCATTAAATTTAATTGGAAAAATTTTGAATATAAAAATTCAGGTTATTTCACTATAAAAATTCGCTGGTAAAGAAAATCAGGTAAAGAGTTAGAAATACCTTTAATGGCTTCAACCTCAAAATTGAAACACGATAAAATGGCTTGCCTTCTAGCAAAAATTTACTTTGAAACAATATTTTTAACATTCTTTTTTAAAATATTTTTGGCTGCTGAGCAGATAATTCATAAAAGGAATTTTTTATTAATCAAATCATCTTCAAACTTTGTAATACATAAAACTATTAAAAGTAATTATTTTTTAATAGTTGAATAATTTTTTTACGTATCATTCCATGCTCCGGAATGATATCTAACTAAGGATTCAAAAGACTAATCTGGTAATTTTTGTTTGAGAATACCTGCATAGCCTATATTTGAGGCATCAATTTCCACTATAAGAAATGAATTGGATTCGGTATAGAAAGAGAAGGAAAGTTCTTAAATTTAGACTTTATGATTTTAACTAACTGGTTATGTTTTTCAGACCAGGGAGAAGAGTTTTTTGTTAACATATTGAATAATGGTTGAAATAAGATTCGAATATCTTTTATGAAATCAGCAACATAGTTCAAACATCCCAAAAATCTTTGTAATTGATTTTTATCAGTAATTTCATCTGAAAACTCTTCGGTAAAATTAATTAATTTATCAATCAGTTTAATAGTACCTTGAAAAATGTCATGTCCTAAATCTTATTTTACTTTGAAACAGTTTAACTTTTGGAGAAGAAACAACTAAACCGTTTTGCTTAACTATATTATAAAACTTTTTTAAATGAGAAAAGTGTTAATCAATATCATTTGAATAAATAAGCACATCATCGATGTAAACTATTGAAAATTTATGATAATTGTTAAAAATGTCATTCATAATATTTTAAAATTCAGAAGGGGCATTTTTTTCAAACCAAATGGCATAACATTCCACTCATAGTGAGCAAAGGAAACACTCAAATAAGTCTTGTACCTATCAGATTCATGTATTTGTATTTGCCAAAAACTTGATTTCATGTCAAATTTCGAAAATATAATTACAATATGTAATCTTTTTAACAAATCTCTTTTATTTGGCATATAATATCCAATCCATTGTAATATTTTATTTAAGGGTTTATAATTAATAACTAACATGGGTGCTCCTCTTTCTATTTTTACTGCATTTTGGATATAAAAAGCTGAACAATTGCAAGGGGACTTAGATTTTCTAATCAATCATTTATCTAATAAATCATTTATCTCTTTGTAACAATATTTTTGTAATTGTTTATTCATCTGTATAGCTCTAGACCTAGTTGGGGTATTTTTCTCATCAAAATCTTTTATATAAGGTAAATGAACTATATGTTGCTTTCTAGACCAAATGACATCCAGAATATTTGAACATACTTCATTATTTAAAAGTTCTTCAAAGTCTTTAATTTTCTGTTCTATGTGAGTCTATTGTAATTGATTTTCAATTCTAAAGTTATTAATATCTTGTTTCAAATAGCTAATATGTTTTTTTTTTTTGTTCAATAAGATTTATTTCTTTATATATAGAAATATCTTGTATAACACTTAAATCCTTTTGTCTAATTGGCTGCATAAATTTAAAACATATTTGATTATTTAAGATATTTGCTTTTAATCCTTCATTATCTACTTTAAAAGAATAAATAATACCTAAAAAGGGTGTTCCTAGTATTACTCATGTAGTAAGATTTTTAAGTAAAATAAAGGGTGTTTTGAAACAAAAATCATCACTACATATTTTTGCTTTTATTAATTTATTTTCTACTTTTAACTTACTACCATTAGTTATGTATAGCGTTTTTTTAGTTTTTTTCATAATATATAGTTGGAATTAATCCTTCTTGCATATAATTTTGATCTAAACCAAAGTGAACTAATGCAGTCGTAGTTAAACGAAAATCATTATTAACTACTATTTTAACTAAAACTATCCAATTCTAAAAGCTTGCTCTAGATATCACATTAATAAACTCATCATAAGATAATGTTTCAGCTAAATTACTAATTTTTCTATTTACTGAGGGTTTTGCTTGAATATCCATAATTTTATTAACTTGTAACTAAATGATGTCTTTTCTAATTTTATTATGTTCTTGTTTTAATTCTTCTACTTCCTTTTTAACTATCTTAATTTCTCCTTGTACGTCGACTAAAAAAGGGGAAAGTTTCTCTTTATTACTATTGAACCTATTAAATATTTCTTTTAAATCATATGGCTCATATTATTTTTCGTCTTTGTGTGATATCACATCTTTTAATTTTAATAAATATTGCTTTTTAAAGTCGTTATCTTCAATCTTATCTATACAATCTAAAAGAAAATTTGTCTCTCTAGTAATTACAATTATACTATTTATCTTACAAATACAGGGGACCATCACATGCACAGTTATCTATATCACTTGAACTATCTTCTGAACAAATAGATTCTATTTTATATAAATCTTCAGTGTTATCACTTATTTCTAAATCTATATCTGTATCGGTGAGAAGCAAACTCAGCATTTACTATTTTAACTTATCCAATATATCTAGGTTATTTATTTTTTCTCTCATCTTGCACTGCAACTTATAGTGTCCTACTTTTCCAAACTTGTAACACACTATTTGTCTTTTACCTTTTCTTTTAACTGTATTCTTCTTAGCTATCTAAGGGGGTTCGTTATCCTTAAGGGTCTTATCTCGAAAAGTTCTAGTTCTAAAAGGTTTCTATAGGGATTTTTCTTATGTTTCCTCTTATTTCTAGCAAAAGGAGGATGTAAATTTTCATGTCCATACTTGACTATAGAAACTTCCTAATTCTTTTCTACTTTCATGGGACTTACTCTTCATTTTTGCCTTTAACATAAGATCCATACATAAAGCTAAACTTTCATTATTAACATGATTAATAATTTCTCCATATGTGAGGGTATCATAAGGCATAAATCCACCATATATCCTTCGTATTCTCGAGCGTACCTTTTTAGCAAATAACTTAGGTAGTCACCAATAAATCTTTCTTTTGCAAAAGGTATGACTACAATCTTGCCTAGTAAATACTTTGTAAGAGATACATCTTTATACCATCTAAAATCTTGTCACTTTGGGTAAGTCAAATTAGTTAACAATTCAGAGACTGTAGCTTGATATTCTTCTGGTTCATCTATAAAGGTTTTACTAATTGCAAAAATTATTGTATTAACTGCATCTTGTACAATTGTATGTATTTGTTGTTGACCTTCTTGTTTAATTATAGTTTTAGTGGCATGTAATATTTTCTGTCTTTCTTCTAAAGAAAGATAATTATCCCACCATCCTTTTAATTGACCAGTAAATCCTGAGATTAATATATGAGCTACAGCTGGATCAGTGTTATCTTTAGACTTATGAGCTGATGAGGCCATAATCATTTCTTATAACATATTTCTTATTTGGTATTATGATAATCCATCTATATTCCATTCATTAATTGATACTCCATTGTATCTAGCCTGAGTCATGACAAATCTATCTTCATATTGTATATCTGGAGGTGTCGGCCTAGGGTAAAAATTTCTAGTTTTGGGTAATGGTGCATTATGAATCTTTTGACAATAAAATTTTCACTAAATTGTTCTTTTAATTGACTAATATGTGTGTTAGATTCTTCTTCTTCTTCTTCTTCTTCTTCAAATTGTTTGTCTTTTACTTAATACCTTAATACTAGAAGAAGAGGAAATATTCAAATAATTTAACCTATTTTGTATCTTTTCTAACATGTCTTCTGTTTTGTCTAACTTAACTATTTGTCCTGTAGGCATTTCATGAGGCTTAAGTATTGGAATTTCTGGTTTAGTAATTGGAAAAGGTCTTTGAATAGGAGAAGTATAAGATACTGGAGTTTGAATTTCTAATCTATCTAATTGTGATGCTGTGTTGAGTATTTGGTTTGTGTAATTATTTTGAAATTAAACATTTTTAATATCTTTTAAAGTATGATTTTTCTTATCATCATCTACTGTATTTATCATCTTAAAAGGAGAATCTATAACTATCTAATGTTGATGACCAAATTTAATTTCTTCTAGAGGAGGATGAATGGATGTTACAACATCATTTGAAGTAGTTATCCATTCCTTAGTTACCTTTTGATTAACTAAGACTTCTTGAAAGGGTATTCTAACTATTCTCAATAGAATAAATAGAAAACCACTAAAAGAAAGGAATGTTAACTTTAAATTGATTCACGTAACCATAATATAATTCTCTAATTTGATCTCTTTTGTCTTTCGAATAATTTTCAAAAAATAAATGATACTTATCTAAATTATAATCACTAGTCATTTCTTTCCTAAGAAAATTCTTTATTAATTGAAAATTCATTTTCATTAATAACATTTAATTGAGATATATGTTCCATAACGGATCTTATAGGAGACAAAGATCTCGCAAGAGAGGAAGGTAAAGAGTTAACTGATTGTTCTACTTGTTATATATGGGTGTAGGTATAGATATATTAAAATCTATACTTTGTAATTGAATATTTGACGTTAGGGTACATGTAGATAACCTAGTGTTCTCATAAATAACTACGTATCTAGTAGGATTTTCTAAAGGAAGGAATTAAACATGAATACTTCCATCAGTATCTTTTACAATACTAGAGGAAGTAGAGATATTTTCAACAAATACTGAATGATTAATTTCTTAGAGATCCCATGAATTTCCTTGGGTTAATTCATGCCACTTTAACCTTTTAGGAGTGTGTACTTTTGTTGTTGGGTATTAGCTTCAAAAATAATTGTTTCATTCCTAGTTAAAGTGTGTCTAGATCTAGGATCTAGAGTAGTTATCATAACTTTGTAGTAAATTCTGTATATAACTACTATAAACCTAGTATTATATGAAAAATTCATATTTTTAGATTTAATTGTTAAAGTTAAAGCATCTAGGATATTTGAATCATAAAGAGACAAAGAAAAGTTTAGATAACAATTAAAATAGATAGGACCATTAGCTAAATTAGATTCAATCATAGTTAAAAGAGAATTTGAAAAATTCAAATGTCTTGCATCTCGTAAACATGCAAAAACAGGAATATCTAAACCAACTCGAACTAAAGGTTTAATTGTAACTTGAACCATAATAATATGCAAAAATTTATATTTTTCTTTGTGCTTCAAAATAGCTTGGGGAGAAAATAATTTAATATTTTCATGCATATGGCTTAATGGAACAGATTGTTCAGTTTGTATTATTGAATAATCAGAAATAAAATCAAAAAAACCAATTTTGTAAATAGTATTAACATCATGTTTTGGGATAGACCAATTATGTAGTTGATTCTCCACATGAGCGATATTCATCTCTTGGGTATTCAGATCACTAAGGCAAGAACTAGAGTCATTAATATTCGAAGATTTATTATTAGAAAGAAGATTTACTAATCTACTCATTTTGCCGATTAATAATCGTAATTAGAGACTATTGATTACTGTGACCACCTTTGCAGGACCACTTATCGCACAGTTGACCAACGTTTACACCGGCTGACCAACAATAATCCAATAACTTCGTAATCACAACTAGTAACAACTTACCTGATAGATTTCTATATCTTAGTCCTAATAATTAATCCATAAATAATTAATAACCTTACCCCTAGAAAGAGAACTCAGTGATACAAAACTTAAATTATATTAAACTAGATGGTTATATTTTTTATAAGAGTTCAGACACCTGACCGTAAACGTTTTCCGTTGAAATATTGAAATACAAAATTTTAGAGAGTTAAGTCACCAAATTTATAATTAAGCTTTTAGTTTTTGATTGGGTTAATTGTATCATTGGTGTATAAACTTTCTGATTTTTGCTATTTTGGTATTTGAACAGAAATAATTTTCAATCAAGTGTCTAACGATGGAAAAATTTTTTAATTTAGTGTATTTTGCCTATTTGGTATGCCAGAGTAGCCATTTGTCTGAAGATGGATCCTAACATTTGCCACATTAGCAAATGATGCGTTATTGAGCTTTTATCACACCTTGCCCTATATTAAAACGTGGCATTTCGCCCGTAATATGTTTATCAAATATTTTTTTTTTACATAAGATACAAACAAACTATAAGGGACTTAACTTTAATATTTAAAATACATATATTGTAATAATAATAATTTTATAGTTATTTTGACATTTTAGATATCATTAAACTCATACTTGATAAAATCCTGAACTAAATAAATTCCCTTTATACATAAGATATAAAAGTTCCATCATTTAAAACGTCTTAACGAAAATTTCATTATAAAAAACACATTTACATATTTTAATATATTGGTAAAACCATTACCTATAAGTCCATTAGAAAGAGGATCACATACTAGATTAGTCCTTTAGAGTCAGTTACTAAAACAACAGATTAGTTTTAAAGGTAATTAATCATTCATGTGCTTTACAATGTATATCAGTAATTGTAAACTTATATAACTTTCAATCGCATTAGTCTGTTCAATATATATATTAATGGTCAGTCTCTGTTTTATACATCATACATAAATTCTAATAAAGTTTTTTTATAAGGTAATAGCTACTTCAGTAGCTCACCTTCCAAATGCAGCAGAAGGGACATAGCACTCTGAAGTTTCAATCTCCTACTTACTTATTTCCTTCTTCCTGCGATAGTATAGAAAAATAACTATCGCTAAGCATAAGAATTAGTAATGCATATATAAATTATATAATCTAAATATTGCTTTACCATTGAATATTTAAGTTGTTTAAATATGAAAAATAATTTCAATATTACCTCTTATAAGTCAACTCTTGTCGTTTACTTACTGAAAACAAGCCAGTTAAATAGAAATAACTAGTCATATCAACTAAATCACATTTATTTTCTTACAAAAAATAATCAATTTATATGGAGATATTATGGCATATCAATACAATCATCAATCATTAGTTTTCTTTCCACAGCTTATGCAGACTCAATTCGAAGAGCCATCGGTGTCTTATGAGCTCATCAAGATAAGGTTATCTCAACCTCAATCTGTGATATTAATATCAACAGAAGATGGAACTATCTCAACCTCATCTAGGAGGGAGCAATACCATTTGCAACATCATTCATTGCATATCCATATCAATCACAATATCAACTTCAATAAATGAAGTGATATCGGCAGGGCAATAATCATGTCATAATATCATCTTCAACAAATAAAGTGATATTGGATAATAACCATGTCATACATTTAGCTATGAAACTTTTAAAATATCACCATTATAAATCAATCATTAACCAGAATGAGGAATATTTCATTTTGCTCAAATATTTTTATATCCATTCTTTCAAGACCATTTTCCACTCAAATGAGTATTTCGAAATTCATTTCCAGCTTTCACAAAACATTTAATATTAACTCTTCATTATTTTGCATAAAACACATTTAACTTTAATTTTAGCATTTGTTGTCTTTGAAATCAATTTGTAAATACAATGACCACATTCGAATTCAATTCCATTTGATATAACCATTTGATAAACGAATCAACTTTTTCTCTTTTAAAAGCTCGTAAAATAGTAAGCTTAACATATCACTTTTATCTTTGTAACTTTCATTTAACATTTCTTTATAACTATTTTTCTTATCACTTGAATAATATAAGTTAGAGATATAGTGCACTAACTTGAGCTAGAAGGCTCCCCTAACTCTTTTCCTCCACTTACCGACCTCTCTTCCAAACCTCTCTTCTCATAAACTATAACATAAAATTAATATTCATAGTAACTCCATACTACACAATAGGCATGCATATATATTACCATAGGAATGCAAATTAAGCATTAGAATGTAGTATTCATACTTTTTTCTTAATCTCACTATGCTTGACCAAGCCCATATGACCTTTGTTAAAACATGAACTACTTCATTTCCAACACTTATTCACATCCTAGAAACGTAAAAATAATAACTAAAGTAATAGAACTTAATATCATATCAAAAGTATTCTCAACTCTTTACAAATTAATAGAATACAAGATTTTCATCATATTAGCAGCTTGCATTCCTTTGCCTATAACTTTAGTTCCTTAAATCCATTTGTCTAGAAATTTTAACAGGGTCTTCCTCACTTCTCAGGCTACTTCCATGTGAAATTTCTTAATTAGAAGCTCATTTGCATAGCCAAATAGCTCAATGATAATACCTGAATTTTAGTCAAGCTTTATACTGAGCAACCTGCATATAATTGGCTATAACTTCCTTTCCTGTTATCCATTGCACTTGCCCTTTTACCATAACCTTCTCAGTATCCTAACATAGTTCTTTGTAAAATTTCATAATTTTTGAAGTTTGTTTACCTATTTAACTAAGTCAATCTCAGTGGCTGAATTTCTAGGAAGCTCCAAATAATAAGCTTAAGAATACCTTACTTCCTTAAGCATCCTTAACATATCTCCACCATTAATTTATGCATATCAACTCTTCTAAAACCTAGTTAAAACGATATTCTTTCATATTTTGGACTTCCTAATCCATTGGAAATCAACCAAATACCTAAAATCATCCAATTTGTTTAATTATACAACCTTGACACTAAATTCATACTCAACCATTCTTAATCACATTAAGTCATCTTAACACTAAATTCATACTCAACCATTATTAATCACATTAAGTCATCTTAAAAACACTTTTAATCACTTCACTTCATCTTCACCAAGTCAGCAACAATAAGCAAGCACTTGAAAAAGAAAGAGGAAGAGAAGATAACTAACCTTTCCTTAAGAATCACTTGAAAATTCCTTAAAAATCATGCACTTTAAGCTTGTCCTTAAAAATTTTCTCTCTCTTCATGGAGCTTCAACCATGGATAGTAAAAATGAGCAAGAGGTGCTTCATGACTCATCTTAAATAGGTGGCAATTAAAACCCTTTCATGGTAATTCCCTTTATGTCCTTTAGTTATCTTTTTGCACCTTAATCCTTCCTTTGTTTCTCTTTTCTTACAATTGCACCTAAATCTTGTTGATTATTTTAGTTTAGTCCCAGTTACTTCTAAACCAAGTATATTTAATAATCTCAACCCCATTTAAGCAACATCATACTAAAATTACCGATTTTCGAGATTTCCAGGTAAAATCATGCTTTACCAAGAAATCATTCTTCTTTAACTCATTTTCAATTCTCTTTTATCTTTCAAATTGATTCATAACTACTTTAATTTCTATTTAATTAATATTAATACCCTTTAATTATAATGTTTCTCATAATTCCAAATTTCTAAATTACTCGAATAACCGAAATTACAGAATAAGCTAGAATACCGAGAACTACCAAATTGAGGGTTTTACACAATTAAACCCTAATCAAATGTCTTATGTCATTTAATATTAATCCATTAAATACTAAATCAAAGTGCTAGCTTAAGGAGCTTCTCATGCTACCTTCTCATCATTAAAGCTTAAGCTCATTTAACAATTTTCCAATTTGATTTTCATAATAAAATTGGTTTCCATTAAATATCATATCTTATAACTAATAGTTCCTTGTTAACAAATTAAGGTAATTCTAATTATTCTATCCTTCTGAATAACAATAATTACCATAATAATCAGAATATCCGAGACTACCAAATTGAGGGTATTACAGCTTTCCACCTTTCTTAATTACATGTATTTCAAATGCATTTGAAGACTAAAAAAATGTCAATAACTTCCATTCATCTACCTTGCGTCAAATAGCTACACTACAAAAAAAACGGCATTTTGCGACCGATTGGCAAGAAATCGGTTGCTAAATTTGCTTAGCGGCCGATCTGCGACCGATGTTCATCGGTTGCAAAAATGCTGGTCACAAAAATTTTGGCAACCGATTTTTTTTGTCGGTCGCAAATTTGCGACCGATATTTCGGTCGTAAAAAAAACAATCGGTCACAAAATTTGGTCGTGTTTGCCGTTTAGGAAATTGGTCGCAGAATGAGTCTGTCGCAATTGTGAAATTCGGTCGCAAATCGATCGCAAATTGTAAATTTAAAGTTTTTATTTTTTGTCACAAATCGGTCGCAAAATTAAAAAAAAATAAAAAAATAAATATTATTATAAAACCATAATTTTAAATTGCACCTATGAAAACTGACATATATGTATATATCACAAACGCAACTCAAAAACAATATAAAAATGTAATTGTTATTGTACTGAACAACATGTCAAAAAACAATTGCAAAACTAAAAAGGTCCAAAATCAAATCTACGTGGTTGCTCATCCGCACAATCCAATGTCGAACCACCGGGAGGAGTACCCGCTGGATGTGTTGTAGTGCCGGGAGGGGTGACCAAGGTATCATCTGCAGCATCGGGATCAGGAGACGGTAGTGGCTGCTGCTGAGACATCGAAACATTTCGGTCTGTAGCAGGCGCAGGATCAGAGGAAGAAGTACCAGCACTGGGCTCACCGGACAGCCGCATCACATGCGCTCTAAGCTCTGCAATCTGTCTCTGCTGATCATCAACACAAGCCCGTAATTCAGTAAACTCCTCGGGAGTGTGCTCGGGCTGTGGTCGTGTGCTGGGTGCAGAAGCGTGAGATGCTGAGCCGCAGTAAAACTGTGATGCCTGAGACCCGATGTCGTATACCTTCCTCTTCTTCTCGCCCCCTACAGCCTCGAGATAAAGTGCTACCTCATCAATTCTTGACTCAGCTTCAGATTCATCAGTCTAAGAAGAAACAAGACGCTCCCGAGCTGTAGTATAGTTCTCCTAAAAATAAAAAATTAATTAATCAATGCAATTGCAAGCTTTATTATATTGAACTTTGTACATCTTCGCAACGAGTAGAGGGTAAATGTAAGTATTATTCATTGTTACTTACATTGACGCTCACCGCACGTCTATCGACAAACGTATTAAAATCGTGGTCCTTCGTGTGAGTGTATGTAAACACCTCAATCGGTGTTTGCTCATGACCTAATTCTTTAACCTGTAATGAATTTTTATACATGATATATTAATATATATATATATATTGTCCTTTCATTAAACATCAGTTTCATATACTGTGACTAGTTCACTTACTAATAATCGAGCAGTCTCTATAGCAAATATTGATCCGCCTGTGTGTCGAGAAGGTCCTGCTCCATCACCGCCAGTCTCACTGTGCCTGTTTTGTGCAAATATCTCGCGCTTTCTCTTGAATGCAGAATTCTCCCAAGCCTTTTGCCAGCTCTCCCATATCTCCTGAGACACGCACTGCCGCTTCTTACCGCTTCTTCTCATCCTATAGGTGAAGTCAGCATATCGATCAGCGCATAACTTCTCCCAGGCCACTTTCAGCATAGCCGTAATGGCCTCGTCCCATATGAAATGTTTCTGCAAAAAATGAAAAATAGCGTTTCAAAACTAAGGAGGTATCTTGATGAATTGTAAACATTGAATGATGATATAACTTAAACCAAAGCGTACCTGAAACTCCTCCCAATAAAAGTCTCTCGCCTCTTGTGGTACGGCATCCCATTTGTATCCTTCTTTATGCAGTTGTAGCTTGATTATCCTCATAATTTGCCTCGCTGCTCGAGAAGATGGATATATGCTGAGAAAAAAAACAGAAGTGAAATATAATTAGATGAAAGCATCACAATCTGAACAAAATATGCCTTTGGAAAAAGTGAATAAGTACTTACTGTCCCGCTACCAAACTGAGGCTGATACGTGGATCTGATGAAGCTGCAAAAGAAGTGACAAATGCTATAGATGCAGGTAATTAATATATAATTGAAATGACAGTAATGACATTTATGATTACCTTGCACAGTAGGTGACTGTGAAGCTGGTCGAGACTGTACTGGTCCAGAAACTGGGGTAGAAGAGGAAGGAGCAGAAGGAAGTGATGGCGGCAGTACTGGTCGTTGAGCAGAGGATGAAGCCCCAGACGTACCTGAAGATGGATGTGATGGCGGCAGTACTGGTCGCCGAGCAGAGGATGAAGCCCCAGACGTACCTGAAGATGGATGTGATGGCGGCAGTACTGGTCGCCAAGTAGAGGATGAAGCCCCAGACGTACCTAAAAAAGAAGGAGGGATAGACCCTCCTCGTCCACGGGCACTGCGTCTTGGGCCACGACCTCCACGTGAACCACTGCCGGACGCGTCTGAATCAAACACTCTGCCTCTAGCCATCTGTACTGTAGATATCAGAACCTAGATAAAATGAATTTATATAATTATATGAATTGTAGAACATGTGGTAAATATGAGTAAAGAAAGTTAATAACATTGAAATTCTTCATTAATAATATTAATTAGATATACATTTATCAATTTGTAACAGTAAAACTACTCTAAGTATTAAGTGTCTTCAATATCATCTGCTTCCTCCTCCTCTTCATCATCTTCCTCTTCTTCATATTCGTCTTCTAAGGTACCCATGATGATTTGATCTTCTTCCTCTTCATCATCCGATGCTCCTATTTCAACATAAGATTGGCTTTCATCATCCAATCTATCCGTTAAATCTTCAACAACTTGCATCGGTTGCGTATCAACCCTAACTTCTTGAAATGGCTCCGATACTGCGAGTGAAGCAGATTGTTTGGTTTCAAGTGCATGAACAACAGATCCAGCCTTGATTTTACACACTGCCATCCAATCACAACGATATCGTTTAAACGTTGGATATAGGACATAGTACACCTGTGCAGCTTGCATTGCTAACACAAAAGGTTCATACTTTGTATATCTTCTTCTTTGATTAATATCTACCAGATTATAGTTAGGATGAACCTTCGTGTCAATGTTTGGCATAGGATCAAACCATTCACATTTGAATAAGATTGTGCACTTCATTGGTAGGCCTGGATATTCTAACTCCAAAACCTCAACCAATTTCCCATAAAAATCGTTTGACACGTCACTGTAGTTTGATCCCTTTATGCAAAAACCGTTGTTCATTGTCTTTCTGCTTCTCCCATAACCCTCAGTGTGAAACTTGTAACCATTTACAAAGTAGCCAGAGTAGGCATTAGCAACCGGTAGTGGTCCCTTTGCTAGATCAGTAATGAATCTGTTATCAATATCGATTCCCGAGCTTCGAGCCTATGGGAAATAGTAATGACCTGAGTGAGAGTGTAACATCCTCTTGAGTTGAGTCGGGTTGAACCAAACCTAGTTGGGGTAGAATGGATGATAAGTGGACTTATTTGCATGGAAAGTTTAGGACTTGTTTGCATCAAAACATATAGCTTGGGTAGTAAGTTGTAGCCTTGGTATATTTGAGGTACCAAGTAGAGAGTTACACAGCCAAAAGTACTTCTTCTAGAGACTACCTGTTCTTATCAACTAACTTTCCCATTTTCCCGTTTCTCCTTCTCTTCTTACTTGTCCCGCCCATTTTCTTTCCATTGTCAACATAGTTAAGCATTAAGTCCACTCCAAGTAAGTAGAATTCCTTGAAGTTATATGTTATTCACTCTTTAATTGAGTTATATTGGAGATGAGTTATGAGAATTCTTGTGTATAGGAGAAGAAAGTTCAAAAGCTGCAGAAAAGAGAAGCTGAAACAGAGTTCACGCTTTTGACGTCAAGGTTTGATATCTCATGTTGTTTACTAGTTTCTTTGCATGTAAATTGTGTGGTGTGTTGCTAGTGAGATGATATGTTGCTTGTTTTTGAGTGAGAAGATTGGATATGTTGTGAAAACAGGGGATGGAATGAATTTATGAAACAGAGTTTGCTGGATATTTTACCAGCAACTTCATCTTGATTTTGAACCCATTTAATGATGGAATTAGGAATTGTCATAGAAGAGTTATTTGTTCCTCTATGTGTTATCTTTACGTGGGCTTTTGAATCACTCAATTTGAAGTTGTATATTGAGAGTTATGGCCAAAAGAACACAGACTGCACAATCTGGAAACACGTCGCGCGCTCGCGCATGCTGGAAAGCACGTCGCGCTCGCGACTTCCCATTGCGCGCTCGCGACTTGAGTCAGGTAGCTCTCTGACTCTCAAATGGCGCATTTCGCGCTCGTGAACTCCACAAGCGCGCTCGCGACTTCATCTCGCGCTCGCGTCTTGTGCTGCACGGTCGCGACTTGAGCCAGAAAACTCTCTGACTCTCAAATGGCACATCTCGCACTCGCGAGGTTTGAAGACGCGCTCGCGACTAAGGTTGCGCGGTCGCGACTTCAGCCAGAAACACACTGACTCTCAGGATGCACAAGTCGCGCTCGCGACTTTCACATACGCGGTCGCGACTTGAGCCAGAAAGACTCTCGCGCTCGCGATGTTGCAAGGCGCGCTCGCGACTTATGCTGTGACACTCTTTTGCCTTTCATTTGCTATGTAATTACATTCCTTTGCTCAACATGCATGCATCCAATCATTGTAAAACAAAAATACAACATAAGAACATGGATTAAAACAACATGTAAGCATTTATATGATGTGAAATCAAATCAATATGATGAACTATGAAGTTATGCAACCATTTATGTGTTATGGTGTTATATTATTGACATGTATATAATAAGCTCCATTGAGGTTAGGTAGAAACCATGTAGATAAGGCTATGTCGCGACATAGAATAGCAGATCTGCGCCCCATACAGTTTGGAACTCCGGCTACAGGCCGTTGAGTGGATATGATTATACAGGCCATAGCAGCCAAGCATACAGTTTTCATACAGTTTATCTTATCACCTCGGTTTCGCTATAACCTTATGGAGCCATACAGATATTTTGACTTCATCATACAGTATAATAAAGAGAAAGAAAGACCATCAAAGTAAACTGAACATATCATGATTTGTGTGCTTATCTGTGCTATATGTGTTTACATGGGTCGTTGACATATGTATGTGTTTATTTGTTTATTTTATATTGAGATATCCACTGAGCTTTATTAGCTCAGCGAGTTACCTGTTTAACTCGCAGGTTTTGAGACTGGTTCATAGAGAGTCGGATTACAACTGCTAAAGTTCATCTACAGAAGACTCAATCTTCAGGGTAGCTAGCCATTTTGCTGTATATCTTTTATCTATCCTTTTTATGGCATGTACAGGGCACACAGTTGGGCCCAAATCACTTTGTAAACAGTATCATGTCTTGTAAATATTATATACATTATTAATGTTATCAGCATCAACATGCTAGTATTTTCTATATACAGTATGAAGTCAGCATGATAAGACATACAGTCATCCAGTTTGTAGCGTCTCGACTCGGTTCATTCGGGTTTTCGGGTGGACCGGGAAGGGGTGTTACAAATTTTGGTATCAGAGCCCTAGGTTTAATTTCCTCGGGCTTGCATGCATAAGTCAGTATAGTGTACATGCCATGACTACCCTGATGAACTAAGCAGTTGTTGTTCTTTTAGGAGGATGTCACAAGAAGGGGAGAGTGAGTCACACGCCTCCAGAGCAGTGGAGGGTGAGGCTCCAGCAGCACCAGGTCAAGAGGTGTTGTTAAAGCAACTTGCAGATACTTTTAGACAGATGGCAGGGGTGATCCCGCAAGCACCAATAGTAGTAGAAAGAGAAAGGAAGCCCCCACTAGAGAAGCTTCGGAAATATGGGGCGAAAGAATTCAGTGCTAACAAGGATGAGAGTCCTGAAGTAGCTGAGTATTGGCTAGATGGGACATCGAGAGTTCTGGAACAATTACAATGTACACCAGAGGACAAGCTGATTTGTGCTACATCATTGTTGATGGATGAAGGATATACATGGTGGACTACTGTTCAGCAGCGAGTCTCAACAGAGCAGCGGACTTGGCAATTCTTCTTGGATGAATTCAAGAAGAAGTTCATTACCGAGGCTTACCTAGATGCGAGAAGGAAGGAATTCTTATACCTGCGACAGAACAGAATGTCTGTAGCTGAATACGAAAGAGAATTTACGAGACTTAGCAGGTATGGTAAACAGATAGTGGCTACAGAAGCCGAAAGGTGTAAGAAGTTTCAAGAAGGCTTGAATGATGAGATTCAGATGGGAGTGGTAGCTTCCAGATTCAGAGACTTCTCAGCCTTGGTAGAGGCAGCTCAAGAGATAGAGCGAATACAGGCCAGTCAGCGTACCAGACGCCAGCGGTCTCAGCAAAGAAGAGATCAGACTCAGAGTGCACCCAGTACACATCAGCCGGAGAGCAAGAAATTCAGAGGTGCAAGTAGTTCATCTGGTTCTAGACCTCCTTTTAGTCAAGGCTTAGTCAGGGGCACTAATATGCCAGCAGCATCAGTTGTGGCTAGTTCTGCCGGTGGTAGTCGAGGTTCAGGCAGAGGAACTGGTAGAGGCACCGGTAGAGGTGCAGAGTCAGTCGGTTATACGAATTCACCCTGTGAGCATTGTGGCAGGCGACATGGTGGAGAGTGTTGGTTCGTGACTGGTAAATGTTTGACATGCGGAGCCTCAGACCATCAGAAGAAGGATTGTCCTAAAAGGGCAAGAATTCCTACGCCGTTCATAGCAGGCCGAGGTCGAGGCGAGACCTCCGGAGTGCAAAGACAGCAGTCAGAGACAGTGGACAGGCCTGATACCAGGGGTCCAGCTAGGGTTTATGCCATGCGAGCCAGAGAAGATGAGGAAGCTCCAGATGTCATAGTTGGTGAGTTTTCTTTATGTGATCATGGAGTTTATGCTTTAATTGATCCTGGCTCATCTCATTCATACATTAGTGTGCCTACACCCTGGGTTAAAGGGTTAGCGGTTGTACATGTGGGTCAGGGTATGTTGGTTACCAATCCATTAGGAGATGTAGTAACAACTCATACGGTGATCAAAGACTGTCCAATTGTTATTCATGGAAAGGAAGTTCCAGGAGATCTTATGGAGTTGCCATTTAGGGAATTTGATGTTATTTTGGGCATGGATTGGCTATCTCGACATAATGCTCTAGTTGATTGTGCACAGAAAAGGGTGACATTATATACACCAGCAGGGGAAGAGATTACAGTAGTCGGGAAGCGGCGAGATTTTCTGGGTAATGTGATATCAGCCATAGCAGCAAAGAGATTCATACAGAAGGGTTGTGAAGCATACTTGGTATGTGCATTAACCGCAGAGAAAGAAAAGTCAAAAGTGCAAGACATACCAACAGTATGTGATTATCCAGACGTATTTCCAGATGAGTTACCAGGGTTACCACCAAGGAGGGAAGTGGAGTTTACCATAGATGTCTTTCCTGGAGCAGCACCAGTATCTATTGCACCTTACAGAATGGCACCAGCAGAGTTAAAAGAGTTAAAGATTCAGCTGCAGGAGTTATTGGATAAAGGCTTTATCAGACCCAGTGTATCACCTTGGGGAGCACCGGTATTATTTGTTAAGAAGAAAGATGGATCATTCAGATTGTGCATTGATTACAGACAGCTGAATAAACTGACAATTAAGAATAAGTATCCATTGCCTCGCATCGATGATTTGTTTGATCAGTTAAAAGGTGCAGGTATGTTTTCTAAGATCGACCTCAGGTCGGGATATCATCAGTTGCGTATAAAAGAAGAAGATATCGCTAAGACTGCATTCAGGACCCGATATGGTCACTTTGAATTTTTAGTAATGCCATTCGGTCTCACAAATGCACCAGCGGTTTTCATGGATCTCATGAACCGCGTATTTCATTCATACCTGGATCAGTTTGTGGTGGTGTTTATAGATGATATTTTGGTCTACTCCAGAGACAGGGTAGAACATGATAAGCATTTGCGCATTGTCCTTCAGACATTGAGGGATAAACAGCTGTATGCTAAGCTCAGTAAGTGTGAGTTTTGGCTAGAAGAAGTCTCTTTCTTAGGACATGTGGTATCATCAGAGGGTATCAGAGTGGAGCCTAAAAAGATTGAAGCTATTGTTGATTGGAGATCACCCAGGAATGTTACAGAAGTTCGAAGTTTTCTGGGTTTAGCCGGTTATTACAGAAGGTTTGTAAAGGGATTCTCCATCATTGCATCACCTTTAACCAGACTGTTGAAAAAAGAGGTTACATTCCACTGGGATAATAGATGTCAGCAGAGTTTTGACACTTTGAAGAGAACGTTGACTGAAGCACCAGTGTTAACTCAGCCAGTGTCAGGTAAAGACTTTGAGATTTACAGTGATGCCTCTCATACTGGGTTGGGATGTGTACTCATGCAAGATAAGAAAGTGGTCGCCTATGTCTCCAGACAATTGAAGCCACATGAGTTGAATTATCCAACCCATGATTTAGAACTGGCAGCCATTGTTCTAGCATTCAAAGTATGGCGGCATTATCTGTATGGTGAAAAGTGTTACATTTACACCGATCATCAGAGTTTAAAGTACTTACCAACACAGAAGGACTTGAATTCAAGACAATGGAAGTGGATGCAGATTCTGGCTAATTATGATTATGTCATTAATTATCATCCGGGCAAAGCTAATGTGGTAGCTGATGCCCTTAGCCGGAAATCCTTGTATGCTTTGAGCTTAATGAGAATTAGCATGGAGTTACAACGGCAAGGAGCTATTTTAGCACAGATGCAAGTCCAGCCATATTGGCTTCAGGAAGTTGCAGAAGCACAGAAGAAAGATGCACAAATAGCACAATGGGTTAAACAAGTACAGGAAGATCATGGTGGGAAATTTAGATTGGATAGCAATGGAGTTTTGTTTTATGAAGATAGAGTTGTTGTCCCACAGACAGGGGAGATCAGACAAAAGATTCTGCATGAAGCTCATAACAGTCCATATACAATGCATCCAGGTAGCACCAAGATGTATCAAGATTTGAAAAAAGGCTATTGGTGGCCGGGCATGAAGAACGATATTGTACATGTTGTAACAAGATGTTTAACATGTCAACAGGTAAAAGCAGAACATCAACTGCCATCCGGGTTACTTCATCCAATAACAGTGCCAACATGGAAATGGGATCAGATCACGATGGATGTTGTTACTGGCTTACCACAGACGCAGCGGAAGCATGATGCAGTATGGGTGATTGTGGACAGATTAACTAAGTCCGCACACTTTCTACCAGTTAAGATGGACTATTCTCTAGACAAGTTAGCAGAAATTTATGTTAGTGAGATAGTTCGACTACATGGAGTTCCATCATCCATTATCTCTGATCGTGATCCAAGGTTTACATCGAAGTTCTGGGGTAAACTTCAAGAAGCATTAGGAACGAAACTGCATTTCAGCACTGCATTTCATCCGCAGACAGATGGCCAGTCAGAAAGAGTAATTCAAATCTTGGAAGACATGATGAGATCATGTGTTATTGAATTTGAAGGCAGTTGGGACAAATATGTATCTCTCATGGAGTTTGCCTACAACAACAGCTATCAAGCGAGCATCAAGATGGCACCCTATGAAGCATTGTATGGTAGAAGATGCAGGACACCTATATGTTGGACAGAACTTAGTGAGAAGAAGATTTTGGGTCCAGATTTGGTTAGAGACACAGAAGAGAAAGTGGAAATCATCAGAAAACGGCTGAAAGAAGCAAGTGATCGACAGAAGTCCTATGCGGATTTAAAGAGAAAGGATATTGAGTATTCGGTTGGGGATAAAGTATTTTTGAAAGTTTCACCATGGAAAAAGATCTTAAGGTTTGGACAAAAGGGTAAGCTAATTCCTAGGTTCATTGGTCCATACGAGATTGTTGAACGCGTAGGACCATTAGCCTATCGCCTAGCATTACCGCCAACCTTAGATCGAATCCATAATGTATTTCATGTATCCATGTTGAGAAGATACAGATCAGACCCCTCACATGTGTTATCAGCAGACGAGATTGAAATTCAGCCGGATCTCACGTATGAAGAAGAACCAGTTCAGATCCTATCCAAAGAAACTAAAGAATTGCGGAACAAGAAAATAGCATTGGTGAAAGTTCTTTGGAGGAATCATAAGACAGAAGAAGCAACTTGGGAATCAGAAGAAACCATGCGACAACAGTATCCGCATTTGATTACAACAGGTAAACTTCGGGACGAAGTTTTTATTTAGAAGGGGAGAACTGTAACATCCTCTTGAGTTGAGTCGGGTTGAACCAAACCTAGTTGGGGTAGAATGGATGATAAGTGGACTTATTTGCATGGAAAGTTTAGGACTTGTTTGCATCAAAACATATAGCTTGGGTAGTAAGTTGTAGCCTTGGTATATTTGAGGTACCAAGTAGAGAGTTACACAGCCAAAAGTACTTCTTCTAGAGACTACCTGTTCTTATCAACTAACTTTCCCATTTTCCCGTTTCTCCTTCTCTTCTTACTTGTCCCGCCCATTTTCTTTCCATTGTCAACATAGTTAAGCATTAAGTCCACTCCAAGTAAGTAGAATTCCTTGAAGTTATATGTTATTCACTCTTTAATTGAGTTATATTGGAGATGAGTTATGAGAATTCTTGTGTATAGGAGAAGAAAGTTCAAAAGCTGCAGAAAAGAGAAGCTGAAACAGAGTTCACGCTTTTGACGTCAAGGTTTGATATCTCATGTTGTTTACTAGTTTCTTTGCATGTAAATTGTGTGGTGTGTTGCTAGTGAGATGATATGTTGCTTGTTGTTGAGTGAGAAGATTGGATATGTTGTGAAAACAGGGGATGGAATGAATTTATGAAACAGAGTTTGCTGGATATTTTACCAGCAACTTCATCTTGATTTTGAACCCATTTAATGATGGAATTAGGAATTGTCATAGAAGAGTTATTTGTTCCTCTATGTGTTATCTTTACGTGGGCTTTTGAATCACTCAATTTGAAGTTGTATATTGAGAGTTATGGCCAAAAGAACACAGACTGCACAATTTGGAAACACGTCGCGCGCTCGCGCATGCTGGAAAGCACGTCGCGCTCGCGACTTCCCATTGCGCGCTCGCGACTTGAGTCAGGTAGCTCTCTGACTCTCAAATGGCGCATTTCGCGCTCGCGAACTCCACAAGCGCGCTCGCGACTTCATCTCGCGCTCGCGTCTTGTGCTGCACGGTCGCGACTTGAGCCAGAAAACTCTCTGACTCTCAAATGGCACATCTCGCACTCGCGAGGTTTGAAGACGCGCTCGCGACTTGGTCTCGCGCTCGCGACTAAGGTTGCGTGGTCGCGACTTCAGCCAGAAACACACTGACTCTCAGGATGCACAAGTCGCGCTCGCGACTTTCACATACGCGGTCGCGACTTGAGCCAGAAAGACTCTCGCGCTCGCGATGTTGCAAGGCGCGCTCGCGACTTATGCTGTGACACTCTTTTGCCTTTCATTTGCTATGTAATTACATTCCTTTGCTCAACATGCATGCATCCAATCATTGTAAAACAAAAATACAACATAAGAACATGGATTAAAACAACATGTAAGCATTTATATGATGTGAAATCAAATCAATATGATGAACTATGAAGTTATGCAACCATTTATGTGTTATGGTGTTATATTATTGACATGTATATAATAAGCTCCATTGAGCTTAGGTAGAAACCATGTAGATAAGGCTATGTCGCGACATAGAATAGCAGATCTGCGCCCCATACAGTTTGGAACTCCGGCTACAGGCCGTTGAGTGGATATGATTATACAGGCCATAGCAGCCAAGCATACAGTTTTCATACAGTTTATCTTATCACCTCGGTTTCGCTATAACCTTATGGAGCCATACAGATATTTTGACTTCATCATACAGTATAATAAAGAGAAAGAAAGACCATCAAAGTAAACTGAACATATCATGATTTGTGTGCTTATCTGTGCTATATGTGTTTACATGGGTCGTTGACATATGTATGTATTTATTTGTTTATTTTATATTGAGATATCCACTGAGCTTTATTAGCTCAGCGAGTTACCTGTTTAACTCGCAGGTTTTGAGACTGGTTCATAGAGAGTCGGATTACAACTGCTAAAGTTCATCTACAGAAGACTCAATCTTCAGGGTAGCTAGCCATTTTGCTGTATATCTTTTATCTATCCTTTTTATGGCATGTATAGGGCACACAGTTGGGCCCAAATCACTTTGTAAACAGTATCATGTCTTGTAAATATTATATACATTATTAATGTTATCAGCATCAACATGCTAGTATTTTCTATATACAGTATGAAGTCAGCATGATAAGACATACAGTCATCCAGTTTGTAGCGTCTCGACTCGGTTCATTCGGGTTTTCGGGTGGACCGGGAAGGGGTGTTACAGAGAGTTAATAAATGTACATTCCATGTTGTGTACATTGAAAGTAACTTACATAATATTTGAACCATTTTGCAAATTCGGAGTCCAGCTTTGCACCAACTGCAATATCAGTCAAATTGGGATTTTGAAGCCACAAAAGATTGATATATTTCCTATTTATCAACGAACCAAATTAGCATAAGTATGATTTAACAACGGCCCACGCCGGGTTTAGACTGTCTACAATATGTATACTTACTATACAAATGGTGTAATCTCTTCGCAATTAATAAAATATAGGTTTGAGCCGCTCGTATCTCTGCATCAGTCAATCGTCTTTTTTTTATTTACCAATCGTACGCCCAGGATAGGTGAATATTGTTAGATTACCTACAAACTCAAATTGTGTTCGATCTCCTCCGTCATCGTTACGTGGCACTCTCCGATGCTTGGTGAAAATATGTTGGTCAAAGTAGTGTGAACAGAATGTGGAAGCTTCTTCCACCAAATATGCATTGCAAATTGATCCCTCGACCTTTGCCTTATTGCGCACATTCTTTTTAATTTTCTGCAGGTGTCTGTCATTGTACAATGCCAATATGTAAGTATGAGTTTAAATAAATGATGTAATGATTAGAATGGGATGTTAGTGATTCACCTCTCAAATGGATACATCCATCGATATTGTACCGGTCCTGCTACACGACATTCATAGGGCAAATGAACCGGCAGATGTTCCATAGAATCAAAGAAGCCGAGTGGAAAAATTCGCTCCAATTTGCACATCACTACTGGGATTTCTCGCGCTAATTGCTCCATATCATCGCATCGGATAACAGTCATCGTCAATTCCTTGAAAAAGAGACTCAATTCTGTCATTGCTTCCCAAATTTTTCCTGGTAATAATTCCTGGAATGCCACAGGGATCAATCTTTACATGAAAACATGGCAATCATGGCTTTTCCTGCTAAACAATCTGTACTTCCTCATGTCCACACATCTACCCGTATTTGAACAGTATCCATCTGGAAACCTTAATGATCGTACCCATTCGTACAATAATTGCCTTTGGGGTTTATCTAAACAATAACATGCCTTTGGAAACTTACCAGTAAGTACAGATTGCTCGAGTTCTGGTCGACGACAAATTTCCTTCATGTCTGCTCTCGCTTTTGCATTATCCTTGGTTTTCCCTTCAATGTTCATGACAGTGTTGAACAGATTTTCAAACACATTTTTTTCTATATGCATCACATCAAGGTTATGACGGATAAGAAGTGAACTCCAGTATGGCAAATCCCAGAAGATGCTTCGCTTTTTCCACCCGCTATTCCTGCCAATTCTTGCATTTGCCTCATCTGCAGCTAACTCTGTAACTTTCATAAGCCCCAGATCTTCAATTTCTTGTAATATTTCAGCTCCAGACTTCACAGGCGGAGGGGGTTCAACAATAGTCGTGTTCTTTCTAAAGCATTGTCGATTTCTCCTCCAAGGGTGAGATTCTGGTAAGAATTTGCAATGACAATCAAACCAACATTGTTTACCTCCATTCTTTAGTGTAAATGCATTAGTGTTTTCCATGCAATGAGAACAAGCCAATTTGCCTGCCGTACTCCACCCAGATAACATTCCAAATGTTGGAAAATCACTGATGGTCCAAAGCAAAGCAACTCGCATTATGAAATTCTGATTGGTCGAAATACCGAATGTTTCAATCCCATATTCCCATAAATAATTAAGTTCGGCAATCAAAGGCTGCAGAAACACATCAATTTTATGTTTCGGATTAGAAGGGCCAGGAACAATAACACACAAAAACATATATTCATCTTTCATACACATTGACGGTGGTAGATTATATGGTGTGACAATGACAGGCCATGATGAATATCGTTGTCCTGATTGGCCAAACGGCTGAAAACCATCAGTACAAAGCCCCAATCTGACGTTTCTCATATCAGCAGCAAACACAGGATGAATGTTATCAAAATGTTTCCACGCTTCATAGTCTGACGGATGAGTCATTATACCATCCTCATATTCATGCAAAGCATGTCATGTCATGTGTTCAGCTGTCGCCTTAGATGCATATAACCTTTGAAGGCGAGGAACAAGAGGGAAATAATACATCTTCTTGAAAGCCTTCTCTCTTTGTACTCTACCAGTCCCTTGACCCCGCCGTTGATATCTTGGAAGATTACAAAACTTGCAGTCTCTGAATTCCGAGTCAACACCCCAGAATATCATACAATTATTACGACAGCAATTAATCTTTTCTACGGGTAGTCCCAATCCCCGAACTAATTTTTTTGTCCGATAAAAATTATCAACCATTGAATGGCCTTCAGGCAACATTTCCTTTGCTAACTGCACAAAATCATCGTAACACCTTTCTGAAAAATGGTGCTCCACTTTCATGTGTAGTAATCGTGCCACAACAGATAGAACTGAATGATTCTTGCATCCAGGCCACAGTTCACTGTTAGCTGCACTTAGCATGTCAAACAATTGTTGTTCTGCTACGTTTGGCGATTCCTCCATATTATCCCAATGACATTCTACTCTACTCGCATCGATTATCATATCATTGCATTGATTACCATACAGAAATTGATAAGGCTGACCTTCTAAACTTACCGGAATGGAGTGACCTGACCCACTGGCAACTCGAGGTTCACCATGATGTATCAATTCGTAATAATTTTCCACGAACCCATTTTTGCACAAATGAAGTTTCACTGTATCGATGTCTAAGAAGGCTCTCTTTCGACACTTCTTGTGATTACATGAACACCTCAACTTAGTACCATCCATAAAACTGGGATTACCAACTGCAAACTGAATAAACGCCTCCAATCCTTGCAGGAACTCTTGTCTTAATATCCCATTGACCTCGAACCTCCAGTATATCCAATCTCGATTATTTTGCATTTTTTTTACCTAATTAACACTGTGTTTATAAAGGGCAAATTATATGTAATTCCATTAGTCTAAACCATCCTTAAAACATGCCACAATGTAATGTTCAATTAACACTTCTAACTAACTAATGTTATTTCTATAATAAGGGTAACTATATATAAATGTAAAATCACTAAGTTCATTTATTCAATACAAAGGTTATACATATATATATATATATATATATATAAACCTACTTATATAAAGGTAAGTGTACTATTCCACATATTGAATTTTTTGGAAAAAAATTCGGCAGCATTTCGGCACAACACTTCAATAAACACTTCTATATCATACCAACATTCTCCAAAGGCAAAATGGCCACTACTAGGCCTCTAATCCAAACTTATCATTCATTTAAAAAAAAACATATTTAAGAATAATAACGACAATAATATAAAAAAAAATGCATATTTGTACTAGTTTTTTGTTTGCTTAACATTTGAATAATAACAAAATGGACTAGTTTTTTTTTTAAAATATTTGTACTCGTTATTTTTTGTCTTTTTCCCCTTCTGATAAATATCTGTAACTATGTTTCCAAACAATGTTCTATTTCACTCTAACCCATTTATGAAGCACATCACTTTTTCATTTTCTTTTTTATTTGTACCTAAAAATGGTAAAGCACCGAGCACATCTAACATTCTCACACCTACTCTTTACAATCACAGCCATTAGATTTTTTTTTTTTTAATTCTCTTGTGGGCTTCTATTATCACTTTAATTTATGAATTTAATACAATTCTTAATCTTGATAAATGGTCAATCTTATAAGGCACTTGGGTATTAAATAATTTAAATTTATAATCTTCACTTATAATTTACTTAATGCATTAAAATAACTTCTTTTTAAATACAAATTTAAAAAAGTTATATATAATTTCTCAAATAAATAAGAGTGTATTAAAATTTTCATTTAAATTATTAATTATAAACAAATGTTGCTCAAAAAATCACATTAATTACTGCACAAAAGAAATGAAATATAAGAATAGATTGAGTCGAGGTTAGTAAAACTAACTAATTTAGTTTGGTTTAAACTGAATTAACCGAATGCTTGCATCTTTGCATAAAATTTTTGAAATATTTTCTAATTATTCGCATATTAACTTATTAAAATTGATATAGAAATAAACTTTACAACTGTAAACTTATTTTATTTATTAGTTATGTGCATACTCAATCGAAAACATATTTAATTTATTTTATTATTTTTCAATTCATTAGAAAAGAAAAGGGTAAACTAGAATCAATGCATATGTACTAAATATAGTAACAATAATAATAATAATAATAATAATAATAATAATAATAATAATAATAATAATACTAACAGTAACAATTTAATAACAACAACAATAATAATAATAATAACAATAACAATATTAATAATAATAATAATAATAATAATAACAGTAACAATTTTAATAACAACAACAATAATAATAATAATAACAACAATAACAATAATAATAATAGTAATAATAATAATAACAGTAACACATAAATCGCAAAAAAAAAAAAAATCAAAAAAAATTAAATCGCAAAACTAATTACCTCAACTAATGTCCAAACAGTCGCGAACGGCGTTGAGGAGTGACCGGACGTGCAATGGAGCGAAGGTGGCGACGTCAGGCAGGCTGGAGTAGCATCAAGAGGGGCTGGAGCGGCGCTGCGAATGGAGGAGAGGAGAGGTGAAGGAGAAGAAAGAAAGAAGAAGAAAGAAGAAGGAAGGCATCTGGCGTTTAAAGCCCTAAAATTTGTGACCGACTGGTCGGTCGCAAATTTCATTAAAATCGATCACAATTTTTAACTCTGCGATGTCGTTTTACTTCGCAATAAATTTGCGACCGATTTGCGACCTTATTCTTCAGTCGCAAATAATCGGTCGCAAATCGATCTCAGATTTTATTCCTTATTTTGAAGCGCCCAATTTTGCGACGGAATAAAGCGTACTCATATATCGGTCGCAAAATAGGTCGTAAATTAGTCGTATATCTGTCACAAACTGAAATACAAACTCGCAGGAATTTTTAGCGCTACAATTTGCAACTGTTTGCAAATAGGTCGCAAATTTGCAACCGATTTGAGTCGGTCGCAATTTGCTGATTTTTTTGTAGTGCTATAGCCTTGTTCGTTTTTATTCTTCGAGAAGCAATGGTGGGAGTATTCTGCAAGAGTCCAAAAAGCATATGCACCGAAACAATAGGAAAAGGCTTTAACACCCGAAAAATAAAAAACTCAACTCTTGGATAAATGAACACGACTTGATTAATTTGGGTTTGGACATGGAAGAGAGGTTAGGTTGAAGGACAATTTGATCATAACCTTTATAATCTTGATGGACGCATTTCTTTCTTGGATGCAACAATTTATCATCTTCCTAGAATAAATAAGACCACATGCCTCTGTTATTTCTCTTGCTAATGTTGAGCAAACATAACCAAACATCTACTTTTCGTTTTATCTTTGCTTGGATTTTGAATGACGACTTTAAGAATTTTGTATCTCATGCTTAGGTGTTCCAAATGACATCTACTACAAAATTAATATTTCACTAAAGCCGCTAGAAAATGGAACCTTGAATCTTTTAGAAGTATTAAACAGAGAAAGAGAAGATTGATTGCGCGAATCAAAATTGTTGAACAAGCCTCATAATGGAATCCATCCAGTTTTTATTTATGTGATCTTGAATCATCACTTAAGGCGGAGTTGGAAACAATGCTATATATTTTTATGTGTCTGTTCTTTATTTTTATTTTCTGGATAAAATTAAATTTAAATTCCTATAATTTAATAAATTGATAATTAATATTAATTAATATATAATAATATGTTAATGGTTGTCATTTTCATTCGATTCACTGTATGTTCTCTATCATGTCAAATCAAAGAGCTAGAAATTGAATACTATTACCCATTTTGCTATTACAGTAACTTGAAATAATTTCCTATCTCCAAAATTCTTGAAAAAAAGCATATCAAGTGTAATATTGATCTTAAGAATTTCTAGAGCTTTTATAATTCCTTTGTAAGTAGAAATAAATTATTTTCTTTGAAATAATTTGTCTCCTCCCTTATCTAAGCTCTTTACGGAAATTTTGCAAACTTGAGTTACTATTGCGTGTTTGAATACAAGTTTTTTGAAGCAAAAAATGATTTCTTTATAGCCATCACAACATGCCAAATCAATGCTCATACAATGTATGAGATTATTTATCTAGTTACTCTTCACCATAGAAATTTACGATCGATAGTTTGTTGTTGGTGCATGATAAATAGGAGTTGATTTGGCTTCTTTATCTATTATTGTGGATGAATTATAAAGAGAAGGAATGATTAAAAAACTGAGAAAGAACGAGAATTATTGTTTTATTGAGTAGCTTAACTAAAAGAATTGTTGTTTGGAAAAATTATAATCATATCCCTATATTTTGTAAAACGAAACTATTTCACCCTTGTTTTTTAAAAAATAGATTGTTATGCCCTTATATTTTGAGTCCGTCATACTGCATTGCCCTTCTATCCAATATTTTCGATTTTAGACATTAAATGCCTGTAAAATGACATAATTAACCCTGAGTTCATCCCTTATTGAATTAATCTTATCTTCTCATCCTTAAGCAAACCCTAGTCCTTTCTGATGGGAGCAGGGAAATATATAGAAGAAACTATCCAAAATCGAAACAAGTACAAAAGCAAACCACACACAAATCACATAAGAACTAACCTGTTGTATCGCAGATTCGCTCACTGGTGTTCTTTCCAGATATCTTCGAATCACCCTGCAGTCTTCTGTCATCTGACCTTAATTGATTCTATGAAACCTATTTTTCTGAGTGGGCAGGAAAAACAGTATGTCTGTTTCTCGAGAGACTACTGCGTTTTTCTCTGAATGCTCTACTATCTCTAGCGTGCATTCAAAAATCAATAATATCTCTCTTATCCGCTTGGGGAGCAAACGATAAGATTAAATGTTCTGTTACCCATGCGGTTGATATTTTAAATAAAATAGATTATCTCTTTTTTTAATTAAAAATTAAAAAATTAAATTTTAATTAAAAAATTAATTTATTAATTATTTAAAAACATAACCCACGTACGGTCCAAATAATTAAGGGACAGCAGAGACCACAAGAGTAAGTTAATAAGGCTACAAATTATAATAAGAATCCATACTACACCAGTATATTCTTATTATAATTAATCATAAATTATTCCACTAAAAATTCACAATTGAACTCCTTATTAATTTAACTTTCTATAACATAATAATTTATATTCCCCATGTAAAGATTATAAATGCTTGTCAAATAAAATAAATCATTGACAATTTATTTAAATAACAATTTTAATCTTTAAGATTGTCGTTCAACTTATTTCATATTTCGGATTAAAAATCCACCTGTTGGGTTTACACAATGAAACCTTATAAGCTTACTTAAATCGTATCATCATTCTCTAAACCAAGACATGAATTCTATCATTAATTAATATTTTACAAATATAAATTGTCTTTGCCCAATTCACCAAGAATTATTGTCCAATAAATGAAATTCACTCTTTAATGAACTAAAGAATAAAGCAATGTATATTTGCTCATATTAATTAAGTCAAGATTAAGAACATAAATCTTGTTTCTAATGTCTTAGAGAACATATTTTAATAGTCAGTATAAAACAATCATTCTCTATTTGGTCCAGTTAGATGCATACAAAATGTACTAACACCATTATTATAAAATATGTTGAAAAATTTATTCATTTAACGCAAATCTCCAATTAAACACATAGAAATAATTATACAAAGAAATAACACCAAAAATATACTATTACATATGCATGGTTAATAGTATATCTCTATCACTTTCAAGCAAGAATATTAAACTTTTTCTAATTCCTAAACACTAAAAGAAAATCAAATAATTAAGTACTTGAGTTAATTAAATTTCTTAAATGAAGAACTGCAAGCAGTCGTAGATTTAAGGAGTAAAAATAGAATTCTAACAAAAAAGGGCAAAATAATGCCGAGCAAAAACACTATCGACAAAACTATCCGATTAAAATCCATTGACTCACCGCCTCGGTTTAGTGAAGGATGATAGAAGTAAAGTTTTTATCCGTTTGAGGCATATCGATGCTACATAGTTCTCTAGGTGTGTAGTTTCCTACATGAATTATTTCTGGAAAATTTTACATTTTACTCTTCAAGTTTTATCATTAATCTGTATGCAATGTTCTTTTTCTGCAATAAATCATTTTTAGTAGTGTAAGGATGTCAATGACCAATTTAGATTTTACTGTTGCAGGAAGGTTATCAAGGATTTATTCATTGGCTTGTAAAGGAATAAATGTTGTTCTACTATTAAATATTCTTTGTTGCAATGATTTTTTAGTTTGCACGCAACCGTTATATGGAAGAGGAGAGAAAAAAGAAGAGGGCACTTATAAATTTAATTTCTATCTCTTTAGACCATTATATTTTCCATTGACTTGTACTTTAAAATTGTAAAAAATGGACGGAAGGGAAATATAATATAACGGATTGAAAATACTAAGATATAATAGTTTATTTTTAAAAGACGAGGGTAAAGTAGTTTCTTTTTGCAAAATATAGAGGTATAATTATAATTTTCCCTTACTGCTTTTCATCCTCAAGAATGAAAATTGAAGAATGCTGAAGATATTTGTCTATTTAACTGTTCAAATTTTTAATGATGTAAATAAAATTTTAAATGTAGGTTAATAATGTCTTTTTATCCTTCAAATGCATGTGCAAGTAATGTGAAAAGCCCAATGACACGTCATTTGTTGATGTGGCAAATAGTGGGATCCATTTTGAGACAAAAGGAAACTCCGACATGCCACATAAGAAAAATGCATTAAATTATAATTTCTTTACATGGTTACGCACTTAATTGAAAATCTTTCCATTCAAACACTAAAATAGTACAAATTAGAAAGCCCACACACCAATAATGTGATTAACTTTTCGATTGTAGCTGAAAGTTAATGATTGGCAGTATAGAATTTGCCACGAAGCAGAATTTGAATGTTGCAAGAAGCTCGCTGTGCTTGTCCAGGGAGTGTACAGTACAGGTTGCTACAATTTTAATAAAAAAATATGACTTTTTCTTTTTAATTTTTACGATTGAAAAAGTGAGGGGGTAAATTGAACTTTGGTCCAAATTAAATTCGTTTTGCTACCGGTAAACCCGGAAACTCCCTGTTCGCTTGTAAGTTGCTGCTGCTTTTCGTTCGTTTCCATTTCGAATTCCAAGCGGAAAGCGTAAAACCACTTCGTTAAGAAAGCTAATTTTATTTCTCAGTGGTATATGCCCACACACATCTGCTTCTCTTTTAATACGCGTAGAAGAGACGGATTCAACTCGCCTTGTGAACTCACTTTCTAGAATTTTGTCATCTCGATTCAGGTACTGCCATTTCCAACTTTTCCCTTTAAGAGCATGGTTCTTGTTGATCTGCAGAAGAAATTATTTCTTTGCTCCTTTTGATTTTGTGAATTTTAGGTTTTGGAGTTTAAGGTTGCTGATTATCTAGGGTTCAGCTGGAAAAATGGCTCCAGTAGAGGATCTATGGGAGCGGTTAGTGCGGGCTGCGTTAAGGAGGGAAAGAACTGGGAAAGATGCATTTGGTCGGCCAGTTGGTGGTATTGCTGGATATGTTCCCTCTTCACTCGCAAATAATAGAGATATAGATGCAATTTTGAGGGCTGCAGATGAAATTCAAGATGAAGATCCAAATGTCTCTAGAATTTGTATGTGTATTTCATTTTTATGCGGCTATGGTAATTTTATTTCATTTGCGTGTTTTACCTTTCATCTTTCTTACTTGCAGTATGTGAGCATGCTTATTCACTCGCACAAAATTTGGATCCTAATAGTGAAGGAAGAGGCGTTCTACAATTCAAGACTGGTTTGATGTCTGTCATTAAGGTGTAGTTCTAGTCTATGAAAATATTCTATTTTTGTCATTTCCACACTTTTTTTCTTTTTCGTTAGTTGGAATTCCTAGCTGTATATTCACTGAGATATGTTCACTACGATAAAACTACCCCGGAATTCTTGAATTGGTGAAGCGAAAAATAAAATGTTATGGAGGAAGGGGCGAAGTTCTGGTCCCATATCTGATGACTAAATGTGTTTCATATCCTTTTTTTCTTCTATATTTGAATGTGAAAGAAAATTACAAAAAAGAAATGATAAACTATTGTGGGGTTGGCAAATTGTGGCAAATTGTTTATGGTTTTTCACTGCTTTGGTAATCGGTTTTTGTTAGTAGTCTGATGAGATGTGCCCTAAGTTATATATTTCTTGCCATTTTATGGTTTGTACAAGTTTGGAAAATGACTTTCTTTGAAATATGTTTGTTTTCTCTTTGATCAGTAAAACATCTTTAATCAAACAACAGTTTCGAGTTACATAAATGTTGGAATTTTTTTTCTGAAAAAATATTACACAGGAAAAAAAAGTGTCTGCTGAAATATTTTATTGTGAGTTATAATCCTATAGATCCAAGCAACTTGTCAAATAGCTTCATAATCTTGTTGGTGTAACTATTTATTTTTGTTTTGTTATCCCACATGGGTTTAGGATGAGGTCTTTATTTAAAATATAAGAATTGGACAATCCTCCTCTTCTTGAGCTAGCTTTTGAGGATGAAGTTAGGCCTGGTTCATTTTATAACATAGAATCAGAAGCCTACCGTGCTTCAATGTTGGGCCACCTGCAGTTGTGTTTGCTTGAGAACTTCACGCTCCAAATGTTCATGCTTGGGTGTGAGGGGTGTGTGTTATCCCACATTGGTTTGGGATGAGGTCTTTATTCAAAATATAAGATCTGGGTAATCCTCCTCCTCATGAGCTAGCTTTTGGGGATGGAGTTAGGCCTGGTCCATTTTATAGCATGTTAAAACAAACATTAGAGAAAGCAAATGGCAAAAGGTCAATTTTTTTTTTTTTTTTTTTTTTTTGGCCAAAGTCTTCTACGGCAATATTTTGAATTGAGCAAATCTCTGAGATATCAAGTGAAATGGGAGTTTTTTGATTTTAAAATAGGTAGCATGGTGAAACAAGGATTAGATAATAGGTAATGGATTTTTGAAGGGCTGATATGACAAAATGGAGAGAGGAGTGTGGGCCATACCTAAACAGAGGGGAGGCAATGGCGTCGGAAAATCAAGTATCTTTTCCCCTTTGTAAGCCGAGCATATAATATCTTCTAGTTTTTTAATCTTCTTAGGCCAGACAATAGTGGCCTTGACTTAATTTATGTTAGAGCATATCTTTCAGCCCTATATATAATATAAGCGATATGTTTTTAATGCAAATTCTTTTGAAGTTTGCATCTTTTAATTTTTATTTAAATCATCAACCCCTTATTTGTTTCTTTTAGTATTACCACCCTTCAAGTATATTTTTTTTCCTTCAAAAAAATTAATTTTTATAATAAACTATTCTTTTTTCGCTATAAATTATTGGAAATACGAACTTATTATGATATTAGTTAAATTCTTCTTTTGATGTTAACTTGAGCCATTTTGTCAATTTTATAAAATAATTCACTAGTGGCAACTGATTATGTGACACCATATCGGACTCTGTTACTCAAAAACTTGATTCAAAGGAAGGGTCAGGTGTTTTGGGTGCTGTGCAGGTGAGAAATGGGTTTGGTAAAAACCACACAATTTTAGCATGTCTAGGCATAACAGCTGTTGCGGGTAGCAAACTTCTACATTGAGAATGCAAAATCACAGTTCTGTGTCAGTTAAACTTGATTGCCACTTTAGTGTGCATAATGTATTGGCAAATATTTAAAGCCTTGTATTGAACTCCCACCTCTACTACCAGTATGACCCCAATGTGGTGACATTCTTGGATCTTTCTCTTTTTTAGCATTAATTTCTGCATTTGAATTTTTATGATATCACCTGTCTGGTGCTATTTAATAATTATTCGCTTTTCCTCTTAGATATGTGCTAATATCATGTGCCTTCTTTCTTTCTCTTAAAAATTTCAGCAAAAGCTTGCAAAGAGAGATGGTGGAACCATTGATAGGAGCCAGGATATTGCTCGTTTGCAAGAGTTCTACAAGCTTTACAGAGAGAGGAACAATGTAGACAAGCTACGAGAAGAAGAAATGAAGCTGAGGGAGTCTGGCACTTTTAGTGGAAACCTTGGCGAGTATGTTTTAGGATGAGCAACAGATTTATATGTCTTTTAATTTGAGATGATCCTTGCCTTTGAGTCATGGTTTCTTTAAAATATTTAGTTTTCTTCTAATTTTTTCTACTCTCTGCTATGTTGATGGTGACATTGAAAGGTTAGATTTCAAAGTTCATTTTAGTTTGATCTGCTTCAAACTTGATTAGTAAATCATATTTCGAACTGTGACTTTAATATCCTTAGTTTGTTCCTTTATTCACCCACATTGGTTCTATTTTCTGTATTTTAATGGAATTCTTGCAAATGAATCCAATCCATTGAATGGAATTTTGTTATTATTTGAAAACAAAATTATACAGTGATAGCTGTGACCAGTACATTAGGTCTGTGATAGCTCTCATTTTTGGACATGCTATCACAATTGTCATTGCAACTGTTCTGCTTTGTTGAACTGCTTGTTAATAATTCTTAAATTTTCTCTAGAGTGTATCACAGTTATGATACAGTTTACTAGCTAAATGCGTATCCTACAAAATTTCAGAATACTGGAAATCAATTATTTGATATATATGTTTGTAGAGTTGAATTGGATTTAACATTAATGATTGTGATTGTATCTTACTTTAGTTTTTTAAGTTTGTAATGGTAATTTGACCAAAGATTGATGCATATCTAGTTAATTCAGATGGAGAACTAAGTCGCTTTCTTCTTTTTTTTTTTTTCTGGATTTATATAGCTTGATCACTTTCTATTCCAAGTTGTATGACATTCTTCGGATTTTAGTCAAAGCTACAACCTTATTGATCTTTATTGCCTTTTTGAAGCTATGTTGTGATGTTTGGCTGCCTCTTCTTTTGTTTCATAATGTTTTGTGTGCTTTTGACTTGTCAATCTAGGTTGGAGCGAAAAACAGTGAAGAGGAAAAGAGTTTTTGCAACTCTGAGGGTCTTAGGATCGGTGCTTGAGCAGCTCACTAAGGAAATCCCTGAAGAGGTTGGTTCCAATAATAAAGAAAATTTTGTATTGCATGTCATGCTATAAATTAAGTTGTATCTTTTCAATGAGGCAATTGTATATTTATTTATTTTTCATTCTGTTTTTGATACTTAAAGATGATCCCTAGATGGTATCAGAAAAGGGGGGAAAAGGGATTCAGTCATAACAATTGAAATAGAAAAATCTACAAGATGTGGAACATCAATAAAGAATATGTTATCTTTTTAAATCAATAATCAGTAAGCGTAGAGGGAGGCACTTTTCCCTATTCAACAATCTATCTGTTCCTCTTAACTAACTAAAAAATAGGGGGAAATCAACATGATATATTGTTTAGGTTTCTGTATAAGGGCAAATGAGAAATCAAAATAATATTTCTAAATAAAATGCTCTTATAGACATTCAGCTAACCTGTAACACCAAAGCTGAATGTTACAGAATACACCTGAGGCTTAAAGTATTAAATTAATGGCATCTGAATAGAGTCAGTGTGCATGTAAGTAAGAATCTAAAGTGGTAAGGAATTACTGTCATTCCAAATAAATACTATCTTAAATGTGGTTCAACAATTCTAAATTTCTCAAGTCTTTACTCTTGTTATCTTGGATTTTTGTGTTGTTTGCATAATTTTTTTCTCTCTTTTGGTATTTATTCTGTGGTAATTTTGCATGCTTAATGAAATTGTACATGGATTCTCACCCAACATAAAACATATTTTATTTGATGCTAGTTATACTTTATAAAATTGCTACATTTTTGCAGTTGAAGCGAGTGATTGAATCAGATGCTGCTATGACTGAGGATCTAATTGCATATAACATTATTCCTCTGGATGCTCCAACTATTACAAATGCTATTGTGAATTTCCCTGAGGTAAAGCAGTTTCCTTTCTTGTCTCATGTTCATGTTTTTTTATTGTCATTATGCATTTTTCATCCTACAGAATTTATGCAGGTGAGAGCGGCTGTGTCAGCTTTACAATATTTCCCTGGGTTGCCAGAATTGGCTGCTGATTTTCCTGTTCCTGCTACAAGGAATGCGGATATGCTTGATTTTCTGCAGTATGTTTTTGGGTTTCAGGTTTGTATTTATTTTTTCTGACAATATGAATTATGAGGTTGATCTATTTGTGTTCCATGTCTTTCTCTTTGGACTACTGATGATGCTGATATATAATCGTACCAGTAAGTTGTGAGAGAGGGGACCAATCGCAGCTCTGAGTACATATATGATTATAATTTTCAGAATTATAAAACTTTCCAGTAACTCCTACAGTTAGCTTTTTTGTTTAATTTTTTTGTTTAATTGTATTAGGAATCTTGAATGTATAATTGAAAAGTTTACTTGTTCAATCCTCTTAGTAATTTACTATGCTAAAATATTTGTCTGATTCGTCAGCGTTACTTTCCTTTTTGGCAATCTGATTTATTATACAGTTTCCACTCCATGGAATGGAAATTGGAAAGATTTCCATTTAATCATTTTTGGGCCGTCTTTAAGTGATATGGAGTACATTCAATTTGCACTCTGATGACTTGTTGTCCTTGTCCATCCTTTCACCTTATTTGTATAACAACGGGATGAACCTCTCTATTAAATGGACTAAAACCCGAAATAAAATAAAGCTGGTGATTCAGAATCAGATGGAGAGCTTGCAACATGACATTATTGGACCTGTGAAGCAAATCCTATTCCTAGGTTTTAGGAGTACTTATTTTAGGAAAAAAATATAAATATATAAAGAAAGGAATTGTATGGATTTGTGATTGTGTAGACCTAATTAGATTTATTCTTTCTGGTTCTACATCAACCTGTTTCAAGAATTATGAATCTTATGCTGTTGTACTGGGAGAATATGGAAGAAGGGATGGAATGTCGAAGTAGATAATTACATGTCTAGTGTCCAGAAGTTGCTTTAAGTTTGGCCTTTCCAGGATATGTGGAAGTGTGTTAAGTCAGTTTGGTTCTTTCTCTTTACTTGGCATTCTTATTCCTTCTACATATTTGAAAGAGGATACACTTTTTTTCCTGTATTTATGGGTATTTGATTAGCTGGTTCTTCTTGGAGAATCATAATGTTATAGAGAAGAGTAATGGTGCAATGAATTTAAACTAACTTGTTTCCTTCTTAGTTTCCTAATTTAATAATTGTCTTGTTCGTTCATATTATTAACATTCATTTTACCTTGAATTTTTATGTAATTCTCTTAAAAACTGCATTCTTTTGACGTACTAAGTTCACAAACTTTATGGCTACCAGAAAGACAATGTTTCGAACCAGCGGGAACATATAGTTCACCTCCTTGCAAATCAGCAATCCCGCCTTGGTGTGCCTGATGAAACCGAACCGGTACGTCTAATGCAATTCTGTTAGAAGTTTGAATGATTTATTTATTTTTTTTTGAAAGATGCTGTGTTGGATTGGTCAATAATGCCCTTTGTCAAAATCTTTTCCTTTTGTCTGTAACTTTGCAAAGTTTTGGCTGTTTAGTTTCTTGGAGAGGTATAACCTGGATTTTCCTGACAGTCCTCGATTACTTTCTTCCCATTGAATTTTTAATCATGCAAGCTGGTATTTAGAAGTACCATTCTTGTTTACTTTCTTCTCATTGGATTTTTAATCATGCGAGTTAGTAGTTTATGCTTCTAATGGTCCACAAACTTTTGAAGGTTTTTTATATTATATTAATTAATGCTATTGTTGATGGTTGACCTTATATTTGTGGTTCACAGCATATATTTTGTTGTTTAAATAGTAGCATGCATTTAATTTACTTGGGCTTGATGATTGAACTCTTTATTTTTATATGCGTTTCCATAATGATTTTAATTGGCATTGCATGTATTGCAATCACCTGTCTGGAACATATGATTACTTGGCTTAAACTTCATATCATTTGTCCTAGAAGGGAAAGACAAAAAACTTTGCTTCATGCAATACTGGGAGAGGGGTCCGCTTACATTCCATTTTATGTTTAATCTGTCTTCACTGTGAAATGAGGAGTGAAATTCAAAAAGCTTGCATCATGTTACTTCTCAGTTTTCAAGAAGTTCAATGAGATATTCATTGATTTTGATTATTATTTTTAGTGCTTTCTATAGGAAAATTCAAAAGAAGATACCAAAGGTTGTTTAATGATTTTTGATTGTTTAGCCATTGGACAATGCAGTTTGCTAATATCTATTATGTTTCCCATGCTTTGATGAGTGCATTTTCCTGTCGTACTGAATATTCAACCCTTGATTCTCGGACACAAAATTAACTAGTTCAACCATTAAACCAGTTATGACGTGCAATATGGAATCTTTGTATGAAGAAATGATATTGATAATAATTAAGAAACTACAAAATGTAGAAATTCTCATCCAAGCTTCTTATTCCTAAAATTCTTAATTGAGGAAATAAGATTAATTCCTCTACCATATGGGCTTGGATCATGTTTACATCTTGAGCTTCTCCTGTATGAGGTATACTGGACTGCATCTACTTCTCTGAAGAGGTCAATTTTAAATTATGAGAAACAGATGTAGGAGTGATGAAAGGAAGAGATTAGAAGGGAGGAAAGAAGAAATCACATGTACTAACTTTTTGATATTATCTTAATGTCCCTGGTATGAATAGGATCCATGGTTTGCTAATCAACTTTGACTGTTCTTTTTGTTATCTGTTGGACTGCAGCTACATTCTGCTTCTTCATATATAAGTATTTCATTACTTACAAATTTGATGATGGGATGTAAGGGTACGTGTGTTGGTATTGAGAGTGTGGCTCATTAGCAAATGCAGCTTCTGGGGCATTGATATAATATATTGCTACAATGTTAGAATTTCCTTTAATATTGATTGTTACCCAGACTAAATTATGTTAACAACATCAAGTAATATTTTGATAAACAGAACTTCAGTAACACAATGATTTTAAAAGGAATCTCATCGGATTGTTAGCAACTTAAACCCAACATCTTTGCTTGTCGAACAACATCCAAGTTATAGGAGCAAAGGGAATGAGAGCTAGAGCAAAGATGGTATACGATGATAAAAAAGGATTTAAAATTTATGGACTTTGTGAAAATATAAATCTAATTTAGTAGAATAAAGGGAAAAGATCCATCAGAAGCAATGAATTAGAATTGAGACAGAGTTGTTTTCTACTTATTTTTTCCTCAACTAATTGCAAGATGATCATCCATCGTGTAATCTTGAGCTAAAAATCCCTCAAGTTGTTGTCATAAATTTAAAAATATCTTGATATTTTAAGATTTGGATGGGCAGAATCTGTGATGCTTGAAACAATAGCATTCTGGTGTACATTTGGAGGCATTTGAATGGGAAAAACTAGGATATCGCTGCTGGATGGCTCATGGGTTGGTGGTCTATTGAGAATCTGGCAATCTCTGGAAATCATAGGGCATTTTGCAGTAAGATATGTGATAGGATTCTGATAGATCAGAAAGTTTGGGTTTTATAGTGGTGTTCTGGATGAGTGGAGGTGCTCAATCATGGAGATCTGCGAAGTTAAATTTCTTAAGAGAATTCTGTGAGTTTCCTTCAAGATTCTGGCATGATGTGACTGCAAATATAATGATTGATGGAGGATGAGTCTAATAGTGGAGGTGACCATAAGGATGAAGTTCAGTGCTGTTGGCTCCTTGAATGTTACTAGGTTCTTGGGTTTATTGTGGTTTTGAAATCTGGTTGTGGGTCTTATGGTTGACATTTCTTCTTCTTCTCTCTCTCTGTTTTTTTTTTTTTTTTTGGGTTGGGGGACAACAGTGCGGGGTAATGGGTTTTAGCTGTGGAACCTGGGGTGCTTACATGCAAAAGCAATTTCAATTAAACCACAACCAATTATACCACTGGCTACAGTCCTTTATGTAAAGAAATTAAATGCATTTATTTAGTGATGTTAACAAAATGTAAAATTGATTATTTAAGTGTCTTATTTCTGGAACATCTAGGCAGAAAAATTACAAAAAGTGAAAATGTGTCTTTCTTTCCAACACAAGCTTGGTCAAGTTTAGGACTTGGGTTTTGCATGCATTACTAGTTTGACAGTAATAGTACTTAGTTGTCACAATTTGGCACATGCATCAAGCCTATAGGCTCACACAATCATTCAATATTCTAGTAATATGGTTTGCTGGTTCTTTCTAATTATAGAAAGGCTCTAGTAGCTGCTTTTTTTTTTTCTTCTTTTTTCTTTTTAAATCTAATTCATTTTAAAAAAATGTGATCCTTCACTATTTGCTACTTGGCTTGATTTGCGGCAGAAATTGGATGAGGCTGCTGTACAGAGGGTATTCATGAAGTCATTGGAGAATTACATTAAATGGTGTAACTATCTACACATTCAACCAGTTTGGAGCAAGTATGTAATTCAAACACGTATTATGCCGCTGGTGAAATTGTAATTTTTATTTCTCAACTGATGACAATGATTGGCAACTACTTTGTCAAAATGTTGTATTGCAGTTTGGAGTCTGTTAGCAAGGAAAAGAAATTACTCTTCCTTTCGCTGTACTTTCTGATTTGGGGGGAAGCTGCAAATATTAGATTCCTTCCAGAATGCCTGTGCTATATATTTCATCATGTACGTCAATTCTAAAGAGTTAGTAGTCGTTGGCTTTATTGTGCTGCATGTGCATTATTCTCTAAGCAGATGCTTTTTTTTTTTTTTTGTTTTTCTAGCTTCTTTGAATTTTTTGACACTAGATGAATGTATTTCTCATCATGGACTTCTGTTATTCTGAATTTTCTTTTTTAGAATTATTTTTATCATCTTGATGCATCTTTTCTTGGTTCTCTCATTAAATGCTGGAATTATCATTGTTTAATTGTATTAAAAATTGTTGTCCAATTTTTGTACTGATCCTAATGTTTGAATTAAACTTGATATGCAGATGGTTAGGGAAATGGATGAGATTTTGAGACAGCAAATTGCACAGCCTGCAAATAGTTGCAGTTTTGATGATGGAACATCTTCTTTCCTTGATAAAGTTATTGCTCCTCTCTATGAAGTTGTTGCAGCAGTAAGTGTCATGTTTGTCAGTGACATTAATTTGTTTACGATTTTCTATTTTCATATTATGAAGTGTTTCATCTCCTCACAACTACTGCCAAAATAAAAAAAGCAAAAACATAGAGGTGGATCACAGTTCATTTACGTTTTGGATATCTTGTTAATATGATGCTAAATTTTTCTGTCTGGTGTTTGATTACAGTTTTATGTTTTCGTTTTTGATGTCTTAGACAATAAAGCTTAGGGAGTCAATATTGTAATACCTTGTCTTGGAACATCTGATGAGTAAAATTTATTCAATGGATTGTATGTTTGGAAAGTTTAGAAAGTCCATGCTATGCTAGTTCTTTTTTTTTTTTTTCCTTTTTGGTCCAATGCTAATAAATATAGTAGATTGAGTTTTTTCCCTTCACTCGTGGAAACCCGCATCAAAATATGTTTTTGAAGAATGCCACATATTGATCAGAACATATCATTTACAGAAAGTGTGCTTCCTGACTTTTGAGGGTTGTAATAGGTGGAACTTCATGATCCTCCGTAGTTTTCCAGTAACTTAAGTGATGCATATTTTTCTCTTCTGTTTTCCAACTTGCTTTTGATATCGTGTTTTATGGAAATGAGAATTTGCTCATTTTTGATGTTCTGGATATGTTTTCATTAGATTTTAAATTTTTTATCTCGTTTTACTGTTTGGAGACAAGTTGGGATCTAGTCTTACTGGACATTAGTGAGGATGTGGCTATAAATAGAGCATAATAAAAGTAGAGGTTTCATATAGCCAATCCAACTAGTTTGGGATCATGGCTTAATTGTTGCTGTTCTGCCTGGATTTTGTGTTTTGTTATCATGTTTATCCAGTTCTTTGAAAATTCTATACATCGACATATTTTATTATTTTCGATTGTGGATTTGGCTCTGGGTACCAAAGATGTGAACTGCCCTTTGCTTTAGTTGAGGAGTTATTTCGGTGGAAAAACATAATTAAAAGGACTGTTTGCCATTGAATTTGGCAAACAAAGAAAGGATTATCAGGTGACCAATGTCTTGTGGAATATTTATATAAAACACAACAGACTTCTAAATCTTAATTATGCTCAAGTTGTCTATCCTTCGAACAAAAGAAATTGGCAGGAGAACCATGGCTACTTGTAGGTACTTATATATAATATGACTTTAGCAATTTCATATTGGGATATTCTGTATGAATAATTGCATTAAATAATTAGTCTAAACTTTTTGTCTTGTTAAGGTATACGTGTAATTTATCAAGTAAGTATATATATATATATATATATATATATTATTGTTATTATTAATTTTTTTTTTTTTTTGGCTTGTGTATTTTGAGTTGGGGCCAAGTTATTCATTTAGGAGGTTGGTCTTTGTAATCTGGTCATTGCTGTTTGATTCTCATGGTGATTGCTGTACTGCATCCTTTTATGAAGCTTACCTTGTCGTGGATTTCGATGCTTATTTAAATTAAGGAATATATGTTTCAGCAATTTTTCCACTTTTGGGATAAGAATTCCCTATTTGTGCATGGTAAAAACTAGCGACAGATTGATAATCATTTTCATGTTAGTCAGTAAAATTAAAGGCAATTTTATATCACACAACAGTTTTGTTTCTTTAATATTTTTCTTACCTGCAATAATATAAAGGAAGCAGGAAACAATGAGAACGGGCGGGCACCACATTCTTCATGGAGAAACTATGATGATTTTAATGAGTACTTTTGGTAAGATTTCTTTTAACATTGAGTGTTTTCTAACAGCCGTAGAAAACCCAGTGACTTTTCTGAAATGAATTCAGTTTATGAAATTCATGCATTTGGACAAGAAGTTAGTCTGAATTGAGTTGCTACTTTAAATTGGATGTGTCTACATAAAAGAATCAATTTTTCTGTTGGTATGATTTGTCAATTTATCTGTAATTGACAGTACTTGAAATGGTCCAGTTACAAAATTTAAATTATGTTCACACTTTTACCTGTTTAAGTCAAGGCTAGTAAATGAAATGAAAATTACATTTTGCTTTTCTAATTTATATTTTGTTCTTCAAAACAACCAAATCGAATTCTGAGAGTATTCCAACTAATTTTATGAGTATAAAATGAATAGACCACAAAGTTATTCATCCTTGATTTGCCTTTGAACATAGTAAAACTTTCTTCTCTATTCTTGACTGACTTTGTCTGCTTCTGTTTCCATTTTTCAGGTCACTTCATTGCTTTGAACTTAGTTGGCCATGGCGCAAAAATTCATCCTTTTTCCAAAGACCTAAACCAAGAACAAAGGTTCACAACTTTCCAATGTTAATTTCACTTTTTGATTGTTCAATTGTCTCTGTGTTTGGTTCGGTCTTTTTCAGACTTAGTCTTTGTGACCCATGCATGAGCTTTTACCATCCCCATGGGAACACCTTTAACAGTTGCCAGGGTCCTGAATGATATATTAATCTTACCTTTGTGATCACAATAATCTTATTCATGGTTGTATCTAGCTGTGTAGCTTTTTGAAATTTGGATTTTCTGTCTTTTGTCAAGCAATTCCCTGTAAATGGTCCTAATCCTCTTGGCAGAACCATATTACAGTTGTTTCTTAATAGATTTTCTTTTGTATTGATAAAGAAAAAAGAATAAAAAGAAAAAGAAAAGGAAGGCATGCCTTTTCTGTTGGCAATCAACCTTGCAGCAGAATATTTGGTCATTTTGTTAACATACAATTCAAGTCTTTTCAGCTGTCCTTTTGGTAATATGTTAGAAAGCTCAATGCTTTGAGACACCATTTTGCGACAATTCAATTTAGTTTATTCAACTATTGAGTGGAATTTACAACTACTGGATTGCTTGCTGATTAATATTTGAAAAACCAACTTGTTGGATTGTAGCTGGGATGAGAATAGTTTGGTCATTCATTCGGCTTTGTTACCTTAAGGTAGCCTTGGCCATTGACTGGTTCCAGTTCGAGGAATCTCTGAAGGGTGGATCCAGTTTGGGCTGGTTATTATTATTATTATATTATTATTATTATTATTATTTTAAATTGTTTGTTTGTCCTTCTTTTTTTTTTTTTTTTTTTTTTTTTTTTTTTTTTTTATCATTTAAACTAGAATTGGTTTGGAATTGCTGGTTTGGGTTGGTTTGGCAGGGGATGGGACTGTTGATCTGGTACCTCTAGGTTCTAGTACCTGGCTGGAACCATTGACTCAGTCCTGGTCTTGCTTTGACCCAGTTCATTTCCGGTCTGGTTTAGGCTTGTTGGCAGCACCTGTCTAGGCCTACTTATTGTGAAGTGCGTTAGCTTATACTAAATTGCTGAATGCATCTGAACACACATCCATTAAGAATTCACGGTTTGATTTTTATCAACCTTTTTGCTTCTTTAAGGTTGGGCATGCTCGGTATTGAATTTGCAGCTAATTTTCAGAACTCCATTTTTGGTCTTTTCAAATATTTTTTACTATGTTAAATAAACCACGGTTTAGGGAAAACTGGAACACCTAGTCCTTATTTAGTTGTTGCAAATATTTTTTGTTTTTATTTTCTAGTTTTCTTCTCCATCTCTTAGGGTGTGTTCACTTACAGAAAACAATTCTCTATTTTCTATTTTTTGTTTTCTAAGAGAGCAGTTTTCTTAGAGAATGAAGAATAGAAAAAAGAAAGTGGAAAAGACGTTGAGTTGTGAATAATAAAAGAAATTTTTACATTCAAAGATTAAAAAAAATTATTCATAACTTTAATAATTATAATAAAAGATTAAAGAAAATATTCATAACTTTATATAAATAAAATATTATAAAGCATGTTCAAAAACTTTGTTTTTATTTTAAATTTTTTTATTTGGTATTATTTATAAGAATGTTATCAATTTATGATTAATTTGTAAATTTTTTTGAAATTAAATATGATCATTATAGATATTAAATTTTATGATAATAAAACTTATTAGATATTAAAGTACAATATAAAAATTGAAAAATAAAAATATATAACTTAAAATTTAAAATTAGTTAAATATTTTTTATCATTATTCAACCAGAATATATATTTTTTTATAAAAGTCATATATGTATATTATGGATTTTAATTATGAAAATTTCCTTTTTTTACAATGGAAAACAGTTAAAATCTTGATTTCCATTATAAAGGAAAATTGTGAAAATCAACTTAAATTTGTTTTCGAATTCTTAATTAAGTTTTGGAAAACTGGGAAACTAGTCTTCCAAATCCAGTTTTCCAAATGGGAAACTGACATATATGAACACAAAACTTTGTTTTTAAGTTTCCTCGGAAAACCTTTCTAGAAAAGTACTCCAGTTTTCTGCAGGTAAACATGCACCTAGATTTTAATTTTCCATTTTCCAAATGAAAAATTGGAAAACTGAAAAATTTTTTCATTTTTCAAATAGTTTCTATTTCCTCTTTGATAAGATTTTCATTAATATTTTTTTTGTCAAATTATCTCATTGAAACCGCCAATTCTTTAAATATAAATATACAAATAGTTTCACAATTTTTATTTTTCAAACTGAACATATTTTGTTCTGAAAACTAAAATTTTCAAATAGGAAACTATTTGTGTTAAAAATTTTTATTTAGGTTAATATAAAATTTTTTATGTTAAAAAGAATTTATCAATTGAAAATAGGAAGCATGAAGAGTAACATTTATTTAGGTTTAATCTTTGGATTTTTATTTGAAAAAATCTATATTTTCTAATTTATTTTGCTAAATAGAAAAAGGAAGGGGGAAAGAGAAAAACTAAAACATTGCTGTTGGGTTTTGTACCCTTGCAGTAAGTTGCCATAAACAAGATGCTGAGCTAACTGGTTTAGCACCACAAATTCTGATTGAATTTTAACATAATATATTTGGATATGAAAGAAGATAAGTAGAAAAAAGAAAAGGAGGGAGTGTCATTACTGGGATCCGAAATTACTTCAAAGACTCCAATGATTTGGAGTGTCTAAGGTAGGGCCAGGAGGGTCTCTTAACGCCTTCTTTTTTCTTCTCATTGGAGTTATTTCAAAAAGACTTTCCATGGTAAGGAAGAAGGGGAGAACAAGCACACTTGGAGAGCGCAGTACAACGAAGAATTGTACTGTATTTTTTACAAATCCTCTTTATCTCATTGTTTTGAAGGAAACTCTGGAAACAATAAAAAGCGAGTTCTTTAAATCTTAATTATACTTGGAAATTAAAGAATGAGTTTTTTTTTCCTAATTATCTTGGAATCATTCTCTGGAAATCCAGGATTGTGTTCCATAAGCATCCATAAGCAAACATAACCCTAGCGTTCTAAAACAATGTTTTGCAAAGCCGTACACTGCAAAAGCAGTTTGTTCAAAGCTGCCTAACTACATTGCTAAACAGATGCTAAATTTATATTATCAGTGGTTATATATCTTGGTTAGGTCCACTTCTGAATTTACTCTGTTCGTGTGTCTTACATGCTCAATTTCTGGCGGGCTGTGCAAGATAGTCTCTTGTACATAATTCCTTTATGAAACATTGACATTGATAAAGTTGTGGTTTTATTGCTCTTCAATTACCATGTCTTTTTCTTCTATATCATTTGGATGTTATATTATCGCGTTTCTTAGCTTGCTTTCTTCCATCTTTGTAGTATCTGCTTAAAACTACTGGAAGTCAACGACGAGGGAAAACTTCATTTGTTGAGCACCGGACATTTCTTCATCTTTACCATAGTTTCCATCGTCTGTGGATATTTCTTGTTATGATGTTCCAGGTTAGCCTGTCTCTTTCGTGTACTGCACTCGAAATGCTTTTGGCTCTGCCTTCTGTATCACTGACACTTTTCTCCAACTGCATACTTTCTGGTTTTTGTAACCAAATCCATTTGAGGTGCTTCTTTTCTCACTTATAAAGTCTTAGTACTCTTATGGGTTGCAAATATTTTTTTCTGTGTATCCAGGGACTCACCATCTTTGCTTTCAATAATCAAAATTTCAACTCCAAGACCCTGCGGGAAGTTCTGAGTCTCGGTCCAACGTTTATGGTCATGAAGTTTTTGGAGAGTATGATTCTTTATTGCATAAACTGATTTTATTATTTTTTTTAGTTAGTTAATTTCTAATGGTTGCGAAATGCTATGGATGACTGATGTGAAAGTGTTTTTTATTGTATGCTTATACTAATTTGTTTTGATTGCTGAAGTTTTGAACTTATTGATCTAGGTGTATTAGATGTAATCATGATGTATGGCGCCTATTCTACAACACGTCGGGTAGCTGTTTCCCGGATTTTTCTTCGTTTTGCTTGGTTTAGTGGTGCTTCAGTCTTTATATGCTTCCTTTATGTGTATGTTATGTCTAACCATAATTTATCCTTTTAACTATTTTATGCTTGTCATGTATGAGTTATAAGTCACCTTGTTTCTATTTATTTTGCCAAAATACAGGAAAGCTCTTGAAGAAGAGAGTAAACAAAATTCAAGTTCAGTCATTTTCAGATTGTATGTGATCATTATAGGCATCTATGCTGGTGTTCAATTTTTTATTAGTTTCCTCATGCGGATACCGGCTTGTCACCGCATGACTAATCAGTGTGATCAGTGGCCCGTAATTCGCTTCTTAAAGTGGATGCGACAGGTTTTCCGTTTCCTTTTAATTCTCTTATTTCTTCTTTCTGGTGGTTGTTTTTTCTTCTAATTCTTTTTGTATCTGGTTTGGGCATATATATGTTTGTGTAAATATGAATGCATGTGTTTTATTTATTTATTTTGGTTACCTGGTGTATTTCTCAACCTTGCTGCTTTTTTTTTCTTCTTTTGCTTTTGAAGGAACGGTACTATGTTGGGCGTGGCATGTATGAGAGGACCAGTGACTTCCTGAAGTAATCTCTCTATCTCTCACACACGCAAATGTGTGGGCTTGCTCGCTTTTTTATATTTATTTCTTTTTGTGAGAAAAAGACTGAAGAAAGAACATACAGTTAAAGCTAAAGAGGAATATTTTTCTAGTTTGTTGGCAACACAAAGTTCTATGGATACAAGCAGGGGCAGAGCTAGACTTTAGAACTTGGGGAGGTGAAAATGAAGAAAAAATTTTTTTGGTACTGAATTATAAAGCAAAATTAGAACAAATTCTAGAGTTTTGGGGAGGCCAGGCTCCCCCCAGTTCCTCCCTCCTCTCCTGTATACAAGAATGTTCCAATTCAGGGTATTAAAAATAGACCTTTCAGTAATAGATTTATAGGGTGATTTTTTACTTTCCTGTTTGACGGGGCTAATATGAATTCACACCTATATCAGTTAGACATGCTGATTTATGGTAATGGCCTGGATAGAAGCCAAAAAGAGAAGAGGGTGTGGGGAGGTCCACATAGTTCAAAATGATTATCAGGCATAGATTATGAATTATGTTTGACAAAGAAAAGAATTGTTCTGAATTGAAATCACAATTTCTTTTCAATCAGTAGTTATTTTAGATGATGAAGCTTGAGTGTAGTTTTATCTTCTGTATTTTGTTAAATGTTTGTTAAAATCTGACTTTGAGTCCTGCTATGAATTCGTCAAGGAACGTTCATGGTTGTGCTATTTAATATGTTACTCTTTGGTTTATGTGGCCTTGTATGGTATCATGGGTGACTGATCTGACAAATGATCTGCATTGAAAACCCTGTTTCCAATGAAATCTTGACAATACTGGCTCCTGTTCTGTCATCAATGAGAATATTGGAAAAAATGGTAAAGCAGAAAACTCTTAAACACAGCACAAACATAGACACAAGTTCCGTAAACTGAACCTCTTTCACGAGGGCTCTTTCATTGATTTCTTTAGTGTTTATGTAGTTCTCGTTACAGAATAGGAATTACAAAGGGCAGGTTATAAGCATTCTTTACCATGATGGTACTTCCCATATACTCAGATTACTTAAACACTCAAGCTAACTGTACCTGCTGCCTAACCCCACTAACTTACTGGAACTGCAAGCTCTCTTAACTGAAAATTAATATGCAGATTTCCTTCCAAAATACAAGACAACTAGAGAGTATCTAAGTAAATTCTCAATTCTCAACAGAAAAAGGAAAAAGATAAGAGGAGTTGCAATATTGCATGTCTTATTTATTTATACTTTACTCTCTGTTCACAGTTCGTGCGATAGACATTTTTAGACATACTTAAATGATACTTTTAAGCTGTTCTCATTTTGCAGGTATATGCTTTTTTGGCTTGTTGTTCTCAGTGCAAAATTTGCATTTGCCTACTTTCTCCTGGTTAGTGATATTATATTCCATCATTTATAATTTTCTTGCGGTTAGTTCGACAAAATAATAGTTGGTTACAGTTTGGGGACCTGGGTGATCAACTCCAGGAGGGAACGCGAGATGACGAGTACTTAGTTATTTTTTTGACTCATTTCTGGATTTTTTATTGGCAGATCAAGCCATTGGTGAAACCAACAAAGCTTATCGTGAACATGACCGATAATCTGCAATATTCGTGGCATGATCTAGTATCCAAAAGTAAAGCTACCTTATATATTTAACCTTGCATGATGCTTATGTCATTGAAATTCAACCTGTGTTATCATTATGGTCGATTTTTTGTTAGTACAACTAATATTTATGCTGGGCAGAATTTTTGACATGATTTATCTCCATTTGAATGTAAGTGGTGTGCAAGAGATGTGAATTTCAGTTGTTTTATGCTGTGGGTGAATCTTGTTATTACTTATTGGCAATACTTTTGGGTAATTTTTAATACTTTATGTTTTGCTTTATTAATTTTTTATCACGAGTCAATGTGCTAACAACCTTATCAACATCAGATGCCATGTTTTTGAAATTGAATTGGGGTTTAAGTATTTAATCCAAATTGTTGATTTGCAGCCATTGAGAGTAGGCTTTCAGCATTTGTTGGGAGTTATTTTTTCTCTTTCTAATACTAGTTTTGTTATCTATGAAATAGAAACACCTGTTAAGAGTTGTTTTGCCTTAAACAGATACATTCCTTTTTTTTACTTTATAAATGACTGCATCCCCAGTAATGTTGTTTAATTTGTCATGCTCCCTAAATGTTGTGTAACTTGTCATCATGCTGTCTGTTATGATTTGGCTGCTTAGCTGTTTGTGAATTCTATGATCTGTACTTGCAGATAATCATAATGCCTTGACCGTTGCGAGTTTATGGGCTCCTGTTATCTCTGTAAGTAGCATTTCATTCCAACTTGTCATTCTTACTCTGATAGTTAAAGAAAAAGAATTTGCGTCCTAACAGTAAATCATCCTTCCCTGGCAATGATAAGTTTGCTATTATTGCTTCAACTATAGTATTATCATTTTGAAGGAAGCCAGTGAGCTAGTTTTTAACACTGGCTTTTTCCTTTTCCATTATTTTTGGCCTGGCAGGGGTCAGTCCCTCTAAAGGTTTTTTTCTCTTGTCTCATTACAAATAGCCTCCATTATTTACATGTTACACCTATTCAAGCTACCTATCTTCTTGTCATCAATACTCCCATTCCACTTTCATATTAAGGAAATTATTCAGTGCACTGGTGCAGTGTATTCTCACTTACATAAATGTAGGATTTGCTTTCCTTAAATTTTGGTGAATCCCATGTATTTGTGAGTGCAGGGTGCGCTCAGTAATTCCCCTTTGAAATATGCCAATGCTTAGGCAGTATGAGGTTGATCAAATATCAAACAGTACACAATTTGTATTCAGTTATCCTTATGCTGTCTATCAAGATATAACCCTAAGATTTTTCCTCTTCTCTTACATGCAATAAATTTATATTATCAGTTAAAACTGGCAGACAGAGATATAGAAGCACACGCCACAAAGAAAACCCATCTTCTTGCCAAATTGTTTTCCAAGGGAATGTACTACCATTTTCCCCTATTATTTAGTTGCAGTACAGAATATGGAATCAAAAGAAATTTAATTACCAGTACAAATTCCTTCAACCTTCACTATATCCTTGACCATTCCTCTTTGTAAGACCCACATAAGAATAGCTCACTCTATCCCTATACTGAAATGCCTATGCAAGATTTGGATAGTTGTTGCCAGACTATAATGAATATCTGTGATCTTCTGCAATACAAAACAAAATCAGTAATACATTTGGAGTTCAAAGAATAAATAAATTAGATAAATAAATAATTACTAAAACAATAAATTAAATAAGTAAATGAAGCAGAGAGTTGGTTGAATAGCCTGTTGCTGAATTTTTGAATGTGGTAAAAAATTTCTTATTTCCTTGTCTGACTTGTAGAATTTTGTTTTGTTGTTTTCCTTCAAATGTGACAGATATATCTTTTGGATATTCATATATTCTATACAATCATATCTGCCATATGGGGATTCTTGCTTGGAGCAAGGGACCGCCTTGGGGAAGTAAGTTATTTAATATTTCTGCCATTTTATCGCAATGCATCTAGATTAGTGTTGTTCTTCATTTATTTATTTATTTATTTTTTATCTACTTTTGCCCTCTTGCTTTTTACGCGTAAATGTGCCACAGGAGCAGGACAGCCCACACTACTTTATATTGAAGCTAGATTTTGGGTGATTTGGAAGCTAGGTTTTTTGAAATTCGGGCAGACAATTAGTGAAGAATGGTGGGAATTGAGAAGTGGACTTAACAATAAAGAGAAATTTTTGAATGTTCTGCATAGGCACTTTGAGAAGTAATGTGATAAAAATAAAATAATAGAATTTAGCTACACACCTGAACTTTCTTAGGCATTACTCAGGGTAGAATTGAATCACGCGATGAAAAGAAGTGTGGCTCATAGTATTTTACTCAAAGGCTAATGTTTTCATAAATCCTGAAGTTGTACCTTTTAAATTCTATCCTGTACTTTTAGTTTTATACAATAACCAAGAACATTTTAGAATTAATTTTGATTGTATCCAAGCGCAAATGGCATGTGGCGCCATTTACGTGGCATCTTAACTGGACTCAGACCTTCATAAATTTGTTAGCAAGGTTTGTGGGCCCCAAAAACAACCATTTAAACCCCATTTTGACTCTAAATGTTAGTGTTTTCTCTTAGCTCTTCTAATCCCTCTCATCCACACGCAAAGACAACGTAAACAACACTGAAGAATATTCAGCTTACTCTCTGATTTATTTTATAATGTTGTTTGGCTGGTTTGTGGTTCACATTTTGGCAAGAGAGATAAAGTGGATTAGGTGAAAACACTACCAGTTAGAGCTGAAATGGGATACTACTCCAATCAGACGTCCAACTAGTATACCAGGTTGGCTGTGAGCCATGCTAATTGATTCTTGGATAGAATTGAAACAAATTTACAAGCTTGTGCGTTCAATGGTAAAATTATAGAATTGACAAGGTGTGATGGGATCAGATTCTCAATACAATTAGCCCTTATTCAATTGCAGAACTGAATTACCAATTCCCATCATAGATATAATAGGCTCAAACTAAATAACTAACCTAAAGCTTTAAGGTAAGGCTTTTGAAACTGTTCCTAATCCTCTGAAGATTTGGGCTCCCTTATAAAATTGGAATTATCCGACTCTTTCAGAGGGAATTACTTTTCTTGCTCATGTTTCATGTTTCTCATTGTTAAATATTTCTTGAGTTATAGGAGGATATATTATCCTTCATAATTTAATCTCATTTCTTCTTTTTGGATAATATTTTTATTTATCTGAAAAAGATGATTTTATTCCACACAAATGAGGATCCAAATAAGACTTGAACATAACAATAGACATACAGACAGATCTTTCAGCAAAGCTGGAAATCATTAACTTATCCCTAAGACTTAAAAGTTGTGAAGTACTAGATGAAGCCAACTTATAAACATTAATACAAGACTTAAAAAACAGGACTAAAAGCTACTATATTTTATCTTTAGTAATTCCCATATGATATATGGATTATAATTCTAAGCTTCTTGAGTCTTGGAGATTGAATTTCCTTAAATTACTTATAGAAATCAGAATAATTGTTTGTAATTTTATTCAATGGCGAATACTTTGTAAGTCTTAATTTCGAGTTTGGTTCTCTTATTTTCATTTGCCTTTCATTGATTGAGTTCTTTATGAAGACGCTTTTATGATGTAATATTTACAGATTAGATCTTTGGAGGCTGTTCACAAATTGTTTGAGGAGTTTCCTGGGGCTTTCATGAGTACTCTTCACGTTCCACTTCCCGATAGGTAGGGTTTTTTTAAGTGTTCTTTCTCATCCAATACAATCACAATCTTTACTTCTTCTAATTTTTTCTTCTTTTGCCTTGTGTTTGAAAATTAATCCATCATTTTTTATTTTATGCTGTTACTTTTGTGCTATAACTTGCATTTGATAGTTATTTCAATTTTGCAGGGCATCTGAAAGCGCTTCTGGTCAGGTAAATCCATCTAAACTTCAAAATTTTGTAGACATTCCTTTTCCACTCCTATATAATTTATGTTGAGTTCACATGTGACAATAGCTAAGCTTTAATCCCAAACTAGTTGGGGTTGGCTATATGACTTTTGTGTTTCCATTTAACTTTTGTTCATAACTAAGTCCTTGTTAGTGCCAATAAGTAGTAGGTCTTTTGAAACAACTTCCCTCCATATGGGCCTCGGTCTACTTCTTCCCTTTTAACACACTCCACCATCAATATATCAAGCTTACAAATTCGGGGCATGTAAGGTCTATATAGGACACGAATAAACCATCTCAAACATCCTCTCACTTTATTCCCAATGTTTGCTACATACATCTTTTGTTGGATTAGGTTAAATCTTATCTAATGTTCTGTGATCACAATCCATTTAACATCCGTATTTCTGCAACATCCATTTTTGAATATGTTGAACCTTTGGAGCCCAACATTATATTCTATATAACATTGCTGATCTCACCATTCATTGGTCCATTTCATCCATCTAGTTTTAATTCTGTGTTACATCTTCATTTACTATGCCATCTTTTTGAAATACAAAGCCTAGATATCTGAATTGACTGTAATCAGGCACCACAATACCATTCTTCTTATGGAGGCAAAACTTGCGGTCTCTGTCGAATAAATATTTGATGGCATGTTGTTGTTCTATGTCTAGAAATTTTTTTTTTATTCTGCATTTGTATTTTAATTTTCTTGTGTTTTTTTTTTTTTTTTTTTTTCAATCCATATGACATGCTTTACGAGAAGATACACTTCGATTGAGCTTAAACTTGTGCTACTTAATGGTAGCTTAATAATAACCTACATGCCATAATTTTTAATTGTTACTATGTATAGATGAAGATATTTCTCATAGGATTCATGTAGGATGGATAAAATGAAAGAGTGCTACAGGTGTACTATGTGATAGGAAGATATCTAATAAGGTGAAAGGTATATTCTATAGGACGGTGGAGAGACTGAAAATGCTCTATGGGAGTGAATGTTGAGCATCATATGCACATCATGTTCACAAGATGAATGCTGCGGAGATGCAGATACTAAGATGGATGTGTGGTCACGTAAGGATGGACAAGGTTGACAAGGTTAGGAATACTCACATCAGACAAAAGGTGCAAAAGAAGTTGGAGATAAAATGAGAGAAGGACGCATGAGATGGTTCAATCATATATTACATGGACCCCACATGTCCTGGCTTGTACATTTGATACTTTAGTAGTGGAGGGTGCTAAAGGGAAGAGGTCCGACCTAGAATTGCTTGGAGGGTATAGTGAATTGAGAAGAATTTGTATTTGCATTCGATACATAATTTATCTATGAATTACATAGGTTTATATACAAGAAATTCCTAGGCTATTTAGGACTATAAATCAATAACTAACTAGGAATACTGATTTTCCTTAACAGAGGGAAGTGGTTGCGAAAGATTTACGGTCATTGTATATTAGTGAGGATATAGCTATGAACAGAACAAAATGGAGAAAAGAAGATTCATGTAGACCCTATTTAGCTGTTGTCTCCTATTTTATATTTTGTTCTATTTATTAATATATCAAATGATTTTAAAATTTTCCTTCAAAATATCTTTTCTATAAAAAGTCATTCAATTTTTTTTCCAACTAAACTGTGCTTCGAATTGAATTGATGAAAGTGGATATTGGAAACAAATGATTCATATAGCTCACCCCTGCTACTTTGGGACTAAGGGTTAGTCGTTGTTGTTGCTATATTATTTTTTAACCTTTTCCTGCATTATTGTAGTTCTATAAGATGGTGGAAAAATGATTTTCGTTAATTTTGTTTTTTTGGAAGGTTGTGGAGAAAAGAAAGATTGATGCTGCTCGATTTTCTCCCTTTTGGAATGAGATTATAAAAAATCTCAGGGAAGAAGATTATATTACTAATCTGTGAGTATCATATTTGATAAATTGTTCTATAAATATTGAACTTTTCTTTTGAACATATTTCACAAGTGAAACATATCGTAGATGTTGAAAATGATTTTTTTTTCTAATTTTTTTAGTTATGGATCATTACTGAATGTTGGAACTGAATTATTCTTTCTCGTGTTCTGTTATTACTTGCTTATTTCTTGTAGCCATAACAATTATTAAAACTACACATTTTTTTCGGGTGGTAAAGCTTGTGTCTGTTGCGATTTGTCTCTTACAGTAATTGGGCTAAAGAGCAAGCTTTAGGGTTAAGAGCAAACTCATGTCAATTTTTCGTCTTTTTTAATAAGACATTTAACGGATAGAGTACAAAAAATAGACCGAAGGCAAAAATATAGAGAAAAATTAGTGTATTCCAAAAGTACAGGGACAAACTAATTATTTGAAAAAATATAGGGGACAAAATAGTAATTTTTCCTTTCGAATTTCATATTGCAAAAGAATAAACTATTTATAACTGAGGATTTTGAAAAGAGTGGATGTATGTTTATTTCTTCTTTGTTTTCTACAGATTTTATACTTTTACTTTCATACTTCTATTGTCTCTTTCCTTAAACTATGGTGGAAATGCCTGACTGTGTTCTTCTGGAAACTTTTGAATGAAATTATCTATCTAAGAGAAGAAGCTGATGTTTCAACTGTAAATTTATCTGCGTACTTTTTAGTAGTGCTGTTTTCCCCTTGCTTTTAGCTGATGACTCATTTATTACTCTGGCAGGGAAATGGAGTTGCTTCTGATGCCCAAAAATTCTGGGAAGCTTCCTTTAGTCCAGTGGCCCCTTTTTCTTCTTTCCAGCAAGGTCTTTCTTTGGTCTTTTGCAATATGCTGCTTTATTATCTTCAATTTAATATAATTATTCTTTTTTTTTCTCTGGTGAGATCAAGTGTTTTCAACAATTTCCATAAGCTATGTGAATTCAGACTTTTTGATCTGCTATATATGTATATGTTTAATGTAGATATTTTTAGCTAAGGATATTGCTGTAGAAAGCAGAGATTCACAAGAGGAGCTGTGGGATAGGATTTCTAGAGATGACCATATGAAGTATGCAGTTGAAGAATGCTATCATGCCCTTAAGTTCATTCTGACAGAAATACTGGAAGGTGAAGGCAAGATGTGGTAAGTTTCACTGAAGCATTGGAATGTTCTCAACAGTCTTTTTATGTACATTTGATTTTTTCATCAACGAATAAAAACCTTGTCTTTGTTCTTATGTCTCCACCTCAGGGTTGAAAGGGTATATGGTGACATCCAAGCAAGTATTGAGAACAGGAGTATTCATGATGGCTTTCAGCTAAATAAGCTGTCACTGATTATTTCACGAGTAACTGCACTATTGGGAATTTTGGTATGTCATATATACCTTTGGTTGAGTTTTTGAACTTTGCAACACAAATTCCTGTTTCCCCCAACAGGCATCTGTGTTTTTTGTAAGGAAGCAGATTCATTAAAAGGGGGCATGGTCAAGTACACGAGGCATGCAATTATGGCCACACAATTAAAAAACAAAATTTAGAAACAGTTCGAGCCAATAACATCCACAAAAGTAAAAAGAGAAAAAGACAGAATTTATGTCCACAAAAGTAACATGAGTAAACAGACTTACATGTTACTGATCAAATTCTCTTCAGGTTGATAAAATTCGTTTCTATGTTTTTTGTTCCTTATCTTTGTTAAGAATCTAGGCTCTAGGAGCAATTAGTCAAATTTCAATTAACAATGTATTTAATATTTGGGATTACCTTTAATACAAAATGGCCTAAGCCATTTTGGTTGGTTTACCTTCCTCATTACATGCCATGTATTCAAATTATATTTATCCAATTTGGGATTACCCGCATACTTCACACTCCCCCCTCAAGTGGCTAATTGCCACGTGACCAGCATATGTACGCCCCACATGGGAACTTCCCTCATGCAATACAAGTTCAGGTCTAGGCTTTGATACCATGTTAAGAATCTAGGCCCTAGGAGCAATTAATCAAATTCAATTAACAATGTATTTAATATTTGGGCTTATAAGAATTGAGCTTAACTTTAACAAAAATGGCCTAAGCCATTTTGGTTGGTTCAACTTCCTCATTATATGTCATGTACTCAAGTTATATTTATGCAATGTGGGTACAAGATTCCGATAGTATTAGTTTTATATTTGATTTTATAATTGAACTAGAAACATACCATCAGGATATTTATTATGCTCCAGATCTAGTCCATTGTTTTTCCACCTGAGTTCTAACACACAACAAAATGACATTTTAAATTCATGATCTGAACAATGATAAATAGCCAATATTAAGTGGAGGCAAGCCTGTGTTAAACCTTTTTGAATGAAGGTGGCGAAACATTATGAATGAACTCTGTTTTATATGGTTTGCATGCTGCTAGCACCAATTAAAAATTAGAAATAAGTTCTAGTTTTGGTTGGAATTCAGTACCATTTTTTATCTTCCACATGCTTATCCTATAGTCTACATGGATTTCTGCTTAAAACAGCATAACCATTGGCTGATAATAACCAATCTAAATACTGATCAGAGCTTAGCATTAGTTATAAGTATTAGATGTAATCTGTTACTTAAAATATCAATTCTTTACAATCACTTGTACATGTCTAACTCTATGATTATCTCTCGTGAACCCTGCCTCCTCCACTACCATCAAGAAGCGCTCCCCTAGTTCCATGTGTGTGTGTGTTACAATAAAAAAATGACCGACTAATTTAAATAGAAATAGCAATTCATTTTATTGTGATACTGGCTAATGTTTCATTATATGTTTATTATATTTACTAGATCCACAAATTTCTGATAAGCATTTTTGTACTTTCTATTTCTATTATTCCATCCTTAGAAAGAGACTGAAAAACCGGAACTGGAAAAAGGTGCAATTAAAGCTGTTCAAGATCTCTATGATGTTGTCCGTCATGATTTCTTTTCTGTCATTATGAGGTCTGCAAATCCTGCTTGTGTTTGCTTATGAGTTGCACCTGCTTGTTACACTATCTGCTGAAAAATGTCCATGTGGAAAATAATGCAGGGAGCACTATGACACGTGGAATTTACTGTCAGAAGCAAGGTCAGAAGGCCGTTTGTTTACAGACTTGAAATGGCCTAGAAATGCTGAGTTGGTATGTTATTGATGGTCTTTTTCTTGTTTTCAATCTTAGTAGTTTTAACTTCTTTTCTCACTTTAGGCTAGATTTATTTATTAACTTCAGAAATGTGCAGAAAAAACAGATCAGAAGATTGCATGCGCTTCTAACTATAAAAGAATCTGCTTCAAATATTCCTAAAAATTTTGAAGCCAGACGAAGGCTACAGTTCTTCACAAATTCCCTTTTTATGGATATGCCTGAGGCAAGGCCAGTCCGCGAAATGCTGTCTTTCAGGTTATACTTCTTTAGAATAGTTTGTTTTCACAGGAAAACATGTTTATGATCAGTGTATTTATCATTCTCATTCATTTATGTTGTATTTGCAGTGTGTTCACTCCTTATTATTCAGAGACTGTTCTTTATAGCATGGCTGAACTTCAAAAGAAAAATGAGGATGGAATATCATTACTTTTTTACCTCCAGAAGATATTTCCAGGTATTCGCTGATTGGTGTGCTATGTATGCTTCTGTTTCTGTCTGATTTTGTGGTTTATTGCATACTTGTATGCCTAGAGTTAATTTGGTTTTCCATGCTTATCCTCGGTGATGAAGGCTGCCTAGTTAGCATTGAGGCTTTCTGTGGACATTTTTATTTTTTACATTCTTCACAATCCACATTCCTGATTTGGCTTTAGTTGGTTGGCATATTTATAAAATTATTTTGAGGCCATTAGCTGCTACTAAAGAACCACTATGTTGTTCTTTTAGAACTTAACACTTATTTGGTTTTTCATCTTTATTCAAATTTATTATAACCATGTATGTACGTTATGCTTTATGATAATTATGACTGTAATTTTGTTTTTTTGATGTATACACGTGCAACTATAAAATATATATTCAACTTAACTCAGCTAAGCTTTAATCCAAACTGGTTGACCGTATAAATAGCTGCATAGTTCTGCTTAAAGGTAGTGGTTGAAGTGAAAAGAAGTTTGTCTGGTGGTTCAAAAAGGTTGGCATTACTTTTATGTGATCTACAGAACTTGATTAAGTCTCAATCCTGAACAATTGGAGATAGGCTATAGGGATTAGTTTTCTGCAATTGATTTTGTTTAGGACTGCATCTTCAGAAACATACTAATCATTTTTACTCCACACAATCCTCGGCTTTCCCCTTCTTTGTCTCCTACAAATGTCATTGTGTTCAACTTTCCACACTGATGCACTAAGTTCCTAAATAAAAGCCAATTCCATCCTGTTAGAGTCTAGCTTAAGTGCTTAACCATCTCATATTCTTTTCAGAATACCAGTTATTTCTCGATAAAACCATATCTAGTAGAATACCTACTCTATTTTTTCCCTTCCCTTCCCTGTTTACCACAATGTGTAGGTTGTATTCCCAATCTGAAGGCCTTTTGCTCCTATCCATTTTGCGTTTTGAATTTGGGCTGATTATCTCTAGGAGCTCCATCAACTTCCATGCTAGCATATCAACAATCCATGTTGTTTAGTAAATCCTGTTCTAATAGATATATTTTTATATCCTCCCCCCTCTAGTATAGTGCAAGAAGTCTTGCCTTTACTTCTCTACTTTTTGGTGCTGTTGTGGCACATACTTCAAGAGGAGATATTCCTGTCTGCTAAAGTTTGATTGTCACTTCTCTGGATTAATCGTCTTCCTTGCCATATAGTATTTTTAGCTAGTTGAAATTGTCCAAGGAATTGTATTCTTCTGCTACATGCTTGTGCTCTGAAAATAATCTGGAATCCTCTGACAGATGAGTGGAAGAACTTTCTTGCTCGAATTGGCCGTGATGAAAATGCTTTGGAGACAGATCTCTTTGATAGTAATGATATCCTTGAACTCCGGTTTTGGGCGTCTTACAGGGGTCAAACATTAGCCAGAACAGGTAATTCTTTCTCTGTCTCTCACATAGTATATTAGTGGGAAAGTTGTTTTTGTCACTCTCATCTTTTTTAATCGTTGGGCATACATTAATTTTTAAATTGCTGAATGATGTAATATCCATCTACTTCTCTATTTTATTGCTCTATAACCATGCAACTTCTTATAGTTTGGGAGAAAAGCCATATTGATTTGGTTTGTTGCTTGTTGCAAACTTTTGCTTGTTTCAAATGTTACTGTTATTATTGTTATATTATTATTATTATTATTATTATTATTATTTTCTTTACATCAGTTTATAAATGTATTTTGTTAATCAGTGTGAAACTCATTATCTTCCAGTATTCTGTTCCTCTGTTGTTGTTGTTATTGTTATTCTTCAACAACTTTGCCATACCTCTCTTTCTTCAGTTGCATTTGTAATGTTTCTTGTTTTTGCCTAGATGTGCATGCTGTTTGCAGGTTGTATTTGTTGCTTGGCAATTTTGTACTGCTATCTACCTGTATTTTTTCAAAAAATTTTTCTGTATATTATAATCGTTCTCGATTTCAAAGTGGCTCAAACTTAAAATAAATAAGCGTGTAACAAGCAAGGCTAATTTTGATATCTATGTAATTGATTTTTCTTGTTTTCTTGAGATATTATAAACTTGTTGGGCTGGGATCTGATTTAAATAGAAATTCTGCAAAAGCAACTTCTTGATTTGAACTGACAACTGCTGATGTTTTCATTGTTTGAGTTACAATTAAAAATTGAAAGTTTAATAGGGGTGATCATTGTCTTGGGTTTTTGCAGAATTTTATGTGTTGAATTTATATTGATTAGCTGATTGTATGCATGTGTACTAATGTGATCCACGGGCTTTTTGCTAAATTAACTTTTTTATTTTCAGTTCGTGGGATGATGTACTATAGAAAAGCTCTTATGCTTCAAAGTTACTTGGAAAGAGCAACTGCTGGAGGTTTGCACTTATATTGAAATTTAATCTGTGGCTCTTCCAATGCCTTGTCAGTTAACTTTAGATACTTGCCAATATCAGATGTGGAAGCTGCAATTTCAAGTAATGACACAACCGATATTGGAGGTTTCGAGTTGTCTCCTGAGGCAAGGGCACAGGCTGATCTGAAATTTACGTACGTGGTCACATGCCAAATATATGGAAAACAGAAAGAGGACCAAAAACCAGAAGCAGCTGATATTGCATTGCTCATGCAAAGGTGTGTTAACAACGGTCCTCCCTCCCACTATCCAAAAAAAGAGAAAGAAACAGGAGATTTTTCAATTGCATCGAGTAACTGCTTGTAATGATTGGTTTTTAATCTAAAAATAGTTTGGAATTTGTGAAACTTTTCTTCTGCTTGAAATATTTTGTTATCATACATTACCTAATATTCACTCATTCATTCATTCACTTGTGTTGTCAGAAATGAAGCCCTTCGAGTTGCTTTTATTGACGATGTTGAAACTTTGAAGGATGGTAAAGTACAAAGGGAATTCTACTCAAAGCTCGTGAAGGCTGATATCAATGGAAAAGATAAGGTAACCATTTTTAATTCTTTAGACTGTATCCTAGGCTATTAAATGCAACGTGTTCAGAGGTTTCAAAAAGAAAATTCCTTGGTTATTGATACTTTAGACTGATATTTTTTTCCCTTGAGAGCAATTAGGGTTTGGCTGAGGTTCTGATGGGGAGGTATGGTACATTAGGATGTAAATAATGTTTCAAGGGTCTGAATAATCTGGAAAACTAAAGAGGATGGAAGGTTTTATGGTTAACGAAACTTCTTTAGGTATTACAGCTATGGTTGACTTCACCATGCAATCATAAATCATTATGCTGGAACTTATCTACTTTATTGATTGATCAGCTGGTAATATCCTCACATCACTCGGGCGAGTGCATAATGTGAACTTCTACTTATCTACATATTTTGTCCACTGCTTTTATTATTGATTGATCACTTGGTAATATCCTCACATAAATTGGGCGAGTGCCTCGAGTGAGGCCTACCACCTTGGCCTCGGGCAATGGAGGACCTTGTCAGTTGTCACCTCAAGGGTGCCTAGCGCTTTTGACAACATTTGAGAAGATAGAAAGAAGATGATAGTGGAAGGATTTACAATCCAAAGACCAATTGATTTATTGGCTTCAAGAGATAACTGATCAGAATCAAGCAGCACAAACAATGAATATAATTTTCATCTCCTTATTATTCAAATTTATGCAAAGTGGAAATGCTTCAAAAACAAGACATGACCTATCTTTTGAGCCTTTTTTTTTTTAATGTTATTATTTCATTTTATAGGAAATTTACTCCATAAAGTTACCTGGAAATCCAAAACTTGGAGAAGGAAAACCTGAGAATCAAAATCATGCTATCATATTTACTCGTGGAAATGCAGTTCAGACAATTGATATGAATCAGGTAACTAATTTCCTCTTTAGCACATTAACTGGATTCCATTGGATTATTGTCGATAAGCTAGGAGTTGTCATTCAGTTCTGTATTGTTGAAACTAGGGCCTTATTTGGCTCAACATGTTAACTTCCTATGAATTTACTCTGGAAGTAACTGTTAGTAAAGTTATATGTGTGCAGCTCGTAAGCTGTAGTGTTTGGTTCACAAATTTTTGAGGCGGTGCACCAGCTTTTTATTTGGCTGATTTAGCAACTCCTTAAGTATATTTCAGATCACAATAATATTCCAACAACATAACTGTATTTTAGGGAAGTATTTAAAAAAAATTTTAGTTGATGGCACTCTACTTTAACTGAGGAAGTTGAAATAACTGACCTCCTTAGTAAGTAGCATAGGGTATTGAGGAGGTTTGGTAAACTTCCCTTTGACATTACTTACTTCTAACTAAACATGATTTGATATAATTCCAAAGAAGCTGTACTTCTCTAAGCTCACTCCCTCTGTACCAAATGAATATGTTTTCAAGGAAAGAAGATGGAGAAAAACCTAGAGTTTTCTGTTGCAATCGACAGACTTCTTACTACTTATAGTGTGTGATAAAAGACATAATGTAGAAAAGCTAAACTGCTCTTATAATGCTTCTTGTGGGTGAAAGTTTGATCAAATGAGTAATGTTGGCATTGAAATTGAAAGGGAATCAGGCTTTAGGTTCGTAACTTGGAAGTTTGGTTGGATATACATGGACTTTAGGGGCAAAATAGTGGTGGTTCATTAGCTGGAGTTGTAATAACAAGTTGTAGTCACAGCAGAATTCAAAGGGAAAAGAGGTGGAAGGGAAAATGAAATGGCAGATCATCTAGATGCTACTATCCCTTTTTAACAAGCTCTATAATTTCCAAATTGGAATGAGAAGGTAGTAACTAAATGAGGAATTTCCTAATAGGCATTAATATTGCTAAGAGCAAAACCTTTCATTTCCCAAGAGAGAAGATCCCAAATTCAAATTAATTACCTGACATTTTTAAATGGAAAAGCTTTCAAGAAAATCTAAATTATCCAAATTTAAAACAAAAAATTCTGAATCTTTTCTTGACTGCATTAACATTTCCATGAGAATTATGCTTGCTGTTTTGTTGACAAAGTGATGTATCAAATTTACCTCTCTTCCCGGGAGTTTTTAATGCCAATGGAGCACAGCATTTCAACATGTCTAGCTTGATTATTTGCATATAAATGTTCGAACCATTTCTCTTTGTTAGTGGGACGACTATAAAATTGTTGCTATCCCTTTTATTTTTATTTTTAATTTTCTTTTTTATTGTTTTACTACTCAAATAAAAAAAAAAAAAAAAGAAAGAAATAAGTCCTTGTTCATGGTCCTTGACCTGTTGGTAACTATTAAGAATCCCACATCCCCCCACCGAATAAATACTACATCCATAAAGGGCATAAAAGGATGGAAGGCTAGCTAACTAATTGGTCAGTACTAATCTTTGAGCATTGGTTGGCCCAAGCCCAAGTAAGCCACGTCATATCTTTCAGCTGATGGCTTCTAACCTCTTATCCAATTCAATTCACCTCTGCCCTTCTCAATTTGTAAGATGCCCTTGGTGAGTTCAATGTGATTCATATGAAGTAGCTACCTTGTTATTGTTGGTTTTGATTTTTTCGTTATGAATGTTTTAATGTATAGTATTGATTTTGGTAACATTTATTTTCTAGCTTATTGTTGTTTTTATGACGATTGATATCTTCACTGTAGGATAATTATTTTGAGGAAGCCTTGAAGATGAGAAATCTTCTGGAGGAATTCCATCATGATCATGGTATTCATTCTCCAACAATTCTTGGTGTCAGAGAGCATGTATTTACTGGAAGGTATGTTCCTGTTAAAACATGGATTTCTTCCTTACTTTGAACATTTTATTGTGTTGGCTTATGGCTTGTATTCATATGCAGTGTCTCTTCATTAGCCTCCTTTATGTCGAATCAGGAAACTAGCTTTGTCACTCTTGGTCAGCGTGTTCTGGCTAATCCATTGAAGTAAGCCCATGTTTTACAATGCAAGGGAATTGATAGCTTCATGTCCAATTAAAGATCAGATTTACTGATCATGACCTCCTATATTACTTGCAGAGTCCGTATGCATTATGGTCATCCGGATGTCTTTGACAGAGTCTTCCATATAACAAGGGGTGGGATCAGCAAGGCTTCTCGAATTATCAACATTAGTGAAGATATTTATGCAGGCATGATTACTTGATAAAGATATCTTCCCTGTGTTTCTTTCAATTCTATTGTAGCTGCGTCTTCTGTATTCAAATATGGTTGATCTCAAACCCATTTAGATATGGAATTAAAGTGGAATTACAGTTTAGTAACAAGGAAATATCGAATCTGCACCTCCAAGGGTCCTCCGACTGTGTCTCAGTCATTTTTCTTGGGGGTTGTACACGTAGATGAGCAGGGTTGCGCAGCGAGGGGCGTTGCTCAACATCTTAGCTGAACCCACAATCCTAGTTTTGTCTTTACTGAAAACAAGACCAATATAGGAAAAAGATCTTGAGTTGGTTTACAATGACAACGCAATTCAGGTCAGGTTCATCCCAAAAATGAAGATCTAGTATATTGTTATGAAATCCAACTAATGTCTGACAAGGAAATTTAAAAAAAAAAAAAAATCTAAAGCCAACTGGCAGATGAATTTTAATAGAGACACATCCTCACAATGACTTCATTGTTTCCATGATATATTGAATTTGAAGGACTCCTTGTAATGAATCTATGAAAAGAGTCCAGGCTTTAGATAAGGGATATCTTACTCTGAATACACTCCAAAAAAGGTCTACATTGTGTAATGATAAAACCAAAATCCAATTTTTTTTTTTTTTTTTTCTTTCTTTCAAAATTGGAGTCTGCAAGAATCCTTTCAACAAGAGTTCACAAAACCAAGACTAAGCTATTAAGTGCTCGACCTTTACCTTACATCCAATGCTAAAAAGTTCCTCTTTTTGATAGTCTTTTCCTTTTCAAATACAAGTCTGAATTGCTTAAATGAATATAATACATATATTTCAGTATACAAGCAGCAAAGAAGGAAAATAAGAGAACTCATGTACTCCTTTAAAGAGAGTAGGCTGTTTCATTGAAATGACTCTGAAATTAAGGCAGTTTGTTCTCAATAAAGTGTTAGGGTTTTATTATTTTTATTCTCGGTCCCTTTCTGTAAGTGATCTATAAAGTTAATTTCTCACTTTAGTTCATCCTTATGCTTGGACTCTCTTCCTCTTGTTATATGCATAGGTACCAAATCATTTTCAAGTTTAGAAAATCATTGTGCATTTCCTTTTCTATTTGTAGGGTTCAATTCAACGTTGCGCCAAGGAAATATTACTCATCATGAGTATATCCAGGTTTGATTTCTTTTCTTTCTTTTTTTTTTTTCCTTGGGTACTTCTAACTGTATTCTAAGATAGAACATTTCATTTGAATTTACAGGTTGGCAAAGGACGAGATGTTGGTCTCAACCAGATTGCTTTGTTTGAAGGGAAGGTTGCTGGTGGCAACGGCGAGCAAGTTCTTAGCCGGGACATATACAGGCTTGGACAACTCTTTGATTTCTTTCGAATGATGTCGTTTTACTTTACTACTGTGGGATACTATTTTTGTACAATGGTAGGTGACCACTATATTTTTAACTGCAGACATTATATAATTTTATTTTTGTGGATGAACTGAATGTTGAAATTGGCTGCCATTATTCAAGGCAATCATCATGTATAAGTTACTGTCAACCATGCTAATTTCCATCAAATTGATTAGAGTTTGGTTTTACGCTGATTTTTGAAGTACCTTCCGTTCCTTTCTTTTCCTTTTATATCTCCTTGTGCCAATGACATGGTCAATTTGATGTAAGTACAGGCAATGCAGTGAATGAATATTATGCATTCTTGACAATCACAAAACTTTATATTCTTACCAATGTCATTATGCACCGAGTAATTTGAGGGGTCGAAACTAAAATGCAAAAGGAACTATAGTCAGAAACCACATGATGAATTTTATTCAGATTCTTATTTGTGGTTTTTGACTAATTTATTTTTCAAATTCTTTTCCAGTTAACGGTGCTGACTGTGTACATCTTCCTTTATGGGAAGTTATATTTGGTAAGCTTTTTTTTCCTCAGAATATTTAGGATGCTTGCTATCTATTTATTGCATGACAAACCTATCCTTGTATGGCTGTGTTTTCCTTTCAATTTGATGCATTCTATTAGTAGCCAAGTGTGGTTGTGTTTTTTTGAGGAAAGTATACCTTGAATGTCATTTGCATTGTGATAAGACTCATGCTATGTTTACTGCTCTGTGGCCTCCACTTTTCTATGCGGCAGTGGACATATTTTCAGTTTTCGCTTTCTTGCTCCACAGAACATTGCAGTGTTATATTTCACTGTTTAACTGATATATTCTTCTTTTGTTTTCACTTTCATGATCCATTACTGCTCGGATTGTTAGCTTAACCACCGCCCACAAACCACTCTGTTAGGCCAAGTCCAAGGCCTCTCTCACCACCCCACCCCCCCCAACACAACACAACACAAGACACACACACACACACACACACACACACACACAAAGAGAGAGAGAGAGAGAGAGAGAGAGAGAGAGTGAGTGAGTGAGTGAAAGAACTGGAAAAGAAAAATACTCAAGTGCACAAAGCATCTATTATTGCATGAATAATCAATTTGTTCCGATTACTTTGATGGGTTCACTGATGGCATTCCTTTCAGGCACTATCTGGTGTTGGTGAAGAAATTCAAGTTAGAGCAGATATCATGCAGAACACTGCCCTCAGCGCAGCCCTAAATGCGCAGTTTCTCTTTCAAATTGGTGTTTTTACTGCTGTGCCAATGATTTTGGGTTTCATCTTGGAGCAGGGTTTTCTGAGGGTAATGCATATCTTATCTTTATTTTATTTTTATTTTCTGAAAGTTCATGAAATAAAATGATAAGAGGTGCTTATATGCCTGCACTTTTGTCTTGATGTGCTTCATCCAAGTCAGTGATGCCACAATCTCTGTGAATCATATTAATTGCTAAGTGATTGATTTTTTTGCAATTAAGTCTTCTGGAATGATGATGTGTGACAAATAAGAGAGGAGTTTGAAGCTTTTGCTTAATTATTCCTTCAAGCACATTAGGTTTAAATATACTAAGGATTAATACAAATATGGTAATAGATACTAGCTATAACTATGTAGTATATTCTACAATAAATACAAAATATTCTCACATATCTACAATATATTCTAACACTCCCCCTCAAGCTGGAGCGTGCATATCATATGCTCCTAGCTTGTTACAAATATAATCAATCGAGGACCCCTAAGGGATTTGCTAAGAATATCTGCCAACTGATCATTTGAATTAATGAAGGAGTTAACAATACAACTTGACTGAATCTTCTGCCTAATAGAGTGACAATCTCTCTCTATATGTTTCTTTTTTTCATTGAACATTGGATTTGAGGCAATATGCAGTCTTCCTTGATTATCACATATTAGTTCCATTTGTTTCACGTTGCCACACTTCATCTCTTGAAGAGGTTGTTTCAGCCAAATAAGTTTACATGTAGCCAATGCCATGGCTCGATATTCTGCTTCTACACTTGATCTAGCCACATCCTGCTTTTTACTCTTCTAGGATATCGAATTTCCTCCAATCATAACACAGTAGCCTGAAGTAGACCGTCTATCAGATGGAGAACCTGCCCAATCAGCATCAAAGTAGCCAACTACTTGTGTATGACCTCTGTCTTCATATAACAAGCCTTACCCAGGAGTACCTTTGATATAACTTAGAAAGCAAACAACAGCATCCCAATGGCTATCACATGGGGATTGGAGAAACTGGCTAACTACACTAAATGCAAAAGAAATACCCAATCGTGTGATTGTGACATAATTAAGCTTACCAACAAGCCTTCTGTATCTACCTAGATCTTTAAATGGTCCCCCTGTCCCGGAACAAGTTTCACATTGGGATCCATAGGAGTATCCACAGGTTTGCAGTCTACCATGCAAGTTTCCCAAGTCCATGGTTTCAAAGTGGCTAAACAAATGCTCCTTAAGTGCAAACCACCGATGTCATGAACATAAACCTCAAGTTTCTCAAGATCTCTTCATGATCATTGTCTATTATGACAATGTCATGAACATAAACCACCAAATAAGTGCATTTACCATGATCTCCTTGTCAATAAAAAATTGAATGATCATCCTCACTTCGACTCATGCCAAACTGCTAAACAACACTAAATCTTCCAAACCACACATGGAGATTGTTTCGAGCCATAAAGAGATCATCGTAGTCAAAATACCAAACCAGCCCTGAGCAACAAAATCAGGTGGTTGCTCTATATATACTTCTTCAGCCAACTCTCCATGCAAGAAAGCATTTTAATATCAAGTTGATGAAGAGGCTAGTGGTAAATAACTGCCAAGAAAGAAGTCGAACAAAAGCCATCTTTGCCACTAGCAAAAAAGTATCACTGTAATCAAGACCATAAATTTGTGTGTACCCTTTTACAACAAGTCTTGTTTTCAAACGGTAAGTTTTATCATCAGGACTAACTTTGACGGTGTGCACCCAACGATAGCCAGCAGTAATTTTGCCAAGAGGCATTTGAACTAGTTCCTAGGTGCTATTATTGTGAAGAGCAGTCATCTGTTCAGTCATAGCTGCAGACCGACTAGGATGTACAATTGCTTCACTGACATTCTTAGGTATAGAAACAGTAGATAAGGTAGAAACAAAGGTAAAATAGGAAGGAGATAAACGGTGATAGCTCAAGAAATTATAAATAGGATGAGGATTTCGGGTAGAAAGAATACCTTTTCGAAGAGTAATGGGAGGAGTAGCTGCCTCTCTGAGTGGCATGACCGGTGTTGGAGAGGAGTCACTAGGTTGTGTACTTGCATACAAAAGATTGTTAGTATTAGGACGACGAGAATAGACCTGCAGTGGTCGAGATGGAGCTGGAGTGGGAAGAATAGGAATTGGAAGGACTGCAGAAACTGATTGCTAATGAGTTGGTTGGTTAGGAAAATAATGAGTCGTCTCGAAAAAGGTGACATTTGTAGAGAAATAATTTAAAAGAAACTGGGCCATAACATTTATATCCTTTTTATAGACGAGAATATGCTAGGAAGACGCTTGATTGGCTTGGCCTGATGTTTATCTTTCCCATGAGTATGATCATGGACAAAACACGTACAACCAAAGATGTGGAGAGAAAGACTAAAGTATGAGCTGTTTTAATGAGATGACAGTTCTCTCTCGGGAACTCCATTTTGTTGAGGGGTATAGACACAAGAAGATTGATGAGTCATACCCTAAGAAGACATAAACTCATTAAATGGTTGAGAAAAATATTTTCAAGCATTATCATTGCGCAATGTTTTAATGGAGACACTGAATTGATTTTTGAATCTTAGTACAAAATTTTTGAAAGATAGAGAATAAATCAGAACAATTCTTCATTAGAAACAGCCAAGTACAACGAGAGTAGTCATCAATAAAAGTATAAAAATAAGTAAATCCCGAAGTTGTACTACCACGACTAGGACCCTAAACATTTGAATGAACAATGTCAAACACAAAGAGACTTTATTATTGACACTCTTAGGAAAAGAAACACGAGACTATTTCCCAAGTTGATAGGACTCACACTCTAAAAACATATAAGGAAGATAAACTAGGAACTAAACATTGAAGTTTGGTAAGACTAGGATGTCCGAATTGGTTGTGAAGAAGTTCAGCGGAAGCAGTAGAAGCAAAAGCAACAATGGATCTAGGAGTGGAGAGATAGTACAACCCTTGTGGCTCATATCCTACTCCAATCATCTTCCCCGTATGCTGATCCTGCATAAATACATAGTCAGCTACAAAGGACACAATGTAATTAAGTTGTTTGGTCAGTTTGCCGATGGGAAATTAAATTATAAGGACATTTAGGAGTGAACAGGACTGAGGTCAAAGTTATTGAAGAAGTGGGAAGGACTTCCCCAATGCCTTTAACCTCAGTTTGTGAACCATTAGCTAGGGTAACTGTAGATGAAGTTGGAGATTTGGTGATAGTAGAGAAAAGTGTTTCATTACCAGCAATATGATCAAAAGCGTCAGGATTAAGAACCCAAGGACCATTAGTTGTGGTTTGAGTTAGACAAGCAACTGAAGTGCTAGACTGAGATATAGAGGATGACTGCTGTATTGCCTGTTGTTTGGCAGCCCGAAAGTGCACATATTCATCATAATCAGATTCTATCAAGGTTACTGAATTACTTGATGTACCAGGCAAGGGAAGAATGCCAGCTCCATTACTCTGAACCAAATGAGCAACTGGTCGTCCAGTACTAGGAGATTGGTGATGAGGTAGTTTACCATGCAATATCCAACAAGTTTCCCAAGTATGACTAGGCTTGTCACAATGAGTGCAGTGTTTAGATTTGTTATCTTTCCACTTTCGACTGGCAGTCTATACCGCAAACACAAAGGCTTCAATATTAGGTGATGGAGCTGGAGTCACAGAGATGCGAAGAAGACGAGCAGAGATATCTTCGAAAGTGGGAATGTCAGAACCTGTCAGCATTTGATCTCGAACTGAACTAAGATTAGGTCGAAGACCTATGAGTGCCAAGACCATGAATAATTTATTCTTTTGCTGTTCTATGAGTAGTGATACTTTCTGAGAACACAATAATAGAATTAAATTCATCCAGTAATGTTTCAACTTGTCCAAGATAACTAGCCATATCTTGTTGATTTGCTGCAGATTGATAATATTAGAGACAATTTTTTATATTTTGTGTATGTCATTAGTATATAATGTCTTGGCTTTGGTCTAAACTTTATAATAGGTTTTGCAAGATTGAAATAGGGAAATTAGTTTGGGATCAAGAGAGTGCCACAACGAGCTATATAATTGGGTATCAATTTTAGACCATGTTTCCTTATCTTTTTCTCCAATATCAGTGACATTTTTAGTTAAATGATCATCATAACCTTGTCCCATAAACCATAGTTCAACAAAAGAAGACCACGAAATATAATTGCTGCTGCCTAGGAGTTCCACAGTGGTAATAATAAGGGAATTAGAGAAAAGGGGCTTAATGAGGGTAGATTCAGCCATGTTGTAGGAAAAAATAGGAATTTTTGTACTTTGTACCTTGCTGTGAGTACCTTAGCCTTGCAAAGAGAAGGAAAAATGAAGAGGGGTGACCGGAAAAGTGACCATTGGACTCGGGCAAACCGGTCGGTGGTGTCCGTTGAAGGAGACGTTGCCGAAAAGTGTCTCACACGCCAGCGAGTGGGCAGTGCCGGAAAAGTTGTGGCGGCGCGTGGCAGTCAACGGCTGAGTTTCCGGCTCCGAGATTGTGTCCTGGGTCACCAGAAGCTTGTGGACTTTTCTATGGCAGCTGTGAGAGTCAACTCCCTGTAGGTATATGCTGTTTGAAACCGGCAGTGATGTTTTTGTGATAAGACAGTAGCGGGAAGAAAAGGGATGCAGAAACAGAATTCGGGCAAGATAAAAGAAAGAGGAGAAAGAACAATCAAACCTTTGTAGGCTCTGATGCCATGAAAAATAAGAGATGAGTTTGAAGCTTTTGCTGAATTATTCCTTCAAGCACATTAGGTTTAAATTTACCAAGGATTAATATAAATATGGTAATAGATCCTAGCTATAACTATATAGGATATTCTACAATAAATACAAAATATTCTCATATATCTACAATATATTCTAACAATGTGGAATATAACTTTGAGAGCTTTCAGAGAATGAACTCATGTTACTATGTCACTAAAATATTATTTAAATTGTTAATAAAATATATTATTGGAATACAATTGATCCCATTGCTCTTCACTTGACACTGGCTGTGTCTGCGAAATTTTGCCAACTTGGCTTAATTGTGATGGATCATGTCTGTTGAATTATCAAATAAATTAAGGCATCCTTTTCCTTATGTTGGGCATTTTGAATCTGACACCACTAGTTTTGAGGATGCCTAAAAATTTTTCCTTGTCAATGTTTTTACAAAATCTTTCTTGAGTTGCTTCCAACAGATGGTGCTAATTCATTGCTTACTAGAATTATTTGTTTTATTTTATTTTTGTTATTACTTAGGTAGCTTGTACTTCATTTTATGCTATCTAAAATCTGACAAAATCTGACGTTACTGAAAAATAGTTGTGGTATATTTGATTTTAATGCTTATCTAGTGGAGTTGTGTATATTTGTAAGATTCTTTTGCTGGATGCCAAGAAGATTAATGGGTAATCTTCTGTTGAATGCTGCAGGCCATTGTCAGTTTCATCACAATGCAGCTTCAGCTTTGTTCTGTCTTCTTCACATTTTCATTGGGCACAAGAACACATTATTTTGGTCGAACCATTCTGCATGGTGGTGCAAGGGTATGGCTCCTATCTCTTTATTCTTAATTGCTCTCTCCTCCGGCCCCAACACCACCATTTATTGTGCAATAGAGTAAATTAAAGTCTTTGATCTACAGTACCAAGCTACTGGTAGGGGATTTGTGGTCCGCCATATTAAATTTTCTGAAAACTATAGGCTCTACTCCCGCAGTCATTTTGTTAAAGGGTACTCCTCTCTCTCTCTCTCTCTCTCTCTCTCTCTCTCTCTCTCTCTCTCTCTCTTCATGCATGTACTTGATCCGGAATGGTTGTCTAATTTGTCTTCTGGCATTCAGGCTAGAAGTTGTGCTTTTGCTGATTGTATACCTCGCGTATGGTTATAACGAAGGGGGTGCGCTGTCCTACGTTCTTCTTACTGTTAGTAGTTGGTTTATGGCTCTCTCTTGGCTTTTTGCACCATATTTGTTTAATCCAGCTGGATTTGAGTGGCAAAAGTAAGTACTGTTTCTTATCTTTCTGTTAAGTGCAAGTTTGCCCCCTCATTGACTAATCTTTGATTTTGTATTTTTAGGACTGTTGAAGACTTCAGGGATTGGACAAATTGGCTTCTCTACAGAGGTGGAATTGGTGTCAAGGGAGAAGAAAGCTGGGAAGCTTGGTGGGATGAAGAACTAGTAATACTTTCCTCCTTTATCATCTCTCTTCTTTTTAACAACAATAAACACTTGTGACTATTCCTTAAATTGTGAAGAGGGCCTTCTTTCCTAGACAGGTTAAGCTCATAGTTTGGACTCAGGCTATGTCTTCGGGGAGGATAATGAACTAGTAGATCATAATGATCTTGGGGAAATCATCTTGTTGGATCTGTTTCTAGAAACATGAAGTCATTTTCCTTGAAAGAAGTATAATTTTTTCCTCGATCTAGAAAACGGTTTTTATTGACCAGTTTTTTTCTAATCGCCCTAAACATGCAAAATGCAAAAATATTTTTGAGGAGAATAGTTTTGATTCTCAAACAAAGCCTTGCTGGGAATTCAAACATTGGATAGTTAAATTAGAATCCAGTGTTCAAGCCTTGGGGTTAGATAAGCCTATAAATTTTATGCAAGTCCAGAGGCAGTTCTACCTTTCTATTCATTGTCATTATTTATTGTTATTATTTAATTTCATCGTTTCTTGTTAATTGGTCTACAGGCGCATATTCGGACTTTCCGTGGGAGGATACTTGAGACCATTTTGAGTCTAAGATTCTTTATTTTTCAGTATGGCATTGTATACAAGCTAGATATACAAGGATCAAATACATCATTATCGGTAACAGCTCTCTTTGTTAACAGATGCTATTACTCTACTGCATTTTCATGAGACTGACATTTGATCACCAGTCTACGTACTTGCCTCTTAATGTTTTCTTCTACCCAGTTTAATTCCTTTCTGTGGAAGAAAGCATTCTATTGAATCCTATATGAGCATGGGTCAAAAAGAATGCTGCAATAGTGGCTACTTTTCTGGATAGCTCCTGTTTTGCTTGTGTGTGATTTTCCTTGTGTCTATAGCATGGAAAAAAAAAAACTGAAAGGTTGATGTTTCTGCAGATATATGGCTTCTCATGGGTTGTTCTAGCTGTGCTTATAGTCCTTTTCAAGGTGCCGATATTAAAACTTATGAAACCCCAAATAATGAGCTTTCATTCTCTACCTGGCTTGGGATATATTTTGGAATTGAATCAATATTTAAAAACTTTGCTTTCTCAGGTTTTCACCTTTAGTCAGAAGATATCTGTCAATTTTCAGCTTCTATTGCGCTTCATCCAAGGTGTCTCCTTCTTGATGGTATTGGCTGGTTTAGCAGTTGCAGTCATATTCACAGAATTGTCAGTTCCAGACATTTTTGCTTCTATCTTAGCATTTATACCTACTGGATGGGGAATTTTATCTGTGAGTGCTCTTCAACTGAATTGTCTTTTTCTGGCGTCAGCATAATTGTGTACCTCACTAGAGAAACCCCTCTAGATTTTTCATAGGTTTATACCAGGATAAATAGATATTTGTGCTTTTGATGGGCAAGAAAATTTTTTGTACAGCCATTGTTTTATCAGAACTCACTTTTCCATTGAATTTCTTGGTTGAAAACATGTCCTTTTAGGTGGTGTTATTTCAAGTGGGCATGTTGTATCATAACTATGCACAATCTTGAATTACTAGAAACCAGCAACTACTTGCTGAGGAAGAACGTATTTTCAAAGAAGGCCCTTATCTAGAAAAGGCTGAAAAAATGGACACCTGGCTGGATAGGTACAGATACCTCGTGAGAATAATTTGTCAAGAGTTATGCCAAACATCAAAAGGCCAAATTAGTTTATTGGTCAGAAAGAGAGCAGATGAATAGGTGGTCCAGTTGATGTCCTATAATTTAGGTATCAGGGTATTTATTTATTTTGAACCAACTCAATTTAATATATAATTTCAGATCGCTGCTGCATGGAAACCTTTGATTAAAAAGCTTGGATTATGGAAATCCATTCGTTCAATTGCTCGTCTATATGATGCTGGGATGGGGATGCTTATCTTTATTCCAA